>NC_059371.1:20792500-21123333 GCF_019703515.2 Myxocyprinus asiaticus
CCCAGATTGGCCACTATGAGGCGTTTGGAGCGGGAGCTCTCTGGGATCAAGAGGACAGGAGCACCTGCTTCGATGTCCAGCAGCACTCGAGCAGCTCGCTGTGGGTGCTCACTCACCTGTAAAGTAGGAATAGAATTAAAACAATCCTCTTTAAAGGTCACTTCTACAGTGACAAAACTGCTTAGAAATAAATGAAACCTCACATGGAGAAAGAGCCTAACAAGTACTAGCATAATCAACCTTTTATGTTTAATGGTTATTTAGGAGATAATATATGAATTGATACTGCATAACATATGGCCTTTTATATTGTCCACTGTTGATGATGCTTGGTCAAATTCAGCGCAGAACCACTAGAGTATTGTCTTTTTTTCATTTGTTTGTTTGCTTGAGGATAAACACAAATTCGATTTAAAGCCCTTGCCAACACTGGTCTGCATTCATTCTGTGTTGTGTTGTACAGAACCCTGGTAAGTTAGCAAAATGCTTTTGTCAGAAGCTGATTATCACTGTTAACTTGCAACAAAGCTTACAAAACCTCAAGTTAGAAATGGAGAACAGTGTTCAATTTAATTTTTTTGTTTAGTGTTAATACCAAACTACTGGTGAACAACAACATACAAACTCTTTTTGACAAATTAACTTCCGTGACTTTTCCAGTCATTGTGATTTCTGATAGACTGATTCGTTAATGAATTATTCTGATTTGTGAACCGTTTCGAACAATTACCTGAAAAGCGCAGACTCAAAAGTAGAATTTGCTCACAAATCAGACAACATTGTTGCTTGTGAGCAAGTTCTTCTCTATATAAGCTCTAAACATGAGCAATATTTTGCTGATGAAATATTTTAGAGCAGAGCTTAACTAGAAAAATGTATATTCACTTCTATATATATTTCCATGACTTTAAAAATGTTTTGTTCATTTTCATGATTATTTTTATTTTTAATTTTTTCCCCAATTTGGAATGCCCAATTCCCAATACGCTCTAGGTCCTCGTGATGGCGTAGTGACTCCCCTCAATCCGTGTGGCGGAGGACGAATCTCAGTTGCCTCCAAGTCTGAGACCGTCAACCCGCGCATCTTATCACGTGGCTTGTTGAGAGTGTTCACGCGGAGACATAACACGTGTGGAGGCTTCACGCCATCCACTGCGGCATCCACGCACAACTCGCCATGTGCCCCACCGAGAGCGAACCACATTATAGCGCCCATGAGGACGTTACCACATGTGACTCTACCATCCCTAGAAACCAGGCCAATTTGGTTGCTTAGGAAGCCTGACTGGAGTCACTCAGCATGCCCTGGGATTCGAACTCACGAACTCCAGGGATGGTAGTCAGCGAGGCCTTACATATTTAAAAACAATTTTAAAATTCCCTGATATTTCTAGGTTTTCCGTGACATAATGGCAGATTTTCCACGTACATAATCAAAAGCAGTTCAGCTGCAAAACTTTTAACACACTCAAGTGAAGCTCCTTGGTGCACACTAGAGATCCAAAGACAACCTTCGAACTAATCATGGTCAATTGAACCTGGGTCCACACCACGTGTAAAAGCAACATCATTTTCATTGAACACTGAGATATGGCCACTTGAAAATATCTAATTAACCCATGCCAACATACAGTATGACCCATGCCAGCCCAGCATGTAGACTCAATTAATCGAATCAACATAAACCTGTGAAAAACATGGATTATTAGTGCTTTTGCCAATGTAACATCTAGGATAAAGACTGAGCAAGATATGAGAAGGCAAGTGAGCTAATGAGTAACTGCTGATCTCTGGCCTGAGGCATGTGAAAGGGGATTAGATCCTGGACAAACAGCTCAATGTCCAGCTCCATCACCAGTGTCTCCAGTCTGAAAGAAATGGGAGCTGACAACTCCTTGTAGGGAAGGATATAGGGCAACCAGCTGATCACCCATATGCCTAGCAGTTGTCTGTGCAGCACTGCCTGACCTGTTTTCCCTGGGATACATGCATCATTTATGCTGTCTTGTAGAAAAGTACATGAGGACGGGCAAAATAAATATTTAAAGATGCTATCTTAACATTTAAACTTATGCTGTCCAAAGGTTAACCTTAAATAAACAGTGTTAAAACAGCCCACTTACAGCCTGACCCTCAATGGCTGCTCTCTGTCTGCCTAGGACATCCTGTAGCTGCGTGAAGTGTTGGATGAAGGCCACCACCTCGGTCTGGAAGCGCTGGGTATGGACATATTGTACTGAGGCCATCTTAACAGACACCTTCATATCATATTCCCGCATCAGGTAGGGGTCAGACTCTCCATACCTAGAGTAAAGAAAGTCAATTTCAAAACTAAAATCACTGACAATGTACGACTGGCACTTGCCATGTGTAATGCATGATATATCAAACTGAGGAATCAGCTGATAGATGAGAACATACTTGTGTATGTCGTAGACAAGAGCCTCTCCACCATGTGTTGTGAAACGTTCCCTGTATAGATCACCTTGAGGTGTCAAATCACTCAGTGACAAACTTCCCAGACTCCCTTGCAATGCCAAATCTCCACCTGAGTGATTGACACACACAGTACATAAATATACCAAGTGACAATTTTCAGAAAAAAACAAAATCAATTTCCTAAAATATATCAAATACAAGTATTGCATCATTCAATGAAGCGCTCTTGAAATGTGATTGTTATAAAATTTCCTTAAACCCATACGCACCAATCATTTCCATATGTGTAAACAATTTAGAGACACTAGCTTTAGCGAGCTCACTGGTCTTCTTTCTCAATACCAAAGTTAAAGAGTGAACCTGTCAAGGAAAAAGTACACAAATCATTAAAAACATATTTTATATGGTCCATAATTTACATATTTAGATTGCTGGAGAATTTACAAACTCATTTACATCTGGTACTAAGATGTGTTTCGGGTGATCCAATCACAAGTGGACAGAAATACAGGTGTAAACAGGGTCCAAAACGTTCTGTGATCGGCTCACGAAAACCACATACAGAGGTAGTCAAAAACATATGTGAACACTTCACATTTGAGGTCTAAGTGCTAATCAGTCCTGATGCTTACTGGACAGCAGTAATGCACCACACACGTGGAGAAACAGTGCGCCGTTTTGTTGTGATTTCTCACTTTTTATTTGCTTTTGTTTTATCATCAGAGACCCTCCCCGCGTAATCAGAAAACAAGTGGTCAAAGGAGATGCATTTTAATGTAAAGGTGTAAGTGGAAATGTGTCTTGCCTAACCACTTGTGACCAGATCACCCAAGATACACCACCTTAATACCAAATTTAAACAGGGTTTGAATAATTATATCTATCAATTTCTCACATATTTTTTACTATACCTTTAAATCTAGCTTAGTATTGACCTTTTCCTCAAATTCCAGATACAGATCTCCCAGATCATTGAGGGTAGTGTTGTGTAGTGAGTGTTCAGGTGTAGGCTGTAGTGTGGTAGTGGTAGGCACTTTCACAGCATGGTTATTAGCAGTAGAGCCAATGCCAAAAAAGTCCAGAATCATAACCCAGGTTTGCAGTGTGATAAGAATATCGAGGCAGTTGAAGTCTACATCGACACTACGCCCGATACTGCCATACCGTGTCTTAAACTCAGGATGCCGTCTATCTACCATGAGCACACTGATATGTACCAAAGAGTCATCAAAGTCTGATCGTGGGTGCGGAGATGGAGTCTTGCGGGATGGGGATGGGGGAGGGGTGCTGGGGCATTCTGCATCCCTCTTGCTTTTCCGAATGGATGCAGATGGAGTACTGGGATGCCTCTGATAGAACTGGAAGACATTCTGTGCCTCTTCAAATTGTGCTGGAAGAGAGTGTGGCATTTCTAGGCATAGAACATTGGATGATATCGGGCAAGACTGTGACAAGTATTCCTTAGGACTGAAGGTCGAGGGCTTTGGAGCACCTCTGGACACCATGAGGTGTTTGTACTTTGATTCAGGGTTTGGCTCTAGTAGGTCTTCCATTAACAGGGAGTGAAGGGCTAGTTGGATGGACATTGCATGGGGATGATCTTTGGTAAAATCTCCCTCCAAGTCTTTGAAGCGCAGGCTGACCAGGCCTTGAGAGCCCTGGCTGAGGTCTCCACTCAATTGCACTTGCAGCTCAGAGACCCTAAATGTGACCCTCACCTGGGTGAAAGAGGGAGGCTGGAGAGTGGAGCTGTCATTCTGCAATGGAAGTGTTGCTGAAAGGGAAGATGACAATGAGGAGTAAGAGATGCCAACATGAGGAGGGTCCCGGGCAAAAAGCCCACCCTGTGGATCGGGGAAGCGTTGTGGTTTTGTAGAAGAGGGTGTAGGGGGTGGTGGTGTAGGAGGCTGACTGGGCGTTACTCGATCATCTTCGATAAAAGAGAGATTATCAAGAGTCTGAAGAACCTGCTCATACACACGCTTGCAGAGACATACCTGAGAGAAAACATGATATCACGAAAATTTAGATATAAGAAACAATTAATTAACTGTTATGTATAGCATTTTGTACAACTTTACCTGGACAGCATTAACAAATCTGCCTTCCACTCTCATTAGCCCAGTGCTCTGGTAAGGCACTTCACAGGACAAAAAGTTAAACTGCGAGATTTCATCAACAGGAACTTTCTCGACAGTCAGTTGGATAGTGGTATCTTTTAGAATGTGAAAAGCTGAAAAAGGGAGAATACAGATGTTTAAATAAGAAAGAATGTCACACAAGGACTATATAAAGGAGGGGGACAAATATTTAATTCCCATACCCTTACAAAAATCTACAGTTCTGGCAAACTCCTGTGACAACATGCCACAAATTTGCCACTCATGATTTTCACATTAAAAAATTCTTTATTTTTGCCACAGTAGTGGCAAATTGTCCATTGCTGCCAAAGGTTTGCTGCAGGTTTACCACTATTGGTGGAGAGCTGCAAACTTCTGGCAATAATTTGCGGCAAATAGCAACGCTCATTTACACTCAGTAAGAAATTTGCGGCATGTTTGCCCAAACTCTAGATTTTTGTAAACTATTGAATTCCCATAGAACTTTTGCTAAACTTAAGACTAACCTTTTCCTCGGCTCAGGTAGTCAAAGAAGTCATGGCGTGTAAATTGTGGCTCATTCACATTAAGGCTGCCGGTATGAGAAGGTGATGGACCAGACGTGGAGCTGCTGGTAAGTCGTGCTCCTTTCCTCAACACCAGGTTACTTGTATTGACTGAATACAGTCTTATATCCTTTACCTTAACCTGCAGTTTCTCCCCTTCTGAGTCCTGGCCTGCAATAAAGTTTTGAATTCTTATACTACCCAAGTGTCCAACAAGGAGCTCAGGGTGACAAGGCTTTCTAGGAATAGACACAACAGGGGATTCTATACTGATGTCAAGAGTCAGTTTGACCAGAAAGGAATCCAAGCCTGGTTCCATTTCAGGAACGGAGAAATCCTCATCCTCGAAAGGGTCAATCATCCAGTTACATTGACTTTGCCTCCTGGATCTTTTACACGGGGTTTCAAAGAGAGACACCATACCACTGTACTCTGCTGTTTTTGTGGCCAATACAGTAGAGACTTTTGTAGCGGCATTCTTCAGCATAGAACGGAAGTTGTCCTCTACCTCATTTGCCGATAAACTGAGTTCTTTCAGGAACTTTGCAGAGTGGTTATAGTGCAAAGATGCCATTTGAAGTTGAAGAGAGCATTCTCCCTGAGACTTTTCTAAAAAGTGAAAACTCAAAGCATCAGAGGGAGACATGGCAGTGCTAGGAATGAATGCCACACCATCTGTGGAGGAACTGTCTTCCACACTTCCAATACTGACCACAAACTGACTTCTGCCACCTTCCTGAGTCAAGTCTACAAGCTGGATACATCCTAGAGAGCCATTGATATCCAGTCGACTTCCCATGGACATGTTGACTTTTGTCCCATTTATACTGGCTGTAGCAATTTTAATGCCTTTCTTCTCACCTCCCAAAACAGTTCCAGTGGAAACAGTTCGCAAAAGCAGCAAGTTTAACCTGTGTATTTCTACAATTAACTCCTTATTCTGGTCATAAGTGGACTGATAGGTGTCCTCATGGTCTTCTCCATTAGGCAGTGGTGCTAGCTGTTCTGTTGGAGTGTTTTCTTCTTTGGGAAAAGACTGCTGGAGGAATTTTAGAAGCTCTACTATGGTTTCAGGGTTAAGAATGATATCAAGGTTGTTGACCTGCATGGAGGTGACCTTTAGAGAGCTGTCCAAGTTCATGGAGGGGCAGTCTGAGCTAACAAACTGGTATTCCAATTTAATGAGAGCCTCATGGTCTCTCAGGGGAGAGCCCCGTGGAGACGCTTTGTCAAAGGCAAGATCTGAGGAGTTCCTATTTAGACCTGGCATTTCTGGAGATTTAACATCTGAGGAAACAGGTGATGTGGGCTGGCTTTCTCGAAGACTCCCGGTAGGTACATCAAAACTTAGGTGTTTATGAGATGCAACAAGCAAATCAAAATCAGAGCCATATGTCTGCAATGTGTCCACAAGGTAAAGTCCGTGGACTGTGAGGGAAACCATAGCATCATAAGGCCGCTTTACGAAATGCGCATTTGTTCCAAACACTTTTAGAACCGAAATATACCGGCCTCCACTTTCAATGCCAAGCTGCATGTAATTGATATTAAACTCTACAAGAAGAAGTCTGGATTCCACAAGCACCTCTCGAGTATGTTGCTCAAGTGTCATCACACTCTTGGTAAGACTTTTATCAGAACCCTGGAGCTTCCACTCACTATCTTCCCTTTGAAAGACCTTCTCGTGACGAAGCGTCAGAGGGTCAGGAGATCTGAGATTCTCTCCCTTCTTGTCACCATTAACTCCATCTGCCCCTGAGCTACCCAGTCTAGCCAAACAGCTTGTTAGGGCAGCCATTTTCTCCAGGTTGATGTGCACTTTAAGGTCTGGTAGGGTTCCTGAGAGTACAGCCCCTGGAAACCGAGGGTCTGACGTGTATCGTAGTCTCTGCTCAAGCTGTAGTAGCACATTGAATTTTTCAACCACATGAGTAGGGCCCACTTCACTCTCCTGGAGATGTTTCCAGTTGTCTTTATAGTGACCAACCATGATCTGGAGGTCACTGAAAGAAAGCGAGTACTTTTCATATAGGTTCCTGCTGACAATTTGGGCACCTTCTGGTGAGTTAAGGCTGGTAATATCACGGGACCTTTCCAGACCTTTGATATCTACCTCTTGTTCTGGTGGTGGAGACCCAGGAGGTGTTGCTAGTGGTGTCTGAAACTCTTCATCACTCTCTCCTTCCATCTGAGAAGTCTTAGGATTTGTTTTATGATCCTCTGTGGGAAAAGAAATTAAAATAGTCAACAGTGGCAATAAACTGCAATAAAATCAGAATGCATAACAAGCAACCTAAAAAAACAAACAAACAAACAAACAAACAAACAAAAATTATTTGACCAGAACCATTTACCTTGGGAATTAGTAAGAAGAATACGCCCAAGATCGACCACCACTAGCATTGGTTCTTCAGACTGAAAATCATCTGGAAATATGACTTGAGGAGCACATATATCCAATTTCATAGTCCAGTGCTTACTGTTCTCCTGTGAAAGGAAAACCACATCAGAGTTATGACTGAACATCTAATTGAGACTGTGAAATATAGTAATTAAAAAAAGCTGTCTCCTTACAATGAACTCTCCAACTAGCAGCTGATCAATGGTTTGTCTGATTTCTGCCTTTGTCTGCATTTTCAGCTTGTTGTATTGCCTCCTGGCTGCTTCAGCCACCCTCAGCTCTAATTCAGATTGATATCCAAATCCTGGAAAAAGTCCAACCCATGATCCACTGATATTTCACAAAAGCAATTCAAATAAATTTAAGTATTACCTTATTCTCAATACACACCTGAGGTGTGAACCCTTCCTTTGTAGAAAAACTCAGCCACTTTCTTGATAGCCTGAGGGTTATAAATGATATTAAGAGGGCTGGTATTGACCTCCAGTCTCCTCTCAAATTTGCTCCTTATTGGATTACGTTCATAAATCATCTCAAAGACAGGAGGTGCTGATGACTCCACATCAGAGGCTGAAAAATTTATAAATAAAACTTTATAATATTGTTTTCTCTCTTAGCTTTCAGAAATGTATTTATATAATTGTTTAAGGACATTAGATTACTGTATTACTCACCAAGACTGCTCGTTTCTGTGCTGTTAGTTTGGCCACAAGGTTGACTGATAGCAACAACGACTTTATCCTTAAATAAACAGAAGTAACAAGAAATGCATCTGTGGAACATTTATACTTTTGTCACAGATATTTTGCAGCACATGCAGATTTCTGCACTATAACTTTTTATGTATTGAAGGGCAGAATCGAACCGGTTTTGGTGAGACAAGGACAGGAAAGATGGAGCCTTGGGTAGTGAGGTCACGGAGAAAAAGCCCACCAAGTTTCAGAGTGAGTAAAGAGGACTCAGAGCGAGGAAGAGACTCAACACAAATGTTCACACCTGTTAATCAATAAAAAGTATATACCATTAAGTCAGTCAAAGTTAAAAACAAAGAACTGAGCTTTTATTGCAAAATGAAGTACAACATAAACAAAGGCATGCTGCACCTGAAAACTCCAGCTGAATAACACCACTCTCACTCAAAAGAGGTTTCTTTTTGTCTTGATGGTAAAGAGTGACAGCTGCTTTCTCGAGGAAAAAGTCCAGTCGTGCAAAGAGATGATCCCTTCTTGTAAAGGTATTCAGTGTTTGTGAATCCTCCAAAGGATCAAAGAGATCATCAGTCTCAGCTGTTTGGAAGACAGGGGTGTCTTACACATGGCAAATAATGCTGTAGAATGTTTCAACATAAAATGTAATTTAATAAAGAATAAAAATAACATTTTGAGAAGAAAATTATCCACTGAAATGTTTTTAAATCATCATCATAAACCCATTTTCAGTTAACCACATCTGGAATACTAACCAAGAATTTTCCACTGTTCAGTGCCTGGTAAAATATCATCTGAAACTGGCTGTCCATCTGGCCCTCTTTCAGCACCCCCATACCAGCCACCCCAACCTGGGAACCAAGACTGCAGGTACTGGATCATCCCAGAACTCCCACTTTTAGGGATGGAGATGGAGGTAGAGGAAGCCGTTGTCTCGTTCATGGACTCTTGCAGACTCTAAATGGATATGAGAGACAATTAATGTACATCAATAATTACAGTAGAATGATGTGGGAATGTTATTTTGATTTTACGTTTTTTCAGTACTAGGCAACGCAATATTAAATATTAGGCATGACTTCTTTGAAATCTCAAAATGAAACAATAATTCAGCTCAAACATAAATCATCTGAGCTTGCCTCTGCAATTTCCTCCTGCTTGCGTAAAGAGACATAAACAGTTTCCCTGAGAATCTGCAGCTCCTCCACTGTCTGTTCATCCTCGATCCTTTCCATATCACTCTAGACATGTGAAAGAGACAGATTATAAATCAGCATGATTTCAGAAAATTTTTTAAGCTCAACAAGCACTCAAAGCTTTGAGCTTTGAGTGAGAATTTAGCCTTGTTGTGAATACCCTTCAATCCAGTAAATCCATAATTCTTACCTCCTCCTGTGGAATCAAAATAACTCCCTTAAGCTTCTGGACATACAAGCTAGTATAGAGTATGGCATCACGCGCCCTGTGCAGAGCAAAATCCCAGCATCCCCGTCGGCGCTGCTCCCTGAGCTCATTCAGGTTGGCATTAATGGCAAACATCCACCACTGCCGAGAACTTCAACAATAAAGACGATATTATACTAGTACACAATACTATTGTGAAACAAATGTTTTACAAATTCAGGTTTAACAACAACATAACCAATTAAGAAGATTGAAATCTGATTTTGGTTCAAATTTTGGTTTGCTTTCAATGAAAATCTCATTACTTTCCAAAGATGGGAAGTTTAGGTCTCCATTTTCGATAAAGCATCTCCCTTTCTTGCCGGACCAGCTCTTTAAGGAATGCCATGATCTGCTGATACTGAACCTGCAATCCAAGGGAATTTAAAAAATAGTTTAAAAAAAAGTCAAAGGCAGCACACATGCACGTATTTTATTAAAGGAAAGGTCTGCATATAAAATTATCTAAACTATTTGGATAAAGACAGAAAAATCAAAGGTATATAGATCACTCCACGGATATACAAACATTGTGCCATATGTTACCTGTGACAGGCGAAGTGAGAGGGGTTCCAGCTGCACTTGGCCCTCAATGCGAGGTGTCTGACGAGATCTTAATGGCTCCATGGATGCATTCCTCCTCACTAACACAGAGGCACACACTGGCTCAAATATGTACTGATGCTCACGGCTCTGCATACATATACTCATCAACTCCTGTAACAGACAAGATTGGAGGAAGACTTCAGTATAAAGGAAGCACTAGCCTTTGGGCTACTGTGTGTCCTGACATCTACCTGTACTTCTGCTGAGGGAAGATCTCCAAGCATGGTGCACTCTGTGTCCCAGTAGACACTAAATTCATTGATTTCCAGCTCCTTTTGCCGAATAAGCTTCTGAGCCTGTGAGTATCGAGATTCCCTTTCATGTTACAACATGTAAATGAAGAGTCCTTTCATAAAAATTTCAAATAATATGGTTGACAACTCACTGGTTCTTCAGAGCAGTTCTGTGCAGATACATTCTTGATACAAACGCCAAAGGCACAGGGTTTTTCAGGGTTGGAAAAATCATCTTCAAATCGCAAATGGACACCTTGAATTTTCAGCTATTAAAACACAGAGAAGCATGGTGAATATGAATTTTTGCAATTAAAAATAATGCAAGATGAGTGTGAGGTAAATGTGAGAATAGAGAATTAAAATGAGTGCATGAGGAAAATTACCTCAATATTCTCAACAATTCTAGTGACAACAGAGGCTGTGACAGAATACCAGTAAGATTCTCCCTTCTGCTCACTTTCACTCTAAAGAAAAAAAATTAATTAATTAACCATTTTATGCATTTCACAGCTTTAATTGTCCCCACACTGCAGCAGTGACATTTAAATGCACTTAAGAAAACGGTTTATTACAGGGTTTTGTATAAAGTGGCATTCTGAAACGTCATGTAAAGGAGAACGCTGTTTTCCTTACACCTCTAAAGTGATTAAGAATAAACGTTTTTTATACACCTGGGTTGACGTGGTCAGTGTTCTACATGATTTACTATAACAAGCTACATTAACAAGTGTAGTATTTCAAATAGCATGAGCAAAAATTTAACCAATTATTTAACATTGGGGTCGAGGACCAATGGTAAAAGTTTAAGAATGAGTCATGTTTTGATTGACCACTAATCTAAATACTCTGGGATGTTACCTCTCTAGGTCTACGGTGGTTACAGTCCACAGTACAAGTGTACAGATCAACACCCCTTTCTTTTTACCTTCCATTTGTCCTCAAGTGCCTTGAGCAGCTGTTTCTTCTGCTCTCTCTCAGCTTCCCTTTCTCGCACCTCATCATATTCCTGTGGTGGGGCTGGGCCGATAATCAGGTTTAGCTGGGACATGCAAATGACCCATGGGTCGCTGTGTGGCCGGTAAAATGGAATCTGAAGGGTGATCTTCCCAATGACGCCTGGAAAAAATATTTTTTGAAGTATAATATTTACATTCTAAATATCTATAAATGGGATTGAGCAATATAATAATGGCTGAGAATGTGTTCTGGCAGACATCTGTTGGCTGTACTATTTAACTCTAAGTATTGACAGTATACCCATTACATAACATGGCAGCTGACAACTACAGGAGTAACTGGACAAAGGCTTCTAAGGATAGAAGAAATGGCACCAAGTGCCGGTATGCACATTCTAGGTACCATCATATCACTGCTTCAGAATATCCAGATCTTCCTGTTTTGTCATACCTTTGCTCTGAAAGAGTTTCCTTAAAGGGATAGTTCATTCTAAAATTCTTTCATTATTTATGCACCCTCATTTGTTCCAAACCTATATGCTTCTCTTTCTTCTGTGGAATACAAAAGGAAATTTTAGGTAGAATGTTAGTCACCATTTAGTTTCATTGCATCTTTTTTCCATACAATAGAAGTCAGTGGTGACTGAGGCAATCATTCTGCTTTACATTTTGTTCCAGAGAAGACAGAAAGTCATCTGGGGTTGGAACAAAATGAGGGAGAAAAAAATAGACAGGATCTAAATTTTTGGGTGAACTATCCCTTTAAAGGGATATTTCAGCTCTTTTGGTCCTCACAATGCAAGTGATTGACCAGAACTTTGAAGGCCCAAAAGGCAGTATAAAAGTAATCCATAGCCGCTTTTCCACCATCGGGCCGAACATTTCTCATCGCAAAACCATACCGTTCCGTGCCGATCCAGGCCAGTTGGCGCAGTTACAGTTTCTTTTTCCATTATGGTGTGGTGAAATCAGGAGAATGTACCTAACAGATACGTCTGTTGGCGACGGCATGAGAGGTAAACATTGGAGCGAGTGCACTATGGAGGTTGATCGTATGTTCCAGTTTTTAGGATTGCTTTTTCCCTGGTTTTACTCTGCTAATAAAAGACATGGCCCATGACGCAAAAAAGAAAGCAAAGAGAAAAAGGCGAGAGTTTTTCCATCATGAGGGCTTGAGTATGCCTCCGGACAAGAACACGCAGAAAGGACAAAGCTCCTAAACTAGCTAAAAAGGTTATTTATTGACAAAATATTATAGACGTATTATATGAAAATAGTATATGAGAATATATTGATGTATTTTGAGTTTCAATGAGATAGTAATCTACTTCCCTGAAAAAAAAGGCATGTAGAAAAATAAATGTAGGCTACAATACTTGTTAAACCATCATAAAAAAAATCATGAAGATTCACTAAACGAGTAGCCACGTACTAAAGCCATTCCACCAGACGGTTGAGAACATTTGAGTACGGTTAGCTAACCATGGCGAGAATTCCGGGCCGAGAACAGTTTAGAATCGTTCCGTGCTGAACCGTGCTCAAGTGGAAATGGTACTGTAACCATTCTGTACCGTGCTCAGAACCGTTCGGCCTGATGGTGGAAAAGTGGCTCATAAGGCTCCAGTGCTTAAATCCATTTCTTCTAAAGTGATATGATAGGTGGATGGGAAACAGATCAATATTTAAGTACTTTTTTAACTGTAAATCTACACTTTCACTTCCACCTTCTGGTGTGGAAGTGACTTTCACATTCTGCCACCTACTGACTGGGGCTGGTCAAAGGTGCAGATTTATAGTAAAAAAAGGACTTAAATATTGATCTTTTTCTCACCCACACCTATCTTATCACTTCTGAAGACATGGATTTAACTGGTGCCTTTATGTCATTTTTGGACCTTCTGAGTTCTGGTCACCATTCACTTGCATTGTGAGGACCAACAGAGCTGAGATATTGATACACATCTAGGATGGCATGAGGGTGAGTAAATGATGGGAAAATCTTCATTTTTGGGTGAACTATCACTTTAATGACACAATAAAGATCACAACAAAGATTCAAATGCCTAACTATTAGGTGACATAAAAATTGATGTCTATAATATTCCATATGCCTCGTTTGGGTTTGTGAAAGTGCACAGATGGCCATTGTGTGTCCAACGAAAATCATTCAGGTTCAAAGGTGCACTAAGTAATTTTACCTCTAAATACATTAACAGTACGTTTTACATATATGCATAAAATTATGTACACACACATGATGAAGACTCCATAATATCAGAGGCCTAAAAAACGATGGTGTGTTTTCAGCCGGTCATGTGATCCATCCGACTCCAGTGGTTAAGTCAATGTCTTCTGAAGCGATATGATAGGTGTGGGTGAGAAACAGATCAATATTTAAGTCAATTTTTACTATAAATTCTCCTCCCTGCCCAGTAGGTGGCAATATGCATGACGAATGTGCATCACCAAAAACAAAAGAAGAATGTCAAAGTGAAAGTGGATATTTATAGTAAAAAAAGGACTTAAATACTGATCTGTTTCTCACCCGCATCTATCATATCACTTCAGAATATATAGATTTAACCACTGGAGTCATGTGGATTACTTTTATGCTGCCTTTATGTGCTTTTTGGAGCTTCAAAGTTTTGGTCACCATTCACTTGCATTGTATGGACCTACAATATTCTGAATTTTGAGAGCTAAAATATTCTAAAAATCTTCATTTGTGTTCTGCAGAAGAAAGTCATACACATCTGGGATAGCATGATGGTGAGTAAATGATGAGAGAATTTTCAAACTATACCTTAAAATTTTATGAATAAGAACAAATGCTAACAACACTAACCTGCTTTGACCTCAAAGGGCAGATCAAATTCTCTGAGTGCATCTTTTCTTAGTGGAAGGTTCTCCAACTCTACTGCCCCTGGATCATTTCAAAATGATACAGAAAACAGAAGTGTAAGCACTAGTAAGGACAGACCTAAAAAAGTATTACTTTTTTTAAAACTACAACAACAGATCCATCCAAATACCTTTAAGAAGAGCAATGGAGAGCTGGTCTGTGTTTAGGTTGCTCACATATTTGCCCAGGTATGTGTTGAGCACCCAGGCAACAAGTCCCTCCAACATTATAGGAAGGGAAGCATGCACTGGGACTATTCAATTAAAGTTAATCCTTGCGGGCAATGAACTTCACAGTTAGCGCTCATTCCAGTCATTTGAAATCTGAGAAATCAAAGAAAGACAAACATAAATTCCTAAAACTGCAACAAAGTTCTGCAGTATTACTTTTAAACACATCTGACACATCTTTTATATGTCAAAACAAAGATGAACGACCACATGTAGATTGTTTTAAGTGTCTGCTGGCTATTTCTATGCAGTTCTTTTAAGTATAATCTGAAAAAGGAGCATGGCAGAGCAATGGTGCTGAAGCATCTTCAAAACAGTTCATGTGTTTACACTGAAAGTTTATCAGAGGTTTACCTAACAACCAGGGACTAAAAACGAAATGTTTTTCATTTTGGTTCATTCTGTGCAAAAACTTTATTTTTTTGTTCCGGTTCAGAAGTTCTGCAGCCTCCTTTCCAAAAGGTTACCGGTTAGAACAAAATAAAAGAAGGGTTAATAATATTCTTTTTAAAATGAGAATACTTTGCTAATGGGTGGGTGAAATACCAATTGCAATGTTGCCAGATCTCACAAGAGAAACAAGCAACCTGGTCTGGAAAAACAAGCCCAAAATAAGCCACTTGCCTCAAAATAAAAAAAATAGAAAAAGCGATTTATTACAATAGAAATCGCAACAAGCATACAGTTAATTAACAGTTAAGTATAATTTTAATTACAGATCTGCTTCTGAGTCCAAACCCGACTGCATCAAATCTGTATTAATGCATCATATCTAACAATAATTCAGTGGAGACTTGGAAACTGAGAAAAGTGCTTTTTACATCTAATAATGCTTTCCTTGTATCTGGATTAGCCGTGCACGTACAGTATATGTAGTATTTATACACAGTTGTTATAAAGGTCTTCATTCACAGAATGTAACATTCACAACGGACAGTTAGGTAAAGAAATGTGTGATGCTACAGTTTCCTTCAGGATCAAAGCACATGTTTCATTTTTTTGGGCAACATGAAGTGGTGTAGTTGAAGAACAATTTACTGTGATAAACTCTTTTGCCTTTAGTTTCATGAAAGAATTATCAGAACAAAATTAACCGGTTATAACTGGTTACCAGCATTTAAAAATAACACTTTCACTCCGGAACAATTGAAAATCACTTTGTACCGGTTTTCGATTATGTTCTGCAGAAAAAAAAAATAATAATAAAGTACCTTTGCTCTTGACACTGGCTTTGACATTCACCGACTCTTCGATAATGTGCTTCTAGTATTGTTTATCTAGATAACTTGTATTTCCCTCCACTTAAATTTGTCAAAACAAGCAGATAACTGTTGCCTGATGGTGACACCATGATCAGCTCAGATTCACTTGCAGCAGTACTGTTTACAGTAAGTGCATAACACTTGAAACTTAAGGGAATGTAACAATCTTAACAGCACACACCCCTTTAGTGATCAACCTACCATTGGCATGAGGCCTCCAGTGCTCTGTTCTCGATCAGCCGCAGTCTATGATCATTTCAGTATGAGTAAAGTTTACGCCTCACTTTTCCCAGTCCAAGCAAAAGTCCTTCTCTCAGAAGAGAAACTGTCCTTGCTGCGCAAAAAAGAATTAATATATCCTTTCGTTTTAACGACCTTTACACAACACACCGCCGCTGTGATTGGATAAACACATAGTGAAGTGTGGCGATAGAGAAAACAAAACGGCTCTCTCTGACTCAAAGGCAGTGACACGGGTGTGAAGCTCAGTTAGCCCGAGCGCTCGTCCTTTAGCGCTGCTCGACCAATGCCTGCTAACTTAAAAGAATGACGAACAACAGGACTGACCCGTTACAGTTTGTAGTTTAGCTCGATATTTGTCTCTCAGTCTTGCGAAATGCGCTCTAAACTAAAAGTACCATGTGTTGTTGGCTCTCTGCCATCATCTCTCAACTTCCAGGCTGTCAAAGTGAAATTATCCGACGCTTCCTGGAACCAGCGACGCTCCAACACCGCGCTTCCGGTCACGTGCCAAAACAAAACGATTACGAAAGTTTACGTCATTGGCGCGACATGGTCATCATGTGACACCCAGCGTTTGGAGGGGCGTAACTGCTGCTTGTCTAATTATAAATGACGGCTCAAAAAAAAAAAAAAAAAAAGAAAAAGAAAAAGAAGGAAGCAATAAATCGCCATACGGTATCAAACCAAGTTGTTATTGTGTATAATGTTTAAGTGTCTATGTCACATCAGTTTGTAGATGTGCAGTTCCAGTTTTGCACATTTGGCGGCAGAGTTGCACATAAGATTGTTCGTTTATGGCATCGCTTCAATTATTTTGGCAAAATTAGTGTTTTTTTTTTTTTTTCTTAATGCCCTGGTTTTGTATGGTGTGCTGTAAAATGAAACCCAAACCAGCAAACCGCTAATTACTAATGAGGTGTTAAAGGAATATTCCGGGTTTAATACAAGTTAAACTCAATCAACAGCATTTGTGGCATCATTTTGATTACCACAATTTCATCTCGTCCCTCCATTTCTTTAAAGAGGGCAAAAATCGAGGTTACAGTAAGGCACTTACAATGAAAGTAAATGGGGCCAATTTTTGGAGTGTGTAAAGGCAGAAATGTGAAGCTTATAATTTTATAAAAACACTAAGCTTACAATAATTCTTCTGTTTTAACTTATGTATTATTTGAGCTGTAAAGTTGTTAAACCCTTAAATGCATGGGTGTTGTTTTGCCAAACATTATTACTTTCCTAGGGTCTTTAGCGACCCGGAACTTTCAAAACATTTTCAAGACAATTAAAAATAATAAAATAGAATATATTCTGATATATGTAATATTTTGTTTTTCATATTTCAAAGAGATGATGCAACACATATAGAACAGGATTCATTACTTCCTCACTAAAACTGCATGAGATGTAACTGGCTGTCAAACACATATTGAGCTACACATAGCAACACATATTTCTCAGGCACTTTTTGAGTCTAAATAGACACACAACTTCCATAATTTCAGTAGTACACCCATATGACTATAGCCAAATCATACTGGTCATGTGTTGTACTTGCTATAGTTTACTTCCATGTTGCTTCTCCGTCCAATAGCAATGTCAAACGTCAATTAAGTTAATCACTGAAACATCAGCGCCACCTTGTGTAAGAAATAGCATGGATAATATGTATGTGTACATGCATTTGGAATACTGATAATTTACCATTATCACACAGAAAATCAACGCGAAATAGCTGTCATTTGTATGAATATAGTACTCATTTGTCTTGCGATTACCAAAGAGATAGATATCCTGTGTTAGTAAATGTATAGATATATAGTAATCATAAAAATATAATTTATGGAAGTGCAAAAAAGTGACACTATTACATATTTTGGGTCTTTAATGACCCTATAAAATTTAGGTAATGAATTAGTTATAACATTTTTTGCCTTTTTTTCTACACTATTCAGAAGGGAAGAACTGAAGAGGTTTGGGCATAACTCCAAAAAATGGATGAGCTGCAGGGGGTGGAATGAGGTCCCAGGTCACTAAAGACCCATGGTAGGCATTAAATAATTTTTAGGGAGTTACGTGGTGGTCATGACATGTATTTGTAAAATTGGATATAACTTTACACAGAAATGTTTAGTAAGCAATTTTATCACACTATTATTTTAACGTTTACAGATTGGCCCCACTCACTTCATTCTAAGTGCCTCAATGTAACCCAGATATTTTGCTTTTTTTAAAGAAAAGGAGGGACAAGTCTAAACTATTTTTTGTGGTAAATCAACATTATGACACAAATGCTGTTGATTGAGCTTAACTTGTATTGAACCCAAAATATTCCTTTAACGTTTTTTATTCCAAAGGATTTAATTTAAGAACTTGCCACATTAATAACAGTAAGGTTTCCCAGACATATTGACCAATGCATTTCCATGACATTTCTTAATTTTTCCAATAAGAAGAAGAAGGAAAAAAAAAACTGCAAAGAAAAATTTAGCTGATTAAATATTTTAAAGCTGAGTGTAATATTTTAAAGCTGTAATGTGTCTAGAAAAAATTGGATTGACTTTAGAAATTTTCCAATTGAACATTTCATGACTTTATAAGAATGTATTGTTTTCCATGACTTTTCCTGGCCTGGAAATAAAATTTTTTCATTCCCTGATATTTTCAAGGTTTTCAATGACCCTGGGAACCCTGATTTAATGTGATGATGGGTGAAGCAGTGGGTGAAGGCATGCAAGATGAATCAGTTAATTAAATCAGTGGCACTGAGGGATGTGGACTGTTTTTTGCACTCTAATTATTTTCTCCAAATCTCTCTAAGCCATACTGCATATAGCTTACAGTACAAGAAAAACAATGATTTATACTTGTTAATGATAGTCTTAGAGCAGGGTGATTATACTTAAATCAGCAATATATTGTACACTTATTTGTACAGCTAATACATTTATTTAAATACATTCTTACACTACAAATATCTGATCAATTGAATCGCTTCTATCAAGTTTGGCAAATGACTCAACACTCTAGCTTTGCAGCATATTTTAATTCATGCACCTTTAATTACTGAACTGATCCCATGAATTCATGAGATCTGACAAAATGCACTGAGCAGAGTAATCCATCCAGACCCGTATCCAGTGTAATCCCCTGGCCGCCCCAGACCCTCCAGAGGCTACATCAGTTGTTGTCTTTCCCTCCCGCATGCACTGGGGCAAGTAGACATGAGGGCTGTTTGCAATATATCTTGAGATGAAATACACCACTCTTCTGCCCAGCACATCGAATAATAATAATCTCAGCACATGTGGAGCTCTGCACCCCCTGGCTGGTCATGTGCAACCACATAATCCCAGCCAGCCTACAATAGCATACAGGACCATCTGTTCAGCTCATAGCCCTTTAAAACTCCACATCTGGACATTGGAGTGGGGGCAGCGCTCTCTCTTTCTCTTTCCACCCATCTCTCCTTCTCTGTCCTTCCAGTCTGTCTTTTTAAGATAATATTTTATGTATCTCTCACTATCACTCTTACTCAACATCAGGCATTACAAAGATCCTTGGTAAAATTGTCTGTAAGCATAAATGTCTGTTCTACAGGTACTGTTATATAGAAGATACAACTTAATAATTTAACTAACCATTATTTTAACTTTCTATATGGCTTTTAACATTCTAAACTAACCAGCACTGGTGTCAGAAACAGAAGAGGATCAGGATGCAGGGCTGCTCTTGTGTTCAGGGATCTTGGTTTCATTCTCAGGTTGTAGTCCATCATTGGATAATGACAGGGCAGCTGGAGGATCAATGTCATTTACCCTGAATTTAAAATAATCTTGGCTGCTGTCCAGTTAGGCAGGCCTTGATGCATACCTTCATGCTCACTTGACGCATGCCTTTGTGGGCAAATGTAGTAGCTGTGGTTACCCTTCAACAAGGTGTTAGGACACTGATACTTGAGACATGGGACAAAACATGTTTCATAATTTTAGTTTTGAAACACATATGAAATCCATATGAAAACATTTATAAAATCGAATAAAGTAATTTCAACTCAAATGAGTGTTTCATGTCCATTTATTTGGCCTTTTCTTTTTAAAGAAAAAAGCACGAATCTGGGTTACACTTATAATGGAAGTGAATAGTGGCCAATTTTTGAATGTCATAATACTCACTTTTTCAAAAATATAACCGCAAAACCTACACTATATGTATGTAAACAAGATTTTAGTGTGATATAATCACTTACTAAACTTTTCTGTGTAAATTTATAGCCAATTTTACAAATGAAAATGTAATGTCAACAAACCCTAAAACCCTAAAATTACTGTTAAAACAAAATATATTAGATTTAATGAAATAAATAATCTAAGTGTTTTTATGAAATTATAAGCTTCACATTTCTGCCTTTAAACCTTCCAAAAATGTGCCCCATTCACTTCCATTGTAAGTGCCTCACTGTCACCGAAATTTTTGCTTTGCTTATTTTATTTTATTTTTTTTTAAGAAAAGAATGGATGAGTCTGTGATGAATAGTTCTTGGATTTTGTAACAAGCTTTCTCACTGGTCACGACATATGTATGGAGATGGAAGTATTCAGTAAAGACGGAATCATGGTAAACATGAGCGTGTGTGTCGAGCGTGATTCATGACATGGTGTCAGAAGTGGGATTTAGCTCAGTGGATATTGATAGATTGGAAAATTTGTGCCTCAGAGAGAGAAGTGAAGAGCTATACAGTCGAAGACCATGCTTAAATTTTCGCCGCCAGAGAGTTTCCCGTTTGAAAGGCCGAGTGAATGGCCGGAGTGGAAACAAAGATTCATGTGCTATAGAACAGCCACCAAATTATCATTAGAGGATGGCGACGTGCAGGTCAGTGCTCCATGGGGAAGGATTTAATATATTCAAATCATTCACGTTCAATAATGATGATGACAGAGATAACTATGAAGCAGTGATACTGAAGTTCGACGAGTACATTATTCCCAGAAGAATCGTGATATATGAATGTGTGCACTTTCATCAGCGGTATCAGAGAGACGGAGAGCCCGTGGAAGCGTTCGTAAAGGGACTTTATGAGCTCTCAGAACATTGTGATTTTGGTGAATTAAAAGACGAAAATATCCGAGACAGGATTGTGATTGGATTGAGAGATAAGTCTCTGTCAGAAAAGCTGCAGCTTCAAGGAATACTGACGCTCACAAGGGCAATTGAAATGGCATGTAGCCACGAGCTCATCAAAAACCAAAATATAGAGTGAAGTGAAACTAAATTAGAGGAGGTTAAATACTCCCAATATGATTGTGGCAGAGGAAGGAAAATTAGCGCAGATAGACAAAAGAGACAAGGCTACAGAAATGAACAGATTGAGATGAGGAAATGCACAAGATGTAACAAAACACATAATCAGAGAGAATATTATCCTGCCAAAAAAGCCGAATGTTGAAAGTGCAAAAAGACTGGCCATTTCGTGGTGCTCTGCCACACCAAGACAGTGCAAGAAGTTACATCTCATGAAGATGCGGGGTCAGAAATGTTTTTGGGCTCTGTTCAAAGACAGGAAATGCCCATTCCACCATGGACAGTCGATATTGTCATGAATGGCAAAACAATTAATTTCAAAACTGACTCCGGTGCAGATGCCACCGTAATATCTGAGAAAAGCTACGAAAGCCTGAAGAATAAAATACCACTGAGCAAAACAAACGTTATACTGAGCAGCCCTGGTGGCAAGCTGGAGTGTATGGGCCAACTGAGAGCAAAAGTGAGTGTAAAAAAAACTATGTACTGGTTGAATGCATATGTAGTGAGAGGAGCCCATGTTGGAAATCTACTGGGACGCAGTACTGCAATACAAATGGGGCTAATAAAAAGAATAGATGAAATAAGAGAGAGCGTGTTTGGCTCTTTGGGACTGATGGCTTGTGAACAAGTTAAAATAATGCTTAAAAGCACAGCTGAGCCATCCAGTGTCCATGTAGCTCGTAGGGTACCAATCCCAATGCTCACAAAAGCCAAACAAGAACTGGATAGAATGGAGCGGCTGGGTGTGATTGAAGAGGTTTCTGAGCCCACTCCATGGTGCGCCCCAATGGTGCTCGTCACAAAAAGAAACGGAGACATCGGGATATGTGTCGACCTCCAACGACTGAACTAAGCCGTTATCCGTGAAAAGTATGTTCTGCCTACTTTGGATGACATTACTTCTAAACTGGTGGGGGCGACAGTATTTTCCAGCTTGGATGCGGCCAGCGGTTTCTGGCAGATCCTGTTAGATGGTGCCAGCAAGAGGTTGACTACTTTTATAACCCCTTTTAAGAGATACTGTTTCCGTCGATTACCATTCGGGATAACTAGTGCTCCGGAGATATTTCAGAAACGCATGACTGAGCTACTTTGAAATGTTGAGGGAGTATGCTGCTACATGGATGACATCCTGGTATACGGTCGTACAGACGAAGAACACGACCAGAGACTTGATGAAGTACTGCAGGCTATTCAGGCCTCAGGGCTAAAACTGAAAAAGGAAAAATGCAAATTTGGCCAAAAGGAACTGAGTTTTGTGGGACATCGCCTCAGTCAAGGGGGTATTAATCCCAACCCGGAAAAGATCTGTGCTATACGTGACCTCAGCAAACCTCAAAACCTGACTGAGTTAAGGCGGATTCTGGGAATGATTAACTACCTCTGTCGCTACCTGCCACACAGCTTTACTGTGCTTCAGCCATTGAATGAGCTACTTAGAGCCGATGCAGCATGGCGATGGGACAAGAGTCAAGAGGAGGCATTCATGAAAGTGAAAGAAATGTTGGTCGCGGCCCCAGTACTGGCATATGACAATGTGAACCAACCAACAGTCGTCACGGCCGACACCAGCAGTTACAGATTGGGGGCGCATTGCTTCAAGAGCACGATGGGAATATGCTTCCTGTGGCCTTCTGCTCCCGTACTCTGACAGCTGCAGAGAAGCGCTACGTCCAAATCGAAAAGGAGTGTTTGGCTTCAGTTTGGACATGCAAAAAGCTGTCATGATACCTCTGTGGCTTGGAGTCCTTCAAAGTACTCACCACAAACTTCTGGTCCCATTGATAAACCAGATAAACATAGATGAGGTTCCCATCCGCTGTCAGTGACTCCTAATAAGGATGATGCACTTCAATCCATTGGCAGTATATACTCCGGGAAAGTCACTGCTCATAGCAGACATGCTATCCAGACACCCCTTGGCCATTTCAGAACAGTCAGATCTTGAGGAGGAAATTGAGGCTTACATAGCTGGAGTTGAAAAGCACCTGCCGGTTTCACCCCAGAAGCTACAGCAGATAGCTGACGCTACGAAAGCAGATGAAGAATTGAAAAGTGCACTTAAAAATGTCCGACAAGGGTGGCCTAAATTGTAAAAGTGGTGCTTGTCAATCTTACTTCAGCCAACAGGGCTTTTTGAGTGAATATACAGGACTTCTCTTGGATGGGTCCAGGACCGTGATCCCAACCAAGATGAGGGACGAAGTACTTGCTAGCATTCACGAAGGCCACCAAGGACTAAGTAAGTGCCGCGAGAGGGCACGTTTATCAGTGTGGTGGCCAGGCATCAGTGCTCATCTGAAACGCAAAGTGAGTCAATGCCAGTCGTGTCAGATTAATAAGCCTACTCAACGCAAGGAGCCATTGCTTGTGACAAAGTTACCCCCAGGGCCATGGAGATACCTTGGGGTAGATATCTGTGAAGGAGGTGGCCATCAATACCTTGTTGTAGTGGACTATTATTTGAGATTTATTGAAATAGCATACCTGGTAGACATGACAAGCAAGAGAGTGATTGGCAAATTAAAAAGTATGTTTGCACATTTTGGCATCCCAGAAAGGTTGTGCTCTGACAATGCTCGACAGTTTACATCAGCTGAATTCAAGTAATTCGCAAATCAGTATGGGTTCGTTCATGTG
This sequence comes from Myxocyprinus asiaticus, assembly GCF_019703515.2. Taxonomy (NCBI): domain Eukaryota; kingdom Metazoa; phylum Chordata; class Actinopteri; order Cypriniformes; family Catostomidae; genus Myxocyprinus; species Myxocyprinus asiaticus. The sequence goes on from NC_059371.1 coordinate 20,816,535, forward strand.
ACATCCAGTTCTCACTTCCCACAATCGAATGGAGAAGCAGTGAGAGCTGTTCAGACAGCAAAGAAAATATTAAAGTACAACCATTTCTTGGCCCTTCTTGCATATAGGGCTACTCCAATGGCAGCTACAGGGTGCAGCCCATCACAACTTCTCATGGGTAGACACCTCAGGACCACAGTTCCAATGTTGGCAACAAGCTTGGCACCTGAATGGCCTGATTTGGAAAAAGTAGAGGCAAAGGATCGCAAAGAGAAGGAATCCTACAAACACTTCTTCAATAGACGACATGGTGCTAGATCCTTATCGCAGCTACGTCCTGGGGATTCTGTGTGTCTAAAGCTGGATGGTGAAAAGGAGTGGACGACAAAAGGATTGTGAGTCGTTAAGCAGAACATCCGAGGTCATATTATGTGTCGACTGACCACAGAGAATTCCGTAGAAATCGTAAACATCTCCAAGCCATACCAGAGAGTATTGCTATTCAGCCTGAACATGATTCATCTGATTGCACAACAGAAGCTGAGGAAGGTAATTCGCCCATGGTCCCAAACGAGCAATTACCTGAGGCGAGTCTGAGAACATCCGTTCCTTCCTTAGAACCTCCTGATGCTGTGCCTCATACTCCACAACATATAGTGTTGCTCAAGACCACACGCTGTGGGCGTGTGATAAGAAAGCCATTGCGCTATCAGTCGTAATGAAGATTTAAACTATGACAATACTGATTTTTGATGTTGTTTAATTAGTGCATCATAGTGACTCTAATTTTGGAAAGATTCGTTTGCATAACATGTTTATGTTAGCAAAGAACGGTTGAATTTGTGTTCTAATTTGATTCTTGAAAAGTGATACACTTTACCCAAAAGGGGAGAGATGTGATGAATAGTTCTTGGATTTTGTAACAAGCTTTCTCATTGGTCATGACCTACATACGAATATGGAAGTGTTCAGTAAAGACGGAATCATGGTAAATATGAGCATGTATGTCGAGCGTGATTCATGACAGTGTCTAAATTAATTTTTGCTTTAATCATCATTAGTCCACAAATGCTTTAGATTAAGCTTAATTTACATTTAACCTGGAATATTCCTTTAAGACACACTTGTAAAGTTTAAGCACATCTCTTGGCAGACAAATTGAACTGAGATGTGATGAACATACTTTAGAAGCCTTCCTGATATAAATTAGTATAATGTACTATAGTAATTCATACTCAGACACTAATTTGTGCAAAAGGCACTGATGACTTGAAGCTTAAAGTTGAGGACTTGTGACTTGACTTGGACTTGCCTGTCTTAACTTGTGACTTGACTTGGACTTGCCTGTCTTGACTTGTGATTTGACTTGGACTTGCCTGTGTTGACCTGGGTCTTGACTTGGGACTTGCCTGTCTTGACTTAGGACTTGATTCAAGACTTGAATGCAAAGACTTGAGACTTACTTGTGTCTTGTAAAACAATGACTTGGTCCCACCTCTGTCTATTTGCACCCTGGTGTAAATAGCATCTGCAACACAGGGGAGTAGAGTATAGCTGCAGGCATTGCTCCAAAAAAGGTCAGTCGCTCCAAACCACCATTGAAGATATAGGGAATCCCTTACCTAACCCTTTCCCTAACCTTAACTTTGAGTGGAAGTGATGCCCCCTTTTGGAGTTGGCCCAACCCCCTTTTTGTTTAACCATGCCCCCTTTTGGAGTAACTCCGCCCTGTTTTGGAGATTCCACCCACATTTGGTGTTCTCAGGCCTGCAGCTATACCTACTTGACAAACTAAATGGTAGCTGTCGCTGCAGTGGTGTGGGGTGTAAAGACGGTGTGTGAATGTGTACAGTTTTCTTAGTGACCACGGTTCGAATCCGCGTGTGGTCCCACCCTTTTTCCCATCCGGTTTCCGCTCTTAATATTTCCTGTAATACTACTTAAAATAATAGATAAAAATTAATGTAAATGTTGATTTCATCGCATTGATTTGGTTACGGTGAATGTTGGTGAGTGCAGAGAAGTGTTTAATCCAGAGGCGGGGTCTGTCAATTGCACTCATTGACGTGGCTCGGCATCGCTTGTGTGTAACCAAGTTTTTTTGGCAGAAACAATAGTTTTATGAAATTAACTATGGTGTTAGTAAAGTAATATTGTGGTAATATAGTAACCATGGTTAATTTTGCAGTTACTGTAAATTTACAAAAATACCATGGCGAAACCATGGTTACTGTAGCTAAACCAAGGTTATTTTTTCTAAGGTATGATTAAGGTTAGGTTTAGGGGTAGGGGTTAATGTAGTGTGTCTGTGGGACTCTAAATAAACACAATAAACACACTGCAGTGATGCCCATACTGTATGTTAGTATTTAAATATAGGTGCAAATAATCTCTGACACTATCTGCACCAGAGTGCAATTACTATCTACCATAATTTGCACAAGGGTTGGGGTGCAAATAGTATCTGCCACTATTTGCACTGGGGTGTAAAATCATCTGCCATAAATATTTCACATGACAGTCCACATTGTTTTTTTATCTGACAGTATTGACCCATTAATGTCCTCTCCAAAACATCATGATCTCTAGAACCATGAACCTGTGCCTTGATATTTAATGTTAATTGGCAATACTTTCCCTACTAGAGGAAAAATTGACTTTGTCATCCAAATAATACTAAAGACAATAAGACACGTTATAGCCTAAGCTATGGACATGCTATAAATCATCTAATTTTGTGGAAGGGTTAGAGGAAAGTTGGTGAAAAGACATTGAGAAATGGCAAAAGACAGCGAGAGACTTGTGATTAAGCAAATATTCAAAACCCCTCTGTGGCTGTCTGGATTTAACACAACTGGCCTACAGATATGTTACCATGGCAACAGGAAGTCACTGGATTTGGAGAATCCTAGTCTTATTATCACAAATTCTCTACTGTCTCATTCAACTTTTCCCTTGAGAATGAGTAGGCAAAATGGACAAATAGCCACTTTGTGCTATCCATCCTCTCATATCCTCATTTGAGAGCATGTTGGGAGAGGGACTATGCAGATATCTCCCATCCACATCTCTGTTAATCACCAGAAAGAGTGAAATGTATTCATCATTGCTTGTGTATTTTAAGTTATAGGAAACACGAATGTCATGAAGTACTGTACAAATAATCAAATATCCAGAAAGTTTAAACAATAATGCTGCCTCGTTTATTTAGCTAGGAAATCATACAGTACAGAGTAAGTAATGTAATCCCTTTTATGGGATATCTGTCTTAGAAATGTGAAATTTTGATATATGTTTACTCATTTAAATAAAAGTTTAAAACTTATATTAAATTTGTAAAGAAATAATAGAATTTTCATTTTAAAATAATACGTAAAAATTGTATACTCGTCTGAAATACCACATATTTAGATTTTAAAAGCTTTCATCTCCTCCAGCATCTACCCACCAAATTTCACAGTGGGTGCGAGACACTGTGGCTTGTAGGTCTCTCCAGGTCTCCATCTAACCATTAAACAACCAGGTGGAGGATCGGTGATGATCTGGGGGTGCTTCAGCAAGGCTTGAATCGGGCAGATTCATCTTTGTGAAGGACGCATGAATCAAGCCATGTACAAGTTATCCTGGATGAAAACTTGCTTCCTTCTGCTCTGAAAATGTTCCCCAACTCTGAGGATTTCAGCAGGACAATACTCCATACCAAATAAAGACCCTGTCATGGTCAGTCCAATCTCCAGACCTGAACCCCATTGAAAACCTCTGGAATGTGATCGAGGAAGATGGATGGCCACAAGCCATCAAACAGAGCCGAGCTGCTTGAATTTTTGAGCCAAGAGTGTCATAAAGTCACCCAACAGCAGTGTGAAAGACGGGTAGAGAGCATGCCAAGACACATGAAATCTGTGATTGAAAATCAGGGTTATTCCACCAAATACTGATTTCTGAACTCTTCCTAAATTAAAACATTAGTATTGTGTTGTTTAAAAATGAATATGAACTTGTTTTCTTTGCATTATTCAAGGTCTGAAAACGCTGCATCTTTTTTTATTTTGACCAGTTGTCATTTTCTGTAAATAAATATAAGACAATATTTTTATTTGGAATTTGGGAGAAAAGTTGTCAGTACTTTATAGAATAAAACAAAAATGTTAATTTACTCAAACACATACCAATAAATAGTAAATCCAGAAAACTGATAATTTTGCAGTGGTCTCTTAATTTGTTCCAGAGCTGTATATGTGCTCTAGTAGCAAAATGAGATTGCATAAAACCATCCAAGGCAAGGAACAGCAGGAGTGAAAGAGCCTGTTATTGGTTGCATCATGTTGGGTCCTTCGTTTCTCAGCTACACCATGCTGTTATTTCATTAGAGTATGGCAAAAAGCAGGACCATAGACAAGTTTATCTAGATAGAAGGTTCCCTAAGACCAATTTTCTTGTTCAGAGAACAATTTAGAGGAATAGTTTGCACCAAATATTAAAATTTGGTCATAATGTCGTTCCAAACTCGTATCACTTTCTTTCTTATGTGGAATCCAAAATGATATATTTTAATGAAAATCCCGATCCATCTTTTCAATATAATTGTGGATGGCAGTGATAATATCATAAAAGAAGTCAATGTGACTTGTGCATCATATTCCAAGTCTTCTGAAGGCATATGATTTGGTTGTTTTGGTGAGAAACAACACATGATTTACATAATTTTCAGGGAAAATGCAACTTTTAGTGCTTGGGTGAACTATTCCTTTAAAGCTGAAGTGTGTAACTTATTTGGTGTTTTTTGGTGGTACTTTCTCCAATCCCAGCTTAAAATGCAGAGACAACTGTAAACTCCTGAGACTCGAGCACGACTGCTGTGTGCATTTTTCATTTCCCTTTTTGATTTTTAACTAGTAGCCCCTAATAAACATGCAAATTTTTTTTTTTTTTTTTTTGCAAATAGTTTTCCTTAAGATTAATGTCCTCATATGGGAACAGCAGGCCTAAGTTGTGAAATTTTAAATAATACCAAGCTATAGAAAGTCAGATTTTTTTTTTTTTTTATCAAACTGTTTATTATGTTTCCAGGAGTGTTGTTTTTTGTGTTTTTAAGATGTTACAGACATTTCAGATGATTTTCTGAAAAGCTGCTTTGGAACAATGTGTACTGGGAAAAGCACAAATAAAAACTATACAATAAGTATTTTTTTTTTTCTACTTTGGCAGCAAAATCTCAATGTTCTCTCTTCGCTCTGTCAGACAAACAAGTAATAGCTAGTGCCAAAGCATATTACCATTCAGAAATTAGCATAAACAATTCTGATTCAAAGGAATTGCCAGCATTGTCCAATCACTGCCAACCATGTTAAAATCAAATTTAGCATTATAAATTCTGAATCTACTGTATGTACTGATTACCATTGTCCCATGTCAGCCTACCATGTTAAGAGGTGTAAATATCATCTGCAGCCTGAAACTGAACTTTTGGATGGATGTTAGGAGTGAATGCACTTGGCTGCATAGGAAAGCAAAGGATACTCCTTTGCTCCCTATGTTATAGTGAATGACTGAACCTCCAGTGTGCTGTCTGTCTGCACTGGTCTCAGAACAGTTTGAAAAGCACCTTACTTTCATCCTAACTCCATATAAAGCCTCTGAAAGCAACATTTTCCAGCTTTTGGAAGAACCCATTGATTCTCAGTGTGATATTGTACAATGAATTAGAGTTGGGGTAATCGAGTTTGGACTTGGACTCCGACTTCACTCGGACTCGAGCCTTTGGAACTTTTCCGAGTCCAGCCAAGTCCATGACATTTGTGATGTGATGAAAAAATAAAAAATAATAATAACAAAACATAAATTAATGAAGACATCTCAGTCTGCATGCAGCTGTATTAGCCCCTGAAGTCATAGACTAGCCAGAGTTATTTCACTGTGTTTAAATAAACACGCACACACACATATGCATGTGCACAGGCACGCTCATCTCTCAACCAATATGCTTGAATGTTACTACAGAGACTACTGTATAACATCAACTACCGAGGTGGCTGGCACGATGAAAACATAAAGACAGGTATGTATCCAATGTAACAGAAACTAAACAAGGCAGTTTCACACGACACGGGACCTGACAGCTGGTAAAATTGCGTGTGGCGTTTGTGCAGCCAAGACGGTGCTCGCATTGCAGTTTCATCGTGGTTAAAAACTTCAAATCAAGAACTTCATTGAGTCAAGTCACCCACATCATGTCCCTCACAGTTTACTAAAACAGCATATCTAAATAAAAAAAAACAGAAAAATAGTATTAATATTGGGATATTAAGTCTTTTTAGGTGTAATGTATCTACACATGTAGGCTTCTGTTGTCTCTTGTGGTCTATCCAGTGTTGTCAGCTTGAACTGGTCCATAATATCTTGATGAATTAACTGTGTAATTTTTAAATAGTCGGTGGAAAAAGTGTTATTACTAAAGCAGACAGCAACTCTAAACAGATAAACAGCACCTATTTATTATTGATTGACTATTTTCAAAGCATTGACGAGCTGCTTAAAATACATTCTTTTACAGCATTTGTCCACCATTCACAGCATTCAACCATGCACAATAAAATATTAGGATATTTTGGGAAGTGAAACTTTTTGTTTATAATTTAATTATAGACTATAAAATAAATGTATTATTTGATGACAGAGTTGTGTATGAAGCTAAACTTCATGTTACGAGATGAATTTAGTTGGTTATGATGTTTTTATTTTCAATTTTTCTTTTATTTTTATTGTAAATGACCGGGTAACTTATGGACGTCTTTTTATGCCTACATCTCTGACACTTTTGAAGGAAAATTCTGTTAAATTTATGACTCAAAATTATTACTCTCCATGTTTTGCGGTTAAAGAAGAGCTCAATGAAATTTTCTTTGGTTGGTATTTAAAGATTTCAGACTGACTGCAGACCAACGCGGACGCTGCTCAAGCAAATATCAATAAAAAAACAAACAAATGTTTTAATCTTCTGCTATGAGATGCACACAGACACATCAGGGATTTAGGAACAGGAGCAGCATGAAAACTGCCCTGCACTGTGCGGTTTCCTGCGAATTAACTAGAAAATCATGTCCGTGATGACAAGGCCCTAATATTATTTGTGGGCTTGTGTTTTTGGATGTAGCATTTGCAGTCAAAATCTTCTCAGCGAGTGGTAATTACTACTGTGTTGACTCATTTGTACAGTATGTATTTTCCCAAATCAGTCGGCAGATAAAGAAAAAAGATTCAGAAAGAAATCTCAGTATAGACTATTATTTCTTTAGATAGGGATAATTGTAAATAAAACTAAATTAAATTGAATTGACAAATTGAAAATTAAGTAGAAATAAAAAACAAAATTCAAATTCAAAACAATAATAACTCTGGTTTTAATGACTAATGCAGATTTCACTTTTTTAGACTATGTTTGAGTTGAGGGGAAAAATCAACAAATAATTGAAATGTCAACAGAACACAATAAGAAGTGTGTTGAAGGACAGTTTTGTTTTCATACACCTAAAGCATATGCTTTCATTCTGAAACCACTTTGAAGTCTGGTTCAGCAGGAAACTAATCATAAAATATATATATTAAATGCAACAGAGGTGTTTTTGTTACATTTATTTTGACAAACTGTTAGTTGTGAAGTTTAAAATATTGATGTTGAGGTAACGGTTACAATTTGAATTCAGATTCATGAACAGATTCATTCGGACTCGACACGGACTCTGCCTGTTATGGACTCGGTCTTGAGTCCGACTCGGCCCCTTTTGGACTCAGACTGAACTCGGACTCGATTGTTTAAAGACTCGGACTCGACTAAGGTGGACTCAAACCTAACACTACAGTGAATATAGGATTGCTAAGGGGAAAAAGGCCTACAGTCCTCATAAGTAGTCATTGTGTTTAACAGCGTGCTGCTTTGCGATAAATCGCTCAAATTTTTTAAATCACACATCGGATGAAACTAGAGACTGTAGTATTTTAACTCAAATAGCTTTCGATGTAAAAACTTAATGAGGTTTCTTATTAGATGAAGTTTGTTGCCATTTCTCTCAAAGACAGTCTCAGCTGTGATCGGCACCTTATTGTTTTGTCATATGACTCGGTGCGTCAAACGTTTGACCCTTTACTGACAGCCCAGATTTTTCTGAACTGAGATCAGTCAGTTTAAATGAAATGAAATGATGCATAGCATATAGCGAATACAAAACACAATGTCCGTGCAGGAGGACGCAGGGTCGCGCAAGGATAAGCCATTCGGAGGTTAATTTTCTCGAACGCTGTGTCTCTCTGTCGCTATATAAATTCCTGTTTGTTTTAAGCAACCTGTCCAACCTGTCACAGCAACATTGATTTCATCAATGGTATGAGTTGGGGGAGTGACTATCTGTTTTTTCGATCAACAGCAGACAGGAACGTTTTCAGAAGGCTGTTTGAAAATAATGTTTATTTTTCAATTCCGTTTGGTGGTGCTCATGGCGCAGAAATTACACACTTCAGCTAATGATTATATGAGCACCACAAAGGTGTAGATTATGGCAAAACTAGGCATAATGCATAGGCTTCACATTAATTCACCAGTCACTTTCTTCATGCAATGCTGTTTTGCATTTCAAGTCATCATACATTAAATGTTCACTCATTTTTTTTTCTCATTTCAAAAGTTTTACTTCTAAAGAAATGAATAATAATTATGAAACATATGTATTAAATCATGACCACTCATGTGAGTTGAAGAGTTCAGTCATATCAGTTACCTTATAAAAGCTCTTTTATTCTGCATGGAGCAGGGGCGCCTTACGGGGGCAGCCATGTTAGCATCACATGACCAGCTGAAGACTACTCACTTAATCTCAGTAACTGCCCTGTTATTGGACACTTTCACACATGGATTAAATTAATCCTGGTTTACTGTGCATAGTGAATTTCTACAATGGCATTAATGACTGAAAACTACCGCGTTTGAATGATGCAGCATCCAGGCCACTAGGTGTCAGTGTTAGCCATACTTTGACATACTTCAGAAAAATTATTGAGTGCTCCTTTAAATTACATTAATAATACATTTTGAAATTATTATTGCTACAAAGCAACAATAAAGGTAAATAATGGCAACTACATCGGGTCAGGTACAATATGTGTGTCTATAAAAAATTATTAAGACAATTAATAATTGATAGTGTAAAACACTTTGGCGTCAGTGTTTAATTAGTAATTACAGCACGTAAAAAAGAAAAGAAAATAACGAGACAGAGTTGACAAAAAATGAAGGACAAATAGTTCCCTTTTAATTCACTTTAAAATATCTTGGTACCTTGATTGAGTATTTGATATACAGTATGTATAATTGTGACCTATCTTTAGCTACAGCAATTGCCCTGTATTTATAGGATGCATGACATTTATGCAACAACCGAAATGACTTAATATCTTAAGATATGTATAATGAAAACAACTGTGTGGTCACAATATGTTAATTTCATGTTAATTCTTTGGTGATAAGTGCCATTATGATTTGAGAAAAATGGTCTACAGAATGGCTCACTGGGACTGTGTGCAATATATCAGCTTTACTTTAAAGTGCAAGTAGATAAATCTTCCTACAACTGAACAAGATATTAATTTACACAATAACAAAAATAACTTAATGCCCATAAAAACACTATTATTGTGATAACACAGTTTTTGTTTTGATGTCAAAATATAATGCAGATCATGTTTAATAAATATATATATATAATACAGGGGCATGAGACAATGGTTTAATAAACTGCAGTTTCCGGAACAGTTTTAGTTTTAAGGCTAAATTCCATCATTGGTATTCAAGTATAAAAACATGATATATCATTCAAGCATCATGGATAAAGGTTTTGAATCGTGAGATGCAAGACGACTCGAGCAGCCTCAATTTAGTAGTCAAAAAGAGGCCTAATTCAGGGTTCTTTTGTCATGGAAATAAGGTGGTTCAATTCATGAACCAGTCCCTTGGCTTCTACTGTGTGGTGCATAACGAGCAGTCTGTGGATGTGGGTTTTGAGTTCCCTCAGTCCTCTCCCTCTTCTTCGTCTGTCCTTTTGGCTTTGAGCCGTTGAAAACAGTGGATTGTGGAAGCCAGAAAGAAACTGGCAATAATGGCCGCCACTGAGATACAAATTCCAGAAAAAATTACTATTAGATAATCAGTGAGAGTCAGCATTCCCCGGCATTCCCGGAAACTGTCCTCAGAAAGCACACTCAGTGACACCTGCTGCCCATCCACTGGAAGAGAGCACTCCATATTCTCTAAACCTGGAGAACAAGAAAGATAGAGGGGGAAAAAATAATTAAAACATATACAGGCTCTGGACAGAGCATATGGCATTTAGAGCATCAGTGCAGGATTAGTTTCAATAAATTTTACTTTCAATGTGGAGGAAATATTGAGTTCTAAAAGTTATAGTATTTTTTCATAGTACGTTATATTCTTTCAGTTAAAAAGACCAGGGCAATAGAGATACATTGATAAGAAAGGCACATGGAAAAAATTATATTGGTGTATAGTGCATGGGACATTCCATTTTGTCTCTCATGAGCAGGGTACAGTTATAAGAGTTGCACGCGTTTCCGAACCAGCTCACGTGTCAGGTCACTAATGTCATAAGCATCCTCAGTTGCGCAATAGTACACACAAACATTCTCTTTAACTGAGTTTGAACAAAGCACCTCTTTCTCTTTTCTTCAACTTTTCTTCACCAAATGATTATCACTAATATCACAACAGTATTATAAGAGCAAAGCCTGCATGACATGACATGATGTTAGAATGGCAATAAAATCTTCACGAAAAAAAAATATATAAACAAGCATTTGAAGAGCACATTTAAATATGAGGACATTGTGTTTTTAAATAGTTTAAAAAGGTAAGCTTTACAAGGACTTTTCAGCTGTTTTCCTTATCAGTTTATTATGTTTTCTTTTTGACACTAGTTTCTAGTGTCACTAAAGGAAATTGTGAAAATAATGACAGTTTGGAGACAGGTTTCCTGAACACTTAACCTGACTTCCATTACTCGGTTTGGACAAATAGTCCCGCCCAAAGAAATGTAAGTGCAGCATAGTTCTAGCGGGAAGACTAGCAGCTGTACATCATTGCACCATTAGCTAGGTAACTCCTAGCCAATCACATGTAAGCCAATGTCTTATAAGTCTGCTCACAATCTATCACATTGCTGTTTCAGTGTGCTAACACGGCAACCTCCACCACCCCACCACCGTCAGTTGAGTCCCATCCTGCACGGGGGTAGGTTCCTCGCCCCTGCCTCCTATCTCCGGCAGGATATGACGGTTCCGAGTACAACTTCTTCAGACCACCAGACGGGGCTTACGCCAAAGAGAGACATTACATTTCTGTTTTATATTCATCAAATAAATGTCATCTTAAATTCACTCAAGTCTGCGAGTCTTCCTGATAGAACTGGCACTGGTTAAGCCATTGTTGCTGTGTCAGGCTGGTTGGGATGCTCAAACAAACAGAGCAATATTTTATAGCACCACATTGTTTACACTTTTCACATATTAAGATAGAATATGAAAAAATATTTCATCCCAAAATTACACACTTCATCTTTAATTTATGCTTCGGTTTGTTTTTTTGTTTATAGTCACATATCCAGACAATATATTGCATCAAAGAATAATTAATGCACAAGTGGAAAAATGTATGGAGTGAAGAACATTAATGCAATACAAAAGACTCAAGGCTATTTACCACACTACAATTAAAAATGTTTTGTAGAACTCAATGTCATTACATTTAACCGCTTTTTAATGGGCAAACTGCACCTGGAATGAGGTCAAATGCATGTTTTTTTCTTCTTGGTTTGCACTGAAACAATGAGCGCTCATGTGATTTGACATGTCTGTTTGAAATCAGTTAGAAAAAAAAGCATAAATGAAAAACCAGCCACAACAGAGTACCACTAAGAAGAAACAAACCTGTCAAAACATAAATATCAAAATTATTAGTAATGCCAAAGCTTTGAACATTTCTTTAGATGAAATACCTTATGGAAAATGTACAGTCAGCTGGTCATTATCGCAGTATAAACCTCGACAGGGTGATCAGGGTCTTGTGTCATCCATAAGAGGTTTATTTTACGATAACGACTGGCTGATAGTACATTATCTTGTTTATTACACAGCTACTCACCAAATAAGTATGCAGCAATTGACCAATCAAAATAGAGTATTCTAGAGAGGTGTACATCATCACAAATAATGCACTGTAGCTAGTAGTTATTACTATAACATAGAGACCTTAATGTAATGTAGACATATTATTTCACAATGATTAGTGTTATGGTACAGTAATATGCTATAGTATAGTATCATCATTTGGAAATGTTTTTGTCTAGCAATATCACAATGTCGCTATGACTCACAAAATTCTTATTACATAACTGCAAAATAAGATGTGAGATGGGGTGCTTTCCCATTTTGTTTTTTTCTGTCTCTTTCTCGCTCGCTCTCTCTTCAAGGGAAACATTCATTTGTTAAATTTTCCTCTTTGCTTTGTATTTTGATTTTCCCAAAGGGAGGTTTTAATCCCCTTTCAGCTGTGTGATCAGCGGACACCAGATGACAGATTTAAAGTGGAACATCGCCTACGTAATACAGCCATGCTGACAGCCAGACACAACAGAACAGCAGAGCTCCATTAATTGTGTTTACAATGAAAAACCCTTGTGATTCTGAGTAGTTTTATGGGAGAGCAAAAAACAGCCTGTAGATTTCTTAAATGGTCTCTAAAAAAAGGATTTCTATATTAAAATAATAAGAAAAAGCATTCTCATTAATATGTTCCATAAGCCTACACGCCACAATACAATGCCACTATGTTTGTTCCTGTTATTGGCCAGAGTCAGTTGACATCACTATCAAACGTGTGTGGCAGTTAGTGTGGATGAGTCACTCCAACCAGAAGGGGTTTTCCACATGCTGGGGATTCAATGACCTCAGCCTCCTTTGTTGGGTTGGTCACGTGGCCATTTGCCTAGCTCTAAAAGCTCATCCAATTTTTTTTTTGTTTTTAATCATGCCAGAGCATCAGTGTTTTACACAGGAGCTCCCTCAGAGCAAAACACAAATCACCAACACACACATGCTTTGACCCATTTAGATAATTCTCACATTAGCCGCTAGCACAGACAGCTGACTAGTGTCGTCTTTCTCTGCTATCACTACATATGTGCAACATGAGGAGTGCACAGGACACACCATGTTAGTATGTCTGCAACAACAAAATGAATTAATGCTTTGGCTTTTGCCAAAGTGTAATAAAACTGAATATATTATTCCTTTTCTTATTGGGTTTCTCTACGTATTTAGACTATGTTGGATTCATTCAATAAAGTCTAGCATGCTAAATGAGTCTGAAAAAATATGACCTTCCTTTTATTATAATTACATCCTCATTACAGTGCACGTGTATTATCTTGTGCATCAGGGATCTTCAACCAATTTCAGGCCTGTTGGTGACCAGAGAGGGCACCCTGTTATTACATTCAACTGAGTGTTACATTTTGATCCTGGCCTATAACATGCATATAGTACCATATATGATACTTACATTGCAGGGCCATTAAAATAATCATTTTTCATATACAGTCATTTGGTACAATTACTGATAACACATTTTAGTGTATTTAATGCATCTTTTTTGTATTCTTTCTTGTATTCTATATGCATTTTGCAGCGGCGCTGCGCCACTGCTGAAATATGAGCACCGCTGTTGGGATTTCACATGGTTCATTTAATATTCTTGATGCAACATAACGTTTGCCAGCCCCAGTCAGCTGTGCGCTTTCTACACTGCGAAAGAGACCCCACCACACACAAATATACACGCTTACTTACAGTGACGTCACCGCATAACAACACGTGTCAAACTCGCTTCATTTCAAGTGGCCTGTGTAGGGCTTTACTGGTTGTTTAGATCAGTGTTACTATCAGAAATAATTAAAAATTATTTCTGTAGTTATTAATTAATTAATATTTTAATTAATTAATTGGATCTAACCCATTAAAACCTCATATGGGGCTCCAGTAAATGTAGTGTGCTACGTTTAGGAGCAAGTTTGGTTATTAGCAATAATTAATAATTATCAAAGATAATTATTAATTATTAAAATCAATAGAACATTGATGAGAATCAATGTTAGCTTTTTTTTAATCCTTTAAAATCAACAATTATCAAAGATAATCATTAATTGTTAACATCGATGAACATTAATTAAAATTAACACTAGCTTATTGATCATTCAAATTCAACAATCATCAAAGATAATTATCAATTATCAAAAATCAATAGAATATTAATAAGGATTAACATTGACAGGGCACCACCCTGAAATCAGGGACTAATAACCAGATAGTAAAACAGTCTCAATATTAGATTGTTTTCTTAGGAAAATCGGCATCCGAAGAATATCGATTTTGGGGGAAAAAAACAATGAATGAAGGTTTGAATCCGAGCACTGACATCCCGTCAGCATGACACAGGCGTATGCAAAACAAACCAAAACACTTCTCTTTGTAATATAAACAAAGTTTATTTATGCAGTAATATCAATTAATAATTAATACAATGCAGTCAATAAACTTCCGACTTACAACTACAAACTAAAAAGTGATATGATTAGATATGGAAATAAAAATAATCCTATAACACATAAGGTGTGTGTGACAGTGTGTGTGTAATTAGTACGAGAGAGAGAGAGAAGTGACAGCCCTAAAGCCGATTTCGCGATCGTGGGAAAGAAAACAGCTGTCAGTTTATCACTCAGAGACGCGGTGGACGGCTCGTAAACAGTCCAGTGTTATTTGACTCTTTAATGGATGAACTCAGTTGCTGTCTCACCCACGATGGCGAAATTGCACAACAGTCCAATTTGGTTGGACCACAATACAGCAAAACAAATTTGTGATAATTAATACCCTGAGTATTAATAATGAGCGGACATGGCGGTCCGTAAACTGTACAAGCAAAAACCTTGAAACACAAGAATAACACACTATAATATTCTATCTCTGCCCAGACGTAAACCTCTTACTTGAATCGCATGAGGACACAGGTAGAATGTGTTTTCCTCCGTCCTTTAACTTTGACCCGGTTCCTTGAGGCTCGGGTGATGACGGGAGGCCGTTTCCTCGCTCTGTCGGCAGGCGGTACGGCTGTTGATTGTCAGCAGGCGGTACGGCTGTTGATTCTCGGCGGGCTGGCGGAGAACTCAGAAATGTCGACTTGATTGAAGATGGAAGAGAAATCTTTAATCTCTTCACCGTGTTCTGTAGGCAAACGGATGAAGATGCGAATTGCTCGGCGGTCTCCTTCGGATCCGTTAGAGTGTTCGGTTGAACACAGAGTAATCTCAACTCGTCCAGCGAGATGGAGATTGTATGGCTACAGTTTCAAGTTGGACGTTACTTCCTTGTGCCACAAAGTTGCACCTGAGAGCAGCAAAAAAGCTACGTCTATATTCGGTGAACCAAGTCGCTGGAAGTAACTCATGAAACATTTCAGAGGCATGTTTGAGGGACGTTCTGTTGTGTGCCTCATCCAATAGGAGTTGAGAGTTCGATCCTTTAGTGAGCAAGGCTTCATGGATTTGTAGTCTGTTTTGGACTCCCTTTGTTTGATTTTGGCGCGATTTTTATCAGTAAGATTTACGACATGGAATGTGTGGCTTGAGTTATGTTTTTACGACTGTTAGGCCTGCCTTTGTCTTCTATCTGAATACATGAGGCCCAACACCTGCAAGCTCATTTCTGAAACGTAGGATGGCAGGGGATCACAATGTTTCACTGAACAATCAGTTAGCGCTTTCCTCGTGAATATAAATGAGCCTTCCCCTGTCATCTGTATGTTTTGGAGTGCATTATGCTCGCTTCAAAAGCAGAATGAAACAGCGCTACATGGGTCAATTATCAACACGGCTTAATCATAGCAGCACGAGCGCAGAGCAGGTGTGGTAATTCGCAGACTGGTCTCAACCGGACAATAGACTATTTTAAATGCATTTGTGAACCAGTGAGATGCGCTGCGGGGATTGCGAAACCCGTTTGAGTGTGGTACAGAATTGTCTGTTGAAAAACTCTAATGACTCGGTGATGAAACTAGCTTACACCCTGAAGCCATTTTTAAGGATTTCATGTTTAAATGGCATACCAAAAAGTAAGAGCTTATAACTCTTAAAAACAAAACAAAAAAATTGCATGGCATTAATATTTAGAAAACCTTTCAAAATGTGAAGAAAATACTGTATATATTAATCACGCTCAGAGACTCTCATGATACAATACTGCTGACAAAACATGCGCTAAAAATACATTTTTCATTTATTATTCATGTTTGGCATTATACCTTTTAGACAGTAAGTACAGACAGTCATTAAATTAACTTTGGTGTTGTTCTCCAACATGTCAACTATACCAGGAAACAAAAATGTTGTTGATAGTGTAAAGTAATCCAAAGATATAGCATTTGGAACCATGGCTCCCAAAGTGGACTTTAATTTAAGTGTCCAAAAACATCTCCAAACAAGTTTTATTGAACATTAAAACAGAATAACTGAAAATAATGAATGCAAAAAATCTCCACAAAAAAAAAAACAAAAAAAAAAAACAACAACATTTACTTACAGTACATAAACTAAGTGCCAAAATGGAATCTAAGGGTGTTTTCAGACCTGTAGACCATTTGCTTTGTTGCATTTTCTTCTTGTTTCGGTTCGCTTTCACAAGGGAACATCTCAAAATGGACCAAAACTATGTCTATAAAAGTCACATGTGAGCAAGCTGTCCCCTTATTGGTCACTATGTTCGCTGTTCCAGGATTAAGCTCAACCATTGATATACCGGTTAAAATTATATGCCTGTAAAAAATGTGTCAACCATTACAAATTTTTGAGAATTTTCAAGCATCGCCAGTTAGAGGTTGTGCTCCAAATAGAAATGATCTGTCACTCAGATGGATATGAGTTCTAAAGTTTCCGTCATTGTTATTTTTATCTGTCATTAGATGCTTTTGCATTATTTCTCCATTGAAACTGTTCTCACAGATCTCTCTCTCTCCCTCACGTACACACGCACACACACAAACAGCAGAAAAAAGCTGCATTTTTTTTTTTTTTATTTGTCAAAAAGTTGCTAAACGCTGTCCTACCCGTGTTCCGCCACTAAACTAGAGAGAGAAACGATCGTACCAAAATTACCTCAGGAAAAATAAAACAGCTCCTATTTTAAAGGTGCCGTGTTCATATATGCCTAAACGAACCGGACCAAGGGAGAAAATGTGTCAGGTTCTGAAACAAACGCTCCAAAGGAGCCAGGTGTGAAAACACCCTAACACTCTCTATACAGCCAGTGAGGATGATCTGACACTATTACATAAAGGATCGTGTATCTGTGAATCGATCCCAGAGAAATCATGAGAGAAACCGTCGTCACAGAGATGCCATTAGCCACCATTGCTTGTTATGACACTCTTTGGGAATATTTCTGATCTACATATTGTATTACGTTGAGTGTGGGCTTGTTTTATCCAGAGCCATCTGCTATAAGTTGAGATATGCTATTTTCTTCATCATGTGTATTTTTCATGAAGTTATAAACCAAAATGTGACAATGATTATGTTTTCTCTGTTTATCATACATGTGCATTTCACACGCAAATACAAACTGTAGTTTGATCTCTGAGTGAAACAAATCTGCTCATTATATTGTACTAATCAATACCTTTCAAAAGATATATACATCTTTTGATCTTTTTATATATTATTGTTCTGATCACAAATTTGTGAATAATTCAAATAGAACAGTTCTATTTTATCAGTGAATTTAAAAGCAGTATTTGAGAAATGACCAGATCAGCTACATTCATTGTAAAGATAAGAGTCTAAGCTTTAAAACGACACGTATTTTGTGCCAATCAAGCAAGTGGTTGTTCAGTAATACCAACGCCCCCTCTCTGCCCGGTACCGGGCCGCGCTGAGTGTAAGAGGTTAAAACAAACAGCCCCCACATTCTACACGACACTGACAAAGAAAATAGGAGAAAACATAAATTAGAAGGCTTTTCAATTCTCAGATCAACGCTTAACTTTACCATGGATTTACTGTAGTAACACTAACTGTACTGTAGTTGTGGCAGAAAAACAATCTAAATGTACTTAGATTGCTGTTTTTTCAAAAATGCCATAGTTCTTTATATAGAAACTAGGTGTTCATTTTTTCCACAAATGTTATATCATAATTTTCATCTGCAACCCAACCTCAAAATCAGTGCTGTACTCTCAAATGTTCATTGCAATGCACATATTGTAACATTGTAATATTATTTGCATGGGTGCTACCAAAGCAGGTGCTGGTGCCACATTTTCAAAGGGCCCTTTGAGGGCACAAATAAACCCTGATGTGGCCCAGGCTGAAATTGAGTTTAACACCCATGTTTTAAGCTATTCCTCGACCA
The DNA here is from genome assembly GCF_019703515.2 of Myxocyprinus asiaticus. Lineage (NCBI taxonomy): Eukaryota > Metazoa > Chordata > Actinopteri > Cypriniformes > Catostomidae > Myxocyprinus > Myxocyprinus asiaticus. Next base: position 20,835,033 of record NC_059371.1, read on the forward strand.
ATACATGTTAATACGGGTGTGGCGTTGCAGGCTTGTGGACACGCCCACAACAGCACCGCTGCTGAAAAAAATCCTAGGGGAAACACTGGAATTACACTTAACTTGAATTTAGTTAAAGTTAGCTTAATATTGCATTTTGATTTAACCCATATTTTCCATTAACCATATTTTTTCCACAAATATTATTTTAAGAACAAACAGTAATTGCAGTAAGCTCCTGCAGTACCGCCACAGACCCCCGTTGAAGGCTCCTGTGTGCACTGAAGTTAAACACATGGTTTGTTAGCTCAAATGTAATACATGTTGCAAAAACCTCTCAGGCTCTGTCTGATGACCTTTAAGGGGTTGTTTAAAAAGTCATGTGCATGCCTGTCACAATACATGCTTTGCTTGCACACTCAGTCCTACACTGGTGGAAATCTTGCTTCCTGCCCTTCAAAGAGCGACTCTCCAATTACCTTGTAGGCAACTTAAAGTGTGCCAGGTGTGTGCTGTCATCAGTATCAGATTCAATGTTGGGCTGAATAATGGATATAACGTGTTCATCCACACCCAAGTGCAAGAATGACAACCGTGTAAGGAGTTTAAACTAGTGGCCCTTGGATTTTAAATTAAAGGGTACATTATGGTGGATTCTATTTATTTTATTTTTTTAGGTCAAGTCAATGTGTTCTTCATAGAATGTTTTAACATATTAATTATACTGTAGTAGAATTCTTTTTCTTTATAGAAATACAATTAAAGGACTATAGTATTTGAGCTACAATCTAACCATAAGCATTTCTAAAACTATATATGTCTGACTGTCTAAGACATTCAAAAAAAATGTTACTCCTCTTGGTCTTCTCTTTACATTAAGATGAAAATTAAAAATCTGTCATCATTTACTTCCCTCGTGTTATTCCAATCCTATATGACCTTTTGTTGAAAACAAAAGGAGATGTTAGGCAGAATGTTAGCTTCAGTCACCATTCACTTTTAGTGTTTAGAATAAAGATGCAGTGAAAGTGAATGGTTACTGAGGACATCATTCTGCATAACATCTCCTTTTGTCTTTCATGGAAAAAAGTTATTTGGGGTTTTGGAACAACATGAGGTTGGGTAAATGATGACAGAATTGTCATTTTTGGGTGAACTATAGTAGTTACCTACTTTTATTATCTACTGTAGTTATCAATTTTGTATCTTACCAGTTGTCTATTTTTTTAGTTATCACTTTTATTATTTTTGGGTGAACTATCCCTTCTTATAGTTATAGTTATCTGCCTATTATCAATCCCTCTCTAACTACTCCTACCTAGTGAATTATTCCTAATGGACACTACATTTCTTTTCGTCTCCCATACTGTATGTTTTCATCTACTATCTGTTAGCAAACTCCAAGCTAATTTCTAGGTCAGTGTATATGCTTTGCTCCAATTCTATATTTGATGCATAGCCACAACTTCACTAATTATACAGCATAGCAGTCATATTCTGAAACACTGTGGACTGCAGACATGTCTTAATTGGTGAAGTATTTTTAACACATCTAACTGAACCTTAACTCTGCTGACATAAGAATTGCAAAATTGAAGGTCAGTGTTTATGTTCATGAGGTCATGTCCAATTAACTAGTACAGTTTATATTATTTATCTGAAAATACATTCTGATTAACTGATAATGATTTAAAACAAAACAAAGAAAAAAATATTCAGACAAATATGATCTCAGACTCTTATTTTAAACTCTTAGGATTTGTAAACATTTTTCAGGTAAACCTCTGAAGATTCCACAAAACCTTTCTTTTAATCTAAAATGTAATCCAATCAGGAAGTTTCACACCTATGATACAACAACTATGACATAAGCATGTCACATTTTTTTTTTTTGTTTTTTGAAGAGCTGTGAATTTAGGCTTTAGAATGTCATTGTTTAATATCCCAGCAAACATTTAATATGAAGCACTTAATATTTCATTTTAAAGGGCTTTGGTCGCATAGGCAAAGTGAATACAATGTTGCTACACAACCACTTCACGTATTTCCAGCATTTGGTACATTATACAGTATCTACATGTGCAACCTAAACCCAAACTAAATGTTTCATATTGAAATGTTCGTAACTTGCAACTCAATGTTTCATTAGTCTCTAAAACAGACACCAGGAGAGAAAAGTGACCTGTGCTTCTAATAGACAGTGAGGATCTTGCACCAGTACCAAGCTGTGGAACCTTAGACTAGTAGTAAGTGATCTATTGACCAAGGGATACTGTATCCAAGAGGGTACAATTCCCTTAATGATGACAAGACATGAGATGCAAGACAAAACTAGATATTGCATGGCATATGTTTCATGAATTATGCACAAGATACATTTTTGCATATTCTAGTGATAACCTACACTGTCTGCTTCATTATATCTTGATTTGAAAACATTCTCATGCATTATTTATCTGTCTTCAAGATGCAATGAAGAAATGTAATATCACAAGTGTTAGCTTTAAAAAGCTCTCAATAGAGAGATTAAAGATTAAAAAATTAAATAAATGAAATACTAGCCTATCCTGTTAACTATCCTGCTAATGCCTGAAGTTCCTGTATCTCAACTGTTAAAGCATAGCGTTAGCAATAGCAAGGTCAGGGGTGTATTTGCCAAGGAACACACAATGTAGCCCTACTATTAAAATGTGTACCTCAAATGCACTATAAGCTGCTTTGAATAAAAGTGTCTGCTTAAATGTAAATTAGTCTGAATTTTGAACAACTGATGGGTCATAAGCATCTCTGTCCAAAATAAAAACACTCCACCCACATGCATGACTTACTTATAATGTAGATCCTATGTATCATCACCTTTCACTCTCTATGTCATTGAGCCTTTGAGGTACAGAATGTTTTGATATATTAGATCTTCCACTGGTGGACCACTTAGAGCAGTGGTTCATGTACAGATCTACCTACCTCAACATTTAGCATAATAACTTGAATCATAATTTATTGATAAGTTATTGATAATTTAATGAGTATGGCATTATTTGATGCAGATGCAGAGAAAGGAAAGCAATTTTTAAGCAGCTTACCCGTTGGGAGCTTGTGACGATTCTCCAACAGCCACAGAAAGAGTTTGGCAAAGTAACAATTGCACACCCAGGGGTTTCTCTCCAAGCGTATCATCCGCAAAGAAGGCATCTGGCTCAACACTTCAACGTCCAGTCCAGAGAGGGCATTCCTCTCAAGTTCCAGCTCTCGTAAAGACGTGAGGCCCAAGAAAGCATCCTTGCTGACCATGCTCAAAAATGGATTGTTGCCCAGTCGTAGCTTGATCAGGCTTCGGGATTCCCCAAAAGTCCCAGAGGGGATCTCTGTTAAGTTGTTACTCCCCAGGTCCAAATAGACCAACCTGGAGGATGTGCTCAGGGTCCCAGGCTCCAGCTTAGTTAGAGAGTTATTCCTGAGATCCAGGTAGACTAGATCGCTGTAGAGAACCAGAAAATCAGAGGGGATCCAGGAAATCCAGTTATTTGACAAAAGAAGTCTCCGCACGTCCAAAGGGATGGAGTCTGGTAGATGGGTGAGCCCTTGACCTGTGCAGTCCACGGTATGGTGGTCCGGACACAAGCAGCTGGGTGGGCAGTTGTAACCCCAAGTTAATAAGGTAGAGGACAGCAAGGCAAGAAAAGGCTGAAGCCAGTGAACACATGAGAACATTGTCAAGAGAGTGAGAGGTGAAGGGGAGGTTCGGAGAGGGGCAGAGGAAAGGGACTGGGGTAAAGGGTCAGGGGGCGAGATACTAGGAAAGGGGACAGGGCATGTGGAGATGACAGCAGTCAGGGTTGTCGTGAAGACATCTTTCCTTGTCTCCTAGTTCGCAATCTAAAAAGGCTTGAGCAGCAGCAAGTGGCTACAAAAACACAGAGCTCTGTTTTCCAGGAGATCATGTAGCAGGCAGTGTGGGTCGTGTGGCAGCCTGCTGACTCTGAGCGTGAAAGGGGAGGAAAGGCAGTGATCAAGAGAATGTAGGGGAGTGAGAGAGAGAGATGCGGGGGATTAACAGAGAGGTAAACAGAGGCGAGTGAACCACAGACTGGGAAGAGCCGGGGGCATGGAGAAGGGAGGGAGAAGAGGGGGACGTGACATGAAGGGAGGTGTATATTGGTTGGTTTAACCCACAGTCTGACAGCGGGGGACGCGGAGAGCAATTCTGGTTCTTTAATTCAAATGTACACTATGTGCTGATCTGTATCTCGGCCCATATGCTTCTATTCTTGATTGAGTGCCAGCTGCAGTGTGGTGTCCATTGCATATTTGACTACAGGCTGTGGTTGTGATTCTTGTTCAATCGTAGAAAGAGCTAATGACTTGTTGGTGATGGTTATCACATTTAATCACGTTCGGCTTCTTTTTGGTTGCCTGTTGTCTGGCGATTCAGAAGGCGTAGTGTCTAAATCCATATTCTGGCTCCATTGCCATGGTGATGCATATGACGATTAACTTGTGGCTGTGTGCATACAGATTACTGCCCTGGAACTGTGAGATGGTAAGAATCAAATAAGTGTGAACCTCAATAAAGATTATAAAATCTTTCAATTGCATGTTACAAATCGGAAATTGCACGCTGAATCTTCCAGCCCCCTCACAATGTCACATTTAACCAAGCGATAATCACAGTTATTTATATCCTGAAAAGCAAATGTTTTCAAAAAGTTCCGAGCTGCATGTTCAAATAGTACATGAATTGAAGGAATACAAATGATTTTGACTTTACCCCTCTCCAGTGTGCTCATGAAAACAGTCATTACTCATCGGTTTTCCAGCTGTTGTTGTTTATTTCTGGCCCTCTGTGGTCTGAATTCAGGTTTACTCCTGTGCTGCTGTAAATCTCCAGGCAAACAGAACACATGCTGTGACTGCAGACAGCTTTCCTCTTACGTCACATGTGCTGGAGAATGGCGTGGCTTAGACCAATGGAATTACACAATAGTCCCATAGATCATATGGTACCCTTGACCTTTCTGGTAGATAGTAACATAAAACAAAACATATCTCTGACCCTTATCAATCTCTTATTGACACTTTTTTAATCTTTAAAAACTGATCAACTTGAAATGTTAATCTTACCTTTGTTCCAGTTAAAGACATGTAGGTTCTAAATGTCAAATTCATTAGTGGAAAGGAGTTAAGTCCAGGTTATCTTCTCAGTAGGGCATTTGGCAGTGTCAGAAAAGCCACACAGATTTTCCATTCACAATTAAAGTCTGACACATGAATAAATAATAAATATCATGAGCAACATACAGTTTGACACAGTGGGCTTATGGATTGCACACAACAGGAAGGACAAAAACAAAATTCTTTGTGGTCTTAAAGGTATAGTTCACACAAAAATGAAAATTCTGTTGTTGTTTACTCAATCAACCCTGTTTTTCCATATAATGAAAGTGAAAGGTGACTGAGGCTGTCAGTCACTAACATTCTCTCTAACATATTGTGAGAGAAGTTGACCTCTCAGCACCTCTAAGTTGACCTTTTCAGTTGATCTATAATTAAGCAAGCTGACATTACACAGCTAGTACTCAGTTCCTTTTCTCATAGTGTGTGTGTGTCATTAACGGTAATCATGTGGAAAGGGTTTCCTGTTTTTCTCCCCCGAGTGTCTGAGGTCAAATGTTGAACACCGTCTAGTTGAACATCACTCCTATATTCTAGAACATTTTCGTTTCAATTACGTAATTAATGCAGAATCTATATGTATGTCTTTTTCATATAAGGTAATGACTGACCTCATTAGACAATGTAGTTAGTGTACTGCTTTTCCTGTTCTTACAAAGATATATAATGCTGTGCTGAACAATAAAGTATGAGAAATCTCTGATGCATACTTAAGTGTCTGTGTCATTTCTCCCCTCATGAGGATCCAGATCGAGACAGCGACTGCAGACCTGACTTGATACTTAGGGGCCAATCCTAAAAATTCCTAACACATATCCTTTTGTGTTCTAAGAAAGAAAGAAATACAGATTTGGAACAACACACTCTCATACGATATATCCAAATAGCGACTTTGTGCCTGTGTCACCAAAATGCCCTCCTTGGTCGGTTGCCTCTATCACTACAACATCACCCTTTGTCCATATTTTAAATGTCACTCTGATGCCGATCGATGCAGTGTGATCACTTTGTATGAGGAACAGATCCAAATGTAAGGCTTTACGTCCCCATCCACTGCAACACTCAAATCCCACGCTCATTTTTAAAGGGGCCATGACATGAGGAATCAAATTTGCCTTGATCTTTTGACATATATGGGGTCATTGTACTATAAAAACATACTGTAATTTCAGAACTGAAAACTTCCTCCTTAATAGAAAAATTGCTTTTATTTAAATCAAGCAGCAAAAATGGCTCATTTTGAATTTGTGGAACTTGTGATGTCACAAGGACTAAATACATCTGCATTTGACTACCTCTTCAGCAAGACATCAATACCTATTTTTGGTCATTGCACCCTTGGCCCCGCACACTGGTGCTCAGTCACACAGGTGAAGAGGAGAGAGGGCCTTTCATGAGAGATTCATCTACACTTTTAAGGGGACTTACACAGGACACCTTCATGCATCTATCTGGATTAAAACAAATTTTTTTTTAACATAAACATGCACTAGACGAACGGCTTTGACCATTATCATGCATCTTGCGCCGTTTTTAAAAGACGCAATGTCAAGTTACAACCCCAATTTTGTTGCTGTTTCTTATGTTTTAAAGGTGTCCTGGACCATTTTTGCACCCATCTGTGCTACTTTTAATTGTTAGTCTTTTGTAAACATGCACTAGATGGACGTCTTTGATTGTTTTGGTGCATTTCCGGTGATGTGCGCCGCATTACAAGAGTGGTACACATCTTTTAAAACCACTTCTCATGCTGCTGCTGCCACTGACTGGGAAAAACACATGCAGTTTTGTGTGTAAACAAGCACGGAAGATGTGAGATGTTGCAACTGTGAAGAACAGAATCTCTGCTTTGGCATTTTGAAGCACCTAACATCACCATGTACTGTATTATGTTTGCGTATTCAGAACATTTTAGCATGGATTGTTGTATTTTCGGCTCATATCAGCATGGATTGCTTGTGAACCAGTCACAATATGATTAAAACTTTGCAAAGGAACAATTATTGAAGGTTGGGGCAGTTAAAACACTATTGGACCCTGCCACAACACTCTAAGTAAACAGTTACATTCACGAATATTTCAAGTGTCATGACTGTTTTATAGTTTATGGTGCGGCTGTTCTTGAGTGAACAGTTTAAAATATGGCAGATTTACACCCCACTGCAAATAGAGGCAGATATTATTTGCACCCCAACCCTGGTGCAAATAATGGTAGACACTAACTGCACTCTGGTGCAGATTATGCAGAGATTATTTGCACCTATATTTAAATACTAACATACAGTATGGGCATCACTGCAGTGTGTTTATTGTGTTTATTTAGAGTCCCACAGACACACTACATTAACCCCTACCCCTAAACCTAACCTTACCTTAGAAAAGATAACCTTGGTTTTACTACAGTAACCATGGTTTCACACAGGAACGAGTGCGATCAACAGACCCTGCCTCCGGAACAAACCCTTCTCTGCACTCCTCGACATGATGAAATCAACATTTATATTAATTTTATTCTATTATCTTAAGTAGTATTAAAGGAAATATTAAGAGTAGAAACAGGAAACGCGGATTCGAACCACGGTCGCTAGGACAACAGTACACATTCACACACCGTCTTTACATGCCATTGCAGCGAAATCTATTGGTTAGTTTGTCGTATATTAACAGTAACTCATATTTACACAGGGTCCAAAATTAACGTAAAATTTGGGCTGGGTATTGTTACAGACTCGATTCGATTCTGGCTTTGCCAGTCGGAGATCACTAGAGATAATGTTAAAGAGATGTGTGAACTTGCAAAAACGATGACAGACACTGTAATATGCTCTGGCTCCCTCCCTGCTCGTCATGGTGATGAGGTTTATAGTAGATTAGTGTCACTGAATGGCAAGATGTCTGAGTGGTGTCTGGAGAATAGCATCGGATTCATAGACAATTGGAAGAGTTTTTGGGGTAGACCTGACCTGCTAAAGAGAGATGGACTCCATCCCTCCAGGGAAGGTGCCACTCTCCTCTCTAGTAATTTGGCTCATAGTCTTAATAATGATACTATCTGACTAACTTGGGCCCAGGTCAGGAAGCAGACAAACTGGTTAATCCGAACGTCTGCTAGATACCTTGAGATGTCACACAGCTCACACAAACTACAACACATAGAAACTGTATCACCTAAATATCACATAGAGACTGTGTCTGTTCCCCGAACTACCAAACACAAAACTCTCACAAAATAATTTAGAAAAAATGTGATTAAGGTCAAATCCTGAACCAAATCATTAAGATGATTCAAAAAATTGAAGATAAACATCATATAAAGGTAGGGCTACTAAACATTAGATCTCTTTCAACCAAAAAAACTAAGGGTGTGTTCACACTTGGAAGGTTTGGTTCAATTAAAACGAACTCTGGTGCGATTGCTCTGTTAGTGCGGTTCATTTGAACAAGTGTGAACGCTGCCATCCGAACCTTGGTGCGCACCAAACATGCGGACCAAGACCACCTGAATAGTGGGTCTCGGTCCGCTTCCAAACGAACTCTAGTGCGGTTTGATTGATATATGAACGCAACATGGACCAAAGACATCTAAACGGACCAAAAACAGGAAGTAATTTGCCTAATACTGACCTCAAGCATACCTGGTTCTTCTCATCATAGGAGCTATGTTGCCCATTACAGTTTGGTACAGGCGTCGGAACTTGCAGCATATCTTCGTTTGTGTGTGCAACGGAGGAATTACTGGCGCAGTTTTGACTCCTTTACACATTTGATTAGCTCTTTGTTTGTTCTCAACTGGTAAAAATACCACCATATATACATATATAAATCTAACGAGAGCATTTCACCCAGCAGCCAGCATTGTTTTGGATGTTCAGCAAGTTCTGTCACAAAATATACATAATTTTTCAGCTAAAGCAGCTAAAATATATAGCTAAAATATCATTTGACTCTCGATGGATGTACTGTTACATCGTCTTCTACAGCGAAGAACATAGCTGTTATATTTGATACCAATCTGTCTTTTGAAAATCAAATTTCCAATGTATGTAGAACAAAATTCTTCCACCTCAGAAATTTTGCTAAATTACGAATCGTGCTCTCTGTTGCTCATGCCGAAAAACTCATAATTCATGTGTTCATGACCTCAAGACTAGATTATTTTAATGCATTACTGGGAGGCTGTCCAGCAAGTTCAATAAATAAACTTCAATTGGTTCAAAATGCAGCTGCCGGAGTGCTGACTAGAATCATAAAATATGATCAGATTAGCCCAATTTTATCGTTACATTGGCTACCTGTTAAATTTTGTATTAATTTTAAAATTCTGTTAACTACATGCAAAGCTTTGAATGGTCTAGCTCCACAGTACTGAAGTGACCTTCTAACACGCTATATTCCGTCATGTTCATTATGATCACAAAATTCTAGCTTGTTAATAATTCCAAGAATATCAAAATCCACAAAAGGAGGTAGATCCTTTTCATACTTGGCTCCTAAACTATGGAATAGTCTCCCTAACACTGTTTGGGATGCAGACACACTCACTCAGTTTAAGTCTAGACTAAAGACTCATCTATTTAGCCAGCATACATCTAATTTATCCTTCAACTCTCAATTAGGCTGCTTTAGTTAGGTCTGCCAGAACCAGAAACATCCATCATGATCTATAACTCTGCATAAAATTGAATGGCATCTACGCTAATATTATTCTATTTGTTTCCATTTCTCAACCTCGGGATTCATATCCCGAGCTTACCAGAGCCGGACTTAGGATGGACCCCACTGAACCTCACCAAAATGACCTGCAGGTTGAACTGCGATGCACCTCATTAATCTCTGCCTTCATCAACTTTGTCTATTGATGGACTACACTCTTAAAATGGAATACATAGACTGTCATTTAATTGCCAACAAAAGCCTTCATCAACCAACTAACAAAGGACAATGCATCTATGTGAACTTCTGCAGTTATTCCAGGATGGACTTCAAAGACATAAGTCATTAATCTTTCATAAAAAAAAAAGTTCATAAAAAATATTTTCTTTTTTAAAAACACTGGACCTTAACGCTTGGACTTGCACTGCACATAACTAATTTTGGCATTATATTCATGCTGGTTAGCCAGAGGGGAACTGGCCCCCACAGTGAGCCTGGTTTCTCCAAAGGTCATTTTTCTCCATTAACCAACATCTTATGGAGTTTTGTGTTCCTTGCCACAGTTGCCTTCAGCTTGCTCACAGGGGTTTTAAATACAATTATTATTTAATTATTTATTTTTATACACAATTTACAATCATATTTAATCAAACTACACAATGATCACTCTAAGACTTTATAGATATTAGTTTCATTTTTTGTTTTTGTTAATGCATGATTTCCTGTAAAGCTGCTTTGAAACGATGTGTGTTGTGAAAAGCGTTTTACAAATAAAAATGACTTGACTTATTTTTCCAGGACAGGTGGCCAAAAACCAGAAAATCCTGGATGGGTGGCAACCTTACATCTCATGGAGTTCTGGATAAATATAACATTTAGGCATCATCATAGATAAACATCTGATGGTAAATTTTGCACTGAAGTAAAATATGTTTATACAGTAGATACTTAGTGGCATATGTTAAGACAGTTTGAATTGTGCACGACACTTTATTAAGCAAGTGTCTGATTGTTGTTCACTGTTTAGTGAAAAGAATATAATGTTACAGCTGCTAATAATGTTACCTACTAACTGGTGAATATTTCCGTTTTATTTTCTCGCCAAAAGCTATTTTTTTCTCTCGCATTTGTGGCATTCCAAGTATTCATTTTGGACCATGTTTACATGGATATCAAACAAATAGGACTATTCACCTAAGTTGACAGTTATGGCTCACTGTTGTTCAGTAAGAATTGTTGTCTCATAAATTGTCTGCTACCTACCGCTCTTTCTCAGCTCCTTTTTCTTTTGAATGTCCGATTTCGGATTAATTTCTGTTAATACATTAACGGACTAAGCAATGTATATCATGATGTGTTTTCAGTTTGGACCACATGCTGACTGATATACCAGACCACTTTCGATTTTGTTGAGGGGGTGGGGGTCACTAACACGGGAGGATACAAGGCAGATTATAGGGGAACTCCCCATTTTTACAGGTGGAGAACAGAGTCTTGCAATGTTTTATTCCAACCAATAGCATGTTATTACCACAGTATATATATATAACAAATGATAATATAAAATGGAATATCAATGTAACCTTTCTGTGGGCCCTCCTCCAGTGAGGGCCCATGTTACTCAGGTACATCATTACCCGTGGTTCGACGCCCCTGTCAAGGACATTGCATGACAGCGCTTAGAGGAGAAAAAGATCCAGCCTGGATTCCCACACCAGGGTCTTTATAGAGAAAAGTAACATGAGATAACTTTGCCGTGTGTGAGTTTAGATGTGTCTATGAGAAGACAGCATGCTAGTGTCCTCAAAAGAGCACCTGTCAACAGAGGCTCAGGGCAGGGTGACACACTTTTCGTCCAGGTGCATTCTGGGCCCTCAGTCTAGATGAATCTCAGCAACATCCCCAGGAGCAAGATACTTTCGCCCTGCTGGAAACTTTGCAATGTTGAGACAGCTGGCCCCAAAAAAGGTCTGAGTTTTAAAAAGCACTGATGTTCACAAAATATAAACGTCTCGAAAACTAGGACACCCACACGAATGCATGGCATTAAAATACTCTAACTACAAGAGAGCAACAAAACTGGGCCAGGTCATTAAAGCACTTTCAATCACAACAGTGCTGACAACTTCAATTTATGTGGAGATACATTGTGGTAGGTCTGTAATACCATTTCTATAGTGTACATTGCTGCATTATCTGCACAGATTATTGGATTAATATTCCATTGTACTTTTTGTGTTGTCGCAGCTAATTCCACTGGGATTAAATATGCATACTGATGTCCACTGCAGCCCGGGAGGTGATCCTACAGTTATCAGATGAGCCTGCCAGACTTTGATCTTGTTTCACGGTTTAGCAGTTGATGTGTGTGTGTGTTTACTTGACCCCTATTTGTCAAGACTACAAGTGCAAGACTGACAGGTTAATGTGTTTAGAGCACTTTCCAAGGAAAACAAACTACAAGTTATTTACTTATTGTTGCCTCTGCAAATTAATTTAACATCAGAAAAATATACACACTCAAAAAAACTTTTATACACTCAAAAATGTATTAATGAACAATTATTGAAAGAAAATTACTACTGACACAGCTGGTTGATGAAAACACAGATAAACCAGATGGTCTGAATTCAAGCTCCACACAGTTGCTTCCCCATATCACAGCTCACAGCTTTCTAATCATTCAAATACAACAGCTGGAGAGGGTTATTCCCTCTCTCTCTCTCTCTCTCTCTCTCTCTCTCTCACACACACACACACACACACACACACACACACACACAGTATTGTCGACTCACTAATTTCATTGGTATCTGGATGAGAGTAGAAGACGTTATCAAAACAAGACTGAATAGATGGCAAGAGCGAGGGATAAATGTAGAGGAGGTCAAATGCCAATGGCTTTTGAGGAATGAGCTTACAGAAAACATTTCCCAAATGAGCTGCAGGACATTGAATGATCATGAAAAAATGGGAGGTCAGTGGCATTTTAAGAAAGCAAATTATCTAGAAATTATCTCTGCAGGGAACAGATAAGATAAATGATGATTAATGCTAGTAAAACACATTGAGAAACCTATCCCTGATAGTACATGTACACTGGCGGCCAAATGTTTGGAATAATGAACAGATTTTGCTGTTTCGGAAGGAAATTGGTACTTTAATTCACCAAAGTGGCATTCAACTTATCACAATGTATAGTCAGGACATTACTGGTGTAAAAAACAGCTTTATCCTTAAGTAATCATGCTAAAGGCTGTACAATGCTTGAAACTGCCAAAAAACTGAAGATTTCATACAAAGGTGTACACTTCTGTCTTCAAAGACAAAGGGCAACTGGCTCTAACAAGGACAGAAAGAGATGTGGAAGGCCAGATGTACAGCTAAACAAGAGGATAAGTATATCAGAGTCTCTAGTTTGAGAAATAGATGCCTCACATGTCCTCAGCTGATAGCTTCATTGAATTCTACCCGCTCAACACCAGTTTCATGTACAACAGTAAAGAGAAGACTCAGGGGTGCAGGCCTTATGGAAAGAATTGCAAAGAAAATGCCACTTTTGAAACAGAAAAACAAAAAAGAAAAGGTTAGAGTGGGCAAAGAAACAGACATTGGACAACAGATAACTGGAAAAGAGTGTTATGGATCTTAAACCCACTGAGCTTTTGTGGGATCAGCTAGACTGTAAGGTGCATGAGAAGTGCCCGACAAGACGGCCACATCTATGGCAAGTGCTACAGGAAGTGTGGGGTGAAATGTCACCTGAGTATCTGGACAAACTGACAGCCAGAATGCCAAGGATCTGCAAAGCTGTCATTGCTGCATGTGGAGGATTTTTTTATGAGAACTCTTTGAAGTAGTTTAAGAAGTTCTGAACATTGTTTTCAAATTGTAATAGTAATTTTTCATGTTATTAATGTCCTGACTATACATTGTGATCAGTTGAATGCCATATTGGTGAATAAAAGTATCAATTTCTTTCCATAAGAGCAAAATCTGTTCATTATTCCAAACTTTTGGCCACCTGTGTACATCTCCGATATGTCTGTTTAACCCTTTAATGGATATCTCGGGTCTTTAGTGACCTGTGACCTAATTTCACCTGCTATTCCTAATACATACACCTCTTTGGTACAGTATTTCTTAACCTTTCTCTTCTGAATAGTGTAACTAAAATATAAAAATAAAAGTTTACTATCACAGGATATCTAGTAAGACAAATGAGTCCTATATTCATGCAAATTACAATATATCCCGTTTCTTTTCTGTGTGACTGGTGAATTATCAGTATTCCATATGCGTGTACACATAAATATTATACATGCTATTTCTTACTCAAGGTGGCGCTGATGTTTCAGTAAATGACTTGATTTACATTTGACATTGATATTTGACAAAGCAGCAACATGGAAGTAAACTATAGCAAGTACAACACATGAACAGTATGATTTACAGTAGCTATTGTCATTTGAGTGTACTACTGAAATTCTGTAAGTTACGTCATCTCTCTGATATATGAAAAATAAAACATCAAAATATATCAGAATATATTCTATTCTATTATTTTCTAATTGTCTTGAAATTTTTTGAAAATCCATTTTGTAGATCCATTTGTGATAGATATATGTGCCAGGATGCTAAAGATCCAAATATGTAATAATGTTTGTTGAAACACCCATGCATTTAAGGGTTAAGAGAGTGTCATCTGGAAACCACCACATTCTAATTAACCTCTGATAAACATCTTAATAAGTGGAGATTTACAATACACTGTAAATACTAATCGTTTCAAAGGCATCTGCTGAATGTCCTTCTGACATCCGAGAGGAAACGTCTTATAGACGTATTGCAGATGAGCAAACAATCTAATAATAATAATAATAATAATAATAAAACGTCTTCTAGATGCAAATTCATACATCTGGGTGATATACGCGTGCTATCAGGGTATTCCGAACTAATATTATGTTTAGATATAATAGTTTAATAATTTAATAGGTTTTGCAGTTAGGCCTATTCCTAAACTTATACTTTATCACTTACTGATGTGCAAATTTTCAGATTATTAATCCACTGCTGGCACTGTATTATTCTGCGCAGTCAATATAGCCCCAATAGACTGTATTCGGAGCACCATATTTAATTTTTGACGGGAATAAAAAAGAGGCTGAGGGACAGTTTCTTCAATGGCATGCACTATAAATAGCTGTATAAAGCAATATCACTAAAATGGTCCCTAACTTAAAAAAAAAAAAAAAAAAAAAAAAAAAAAATTAAAAATTTGGGAAAACTTTTTTTTTTTTTTTTTCAGATGAATGACAAGCACCAATGTAAACAACAGTAGTGAACTCTTTAAAGAGATTGTAGCCCAATCAGTCGATCCTCACAGCCTCGTTTTCATCCCTGTCAAAAATGTAATATGGCGCTGTTCTGATTCATGTCTAGCCTAATTGCTCATCCTTCGCAACAAATCCATTCCTCTCACTTAAACAATTTATTACAGTACAGGCATTCTGCATTTCCTCCCCCGACCAAACTAGCAGTGTTTGGGTGCATTTTCAGGATGGATCTTTTTTACAGAAGACCTTTAACCCCAACAACATGAGGGCTATTTACCACAAATATTCGACCGGGAAACTGTTGATTTAAGCACCTTAACAAAACTGAAAATCAGGTCTTTTGCATAAAAATATATCTTAGAATTTCAGGGATTCTCATTAGTTACATCTGCAACATTTTAATAACAATTAGATCAAAATACCTCAAAATCTATCTTTTGTTACTGCTCTCGCTGACATCGTGGAACAGGGCCATTTCGTTGTGCGTTGAGACACACAGGTGTATAAGCAAGAAGGAAAGTGTTTATACATGCTGCTAAATTTGGATACGATAAAATAAACTCCTCAAGAGCATGTCAGTTTGAAAACAGATCGAGGTATCATCATTTTGAAGCCTATAGTTCCCCCTGGTGGTCACGAGCTGCATACATTTTCATTCATAAAGAAAGAACACACTTGGCACGTGACTCATGACACTGACCCTTGTTGATTTTTTATTGAAGAAAAACATAACGGGCCACACATTTTCTTTCAAAATAAGCCAATAGCAATACTACAAATGATTCAACTGTAACATCATTCACAGGGTTACAGTAAATGTACATTTATACAAAATCCAGAGCTTCCTGCTTCACTCACAGTGGTCATGGCAGACAGTGTGGGGTGTGTGTGCGTGTGTGTGTGTGTGTGTGTGTGACAAGTTATTACCAATGAAAGTGTGCACATACCATACAAAAAAAAAAAAAAAAAAAAGAAAAAAAAAGAAAAGAAAGAAAAAGAAGAAAAAAACATTTTATAAAATTGAGGGATGGAAAAGAAAATGAATATTTGACACAGTACAATTAAAATGGTAAAAAAAAAAAAAAAACTTTTTTAAAAATAAAATATACATGATTTTCCCCACCCCTAATATATAAACATATATACATCCTTTTCATACAACCTTTTCTTTACCGCTCAGTCCTCCATGCATTATGGTTAACACTTGTTTAAACCAAATAATATTTCAATCAGTCATGAGCCTGAAATTAAATAGGTTATTCAAATACTCACTCAGACGCAAGTATAAAATTTAAGAAAGCCTTTATTAAACCATGGTCAGAATAATTAAAAACCACAAACCGATTTTTAGCCGCAACGCGTCGGTTCGTGGTTTTTAATTATTCTGGCCATGGTTTAATAAAGGATTTCTTAAATTTTATACTTAAGTCTGAGTGCCTTGGATACATCCTTTTTTCATGAGATAGATTATCCCTTTTCCAAAGAGCACCAGCCTATATGGACTTTATACCCAAGTAGCACTCGTTGCATTTTTGTCTCTATATATGTTAATAAGGAAATTAATTAAGTTAATTCCCTTTATAAAGTTGTTTTGATTCCTAGTGGACCTAGTGGTGCAGGGCCACTTAACTGCAAATGTCAAATGATGAAATTCCAATCAAAGGGTGAATAAGACAGTATGTTGCATACATTGCACTCTAGCATTTTACATACTGTATACAGTGGCCCCAAAAAGTAGGCTATTCATACACTTAAGCCTTACTTTAGAATGAATACATGTCTTTGCATTATCTAACATTTCACAAAAAAGAACATTGCAAAACATTTCACAAAAAAGTGAATTTGGACACCTTCTGGTTGTCTGGTTGGATATTCTGCTATTCTTGTGGGCAACTAACTTCATACGTCCACTAAAAATTATGGGACCAGCTGAGAAAAAAAAAAAAAAGGAAAAAAAGTGAAGTATAAACTGTAAATAGCTGCCCCGAACTTTTACACATCCACATTTCAAGATAAAAACAAAAGCTTGGAATATAGAAATTGACACATGTAATTCAATTTTCTTGCAAGTTATGAGTTCATCAGGCAAAGCTTTCCAAAATGTAAGGACAGAATGGCCTGCTTTACTTTAAAAGAGTGTGCCAAGGGGGGGAACAAGAAAAGGTTGGTTAAAGAGGTGTTAGTGTTACAAGACAGATTAACACAAAATGTATGATAGACATGAGAATTAAACCTATTAAGATACATTTGAAAAGTGTTCAGACATGGAAGACCAGTCAACAAGTTGAAAGGAAGCACATTCACTTTAAAAGTGTCAACTCAACAACTATTTTGGGTTTCAAATGTGCTATGCACCGGGAAGAGCAACTGCTTATTAACCAACACTGTACTAAAAACAAACAAGCAAACATGGAACATGGAACTTACAATAATGCTCAATATGCAAGTTATGTAAAAATGTGTCAAAGATGAAAAATGAATTGCAGTATTTACCTTGCCACTAAGGTACACGTACTAACATTGGAATAAAAAATAACACCAGTAAACATCAAAGTAAAATCTGGCCTGCACCTCTGTTAAATTATGTCGCCAGGCTCTGTAAGCGAATCAGAGCATAATGTGCCCCCGATATGTATGCATGATAAAACCATCCGAAGTACAACATTGGTGCATGATTATATGGTTAATCGGAAAGTAACTATGTTAAAAAGTACAAAACAAATAAATTAAGCTCATGAAGCAAATCAAAAATATTCATCACAATATTTTATACAAAGAACATGATGAACCAGTATTGGTCACTTTGTCTAATATTCACACAGCTGAATTTCTATAAGAGTCCTCATATTGGCAAGAGCTGCCAGTTTAAGATCCATCACATGGATCATTCCTCATCATACATGAGTATCACTTGTGCATATTTGTTTTTCCTATTTTCCTCGCTATTAGTCCATAGTCCATTTCAAATGCACACCAATACAACATTTTTATTTTCATGAGGTCATGAATATGGTTGAGATTCCAAACCATATCACAAGAGAAAACGGGGCAATATGCTCAGAATCTAATTTGCAGTGGTTGCTTGTGTAGTCTTTTTAAAGGGTAGCTGTGGTGATGGAGGTGTGATGTGGCTCCTCAAGCTGGTTGACATGATTTCTAACAGCTGTTTCTCATTACAGTGATAGTGGAGAGAGCCCTTAAAACAGCTGAACGTGCCAGAGAAGAGGGAGAGAGAACGAGTGTGCAGCGTTGCCATCTGTTTCCAATGAGTGTTGAAGCTATTGAGTGTTTGTGAAGTTTGTTTATTATTGAGTGAGAACATTGAAGAGTGCATACGCTGCACACGAAGGCCAAGAAAATAAAAGTCTTACCCGAAGCGTGTCACTGCTCCCCGTCTCCTCATTTCCACACACGAACCCTGATGTGGTGTCACAGTAGCCTTTCCATTAGATTTACCCACAAAACTAACAACTTATACTGCAAAAAGTATATATTTTTTAAATGTATTTTAAGTTTAAAAGTATATAGCCAGGCTGCTGTTTCTTAATTTGCTAGTAATATATGCCTTATTTGAAATACTGCAAAGTCACAGATAATACTGAAATATACTGTATACTTGCATGTAAATGCAGCTTGAATGATATTTATGTATAACTGTTGATTGCTATGAAATTATTGGCTATTGGAAAGGCTTCAGCTTGCCTACAGTGTGCTGGTGGTTTACTGAGTGTATACAGTACAGTGTGCAGAAAGGCCTTGTCGGGACGTTCATTTCTGTGGATATCATTCCCTTTTGGAAAACTGTTCTTGATATTTCATCCCCGGAGGAAGTGGCTACCACTGAGCTCTGGACACAAGGCTTGCTGAGGGGGGTGTCTTTCTTAGAGGAGGACCAGTTTGAGGGTTCGGTGTGCACAGGCTGGTCACATCCTCTACTCCTAAGAATCAAACCTCCACAGACTGGATCTGGTTCATCTGGGCTCGCATCATCTGCACACTGTTAAGAATCTTCTTTTGGTGGCCGGCTAGTGTGACTCCCACCCTCAGGATATCACTGAGGAAAGAAAGAGTGAATTATTGTTATTTTATAGTGCAATGAAGAACTGGCTGCCAAGCGCATGAAACAATCAAAATTTAAGACACATTTAAAAACCAAACACTCAGTTTTGCATAGTGCTGGGCCTTGGCACCATCTGAGAACCCACTGAATTAGAGGAGGAACTGCATAATGTCATAGCCAAACAATGTGATGTAAAACAGACAAGCTGATCTTATTTACAGTAATATGTTTCCAAGTGCTTACAGCATCTGGTGCTGTAACATAATAATGAAAATTAGCAAATTAATATAGTGAGCCATATATGCAGTAAGACAGTTAAAACATACTCCATAGTCATTTGAGAGACAGTTTCAAAGGTGGTGAGGTCTTCATTGGCAAAGTTCTCCTTATACTGGCCCATTTTGATGGCATCCAGCCACTCATCCACTGTGCTGAAGCTGGAAAAATCTGGTGTGCTGCGGTCCAGCAGAGGTAGATGTACGCTATAAAGCACCAACAGAAATAGCATTACTAGAGATGGGAATAATATACTATTATATCAAAAAGTGTATTCTAGAGATATGGAAGCCTTTTACAAACCTATCATGAACCATTTGAACATCATCTCTATTAAAATACAGTTTAACATACTTTATCAATAGACCATGTGCCACACTGAACACTTATTAATAGATTTTGTAGTTGTTACTCTGTAATTTTAGTTGTTACTTTTTGTGTATTTATATGTATTGAATTTCAAAGATTTTATCATTATGAATAAATTATTTTATAATTTTGTTTTTTATTATTATTATTATATATTTATTAATTATATAATAAATTATTATATTTGAAAATTTAATTTAAATCAATATCATAAGATTAATGTAATAATTTTTATTTATGTATTTATTTATTTTAATAATTTAACATAAAAGTTCACAGTCAAAAACAAACAAACAAACAAACAAAAAATAAAAAGAACAAATAAAACAGGGATCTGAAATAAGACTTTATTTCATTAGATTATAAGACTCAGTCTAAGGACAATTCTTGTTGTCCCATGCTAGATTTCTTGATTTCACCCCAGAATAAAATATCTTACCCTGAAGAGTGTGGGGTGGTGGCCTTCAGGCTGCTTGGATTACGGATCATCTTATCTAGAGTGTTCACGATCTGACTGAATTTTGGACGGTTGTTTCGGTCCTTCTGCCAGCAGTCCAACATTAGTTGGTGCAGTGCACCTGGGCAGTCCATAGGAGGAGGTAACCTATAGTCCTGCTCGATGGCATTTATGACCTATCAAGTGGAGTGAAATGACCAATTAAACATGTTATGCCAAGCAATACCAAGAGACAACAAAACATCATAGAGCCACACTAAACTAAACATTGCACACATACATTAGGGTTCAACATTTTTGAGATCACTACTAAAAATACTATTTTGCATTTTGCATTACAAATTATAGTATCAGCACAACAATTTATGTGAAAAGCTGAATTGAAAAATGTATATGAATAAAAAAAAAATGTATTACAATTTGTTACGCTCTCCTTTTGCTTTAATGACAGCATGCACTCAAACTGGCATGGATTCCATTGGTTTGTGCAAAACCTGATGATACATGTTATCCCAGCATGATTTGAGAATGTTCCAAAGAGCATCTTGTGCACTTCAATGGAAGCAAAGAAAGCTGACCTTCTGTACATTAGTTAACAAGTTTAATGTCACTAATTGTTTTTATTTGCTTATTTAATTAGTGATCTAAAATAGAACAGAATCTTAAATATTTCTAATCCATTTTACGTCATAACTTCTACATTCTAAAACTTTGTTCATTTCCACATTTAAATTAGATTTCGAATTCCACATTTTCAATATTCTCTCAGACTTTTTGATCCCACATTATACTGTTGTATGAACCTGCAGATGGCTTTTCATAAAATCATTTGTACACTAGGGGGCATCCTTATCCAGCTCTTCATACACATGTCCTATCATGAGCTTTATGAATACTGTGATCTTACAATATTTTAACTCAATCGTGACTTACAGTATATGACCACATAATCATATAAGGAAAACTTCCATACATCTTGATTGCTCATGTCCCAGTAAGGTCTCTCTCCATAGGACATGACCTCCCACATTACAATCCCATAGCTCCACACATCACTGGAGGAGGTGAACTTCCTGTACTGGATGGCCTCGGGAGCAGTCCATCGTATTGGAATTTTCCCTCCCTGTGTAGATTATGAATACAGTTACAAAGAACAGGAAATAAACACACAATGCATTTATAGGGGTATTAAGCCAGGCTATACCCCTGGCCGTATGGTAGGACTAGGTCATATAAGCAATGTATTGTGCTGTTCAGAAGATTAAAGCTGTTCAGACAATTAGCATTTTCAAATAAAAGAATAGCGAATAGCTGTTTTCGATTTTCTGAGTAAAATAGGGTCTGTGGTTGCCATTACTTGAAGAGACTTTCACATTTTGTCCTAGGACGAAAATGGCACACGATCATACCTCAAACATGAATGTATTTTTATTTTTAATGTAAGTTGGTAACACGTTGCTAAATAAGGATTACAACAAACACATGGATGCAGGATTCCGTACTTGATGAATCAGATAACCGTTGTAGTCCTTATGTAGCAACTTGTTAGCTACTTACATTTTTAAAAAACACAAACATCTCATGACTATTTTATTCATAAATGAAAAAGTGCTATTCTAAAATTTCTTTCCTAAAATTCCTAAGGGAACCTGGCATATAAGCATTCCGGTTTGGCCTTCAAATTGACGTCATGACTGAAAATGTTGCAGACTCACCAGGGCGCTTGTGTATGTAGGATCTGATGTGTCATCTTCAAGAAAGCGGGAAAGTCCAAAGTCTGATACTTTGCAGACTAGATTGCTGTTGACCAGGATGTTGCGTGCAGCCAGATCACGATGTACGTAGTTCATGTCACAGAGGTACTTCATCCCAGCTGCAATTCCACGCAGCATTCCCACCAACTGAATCACTGTGAACTGGCCATCATTTTGCTAACAGGGCAAAAATAGAATAAATAAATACAAACTAGACATATTAAAATTCTTTGCAATTACAGGTGCACGTACAGTGGCCTCAAAAAAGTATTTGGACACTTAAGCTACACTTAAAAATGTATATGAATATACTGTCTATATAAAATCAAATATCATTCAAAGTGGGATCTGCAAACAAATGATGTTAGAGCTTTTCTCAGAACTAAATTCCCATTAGCCATTTTTGCAATAACTTTTAACTAGCTGGTCAAGCTGATTTTTTTGGTGGATGTATAGGATGAAGTCAGTTCCCCTCAAGTTCACACAGGTGTCCTTGTAACCAAAATGTAGTGTAGTTCACCACAGTAACTGACAAGCTCACCAAACATCTGACAACCATAAAGCATCCAAATACTTTGTTTTGATTTTGAACTGTATGTTTATAGTTTTCTCATTTGAAACCTAAGTTAACATATTGTTCTGAAATGTTTTGCTTGAAAAGTGTGTTTATTATATATTTCTTTGAAATAAATGCCACTTGGTTTAATATTTTTTTGTTATCTATTGCAAAAAGATTCATGTATTTTTAAGTGTCGCTTAAAAGGATAGTTCACCCAAAAAAGAAAATTCTCTCATTATTTACTCACCCTCATGCCATCCCAGATGTGTATGACTTTCTGTCTTCTGCTGAACACAAATCAATATTTTTAGAAAAATATGTCAGCTCTGTTGGTCCTCACAATCCAAGTGAATGGTGACCAGAAAGGATATTAAGACAGCATAAAAGTAATCCATAAGACTCCAGTGGTTAAATCCATGTCTTCAGAAGTGATATGATAGGGGTTAATGAGAAACAGATCAATATTTATGTCCTTTTTTGTTTTACTGTAAATCTACACTTTCACTTTCACATTCAGCCACCTACTGAATGAGGCTGGTCAAAGGTGAAGATTTATAGTAAAATAACTATAAATTTCTCACCCACACTTATCTTATCGCTTTTGAAGATATGGATTTAACCATGCGAGTCGTATGGATTACTTTTATGCTGCCTTTGTGATTTTTGGACCTTCTGAGTTCTGGTAACCATTCACTTGGATTGTATGGACCAACAGAGCTGAGATATTCTTGTGTTCTGCAGAAGAAAGAAAGTCATACACATCTGTGATGGCATGAGGGTGAGTAAATGATGAGAGAATTTCCTTTTTGTGTGAACTATGCCTTTAGGTGTCCAGTGGCGATTTTAGGGGGTGGCCTGTGGTGGCCTGGGCCACCCCTGAAATCTCATTGGCCACCCTGTGGCCACCCCAGAACTGATTGGTAGTTCATCATGTTCATCAACACAAGAACGAAGAACCAATAGAAACACCTGTCAATCAAAGATGACATCTCAGGTCATTTGTTGATTTAGAGCCACACTGACCCAGGGTCAGTTTTATATTTCTGACCATCATAGTAGTGGTGGGACTGAAGCTGTGTGAGCTGATCTTTGATCAGTGGCGGGAGGGGCAGGCCGCGGGTGGCCAGGCAGGTGCCGCAGGTCGCGGGCGCAGCGGGCGCCAGGTTTGGAGTATAATGGTCGGTCAGAAGCACAAAGCTGACATGAGCTAGCGTCTACCTCCAACTTCCAATGAGTTGACGACGTCGATTTGTGGTCAAAAAGAAAGCTGTTATTTGAGAGGTATGTTCATCTAATCTAACGTTTAATTTATCCCGAATTTCCATGTGAATGTGAAAACATTTTCTCATTGTTACAGTAGCTAGGTTAAAGAGTAAGCTAGACCCTACACCACATTCAGCATGTTATCTTTATATTGACATGAAATATGAAATGCCATGTTTTCTGATTTAATGATGGAGGTGTGTAAAGCGTTTTACAGATGTATATGTTCAATAGCTAAAGTTATATATATGGCTAACCTGTGTGTGAAATGGAAGGGTTTGTGCTGTGACTGTACTTTAAATCTTTACATGAGTTATTTATGAGCTCTTTATGTGTATTATTGGTCAGTCAGACCAATAAAATCTTAAAAGTTTTTATTATTTGACATTTTAAATATGCAGAGGCAGGGCAAATTGTACTTAAATGCCACAAATGATTTGACTAACTATTTTATTTGGTAATATTCAAAGTAATTGAAGCTATCAGAACATGTGGAAAATAAACCTGAGTAGACACTGTAAATAGAGTTTTGTTTTTACTGTATTCAGAGCTCAATCTGCAATTTTGGGGTTTCCAGACAGACACCTATAAGCCCTCGTAGCCAATTTCACACACTGATTTGTACCCAATTTAACAGTATTTCTGCTGGACAGTGCAGTTTTAGCTAATATATGAATGAATAATTGATTGAATGATTGATTGAATTGCGCCTCAATCAGTTATCACCTGTACTTGTATCTTTTTATGAATATACACTATACCTGATGTTATACGCAGATTAATTCTCTACAATGAGAATAGCTCTTAAAAATGTGTAACTGACTTTTCCTAAACAATTACTGATTTAAAAATGGATGTTATGTTAAAACAACCAGAGATTCCCAGAAACTGTAATAGGTTGAAATAGAACAGGAACAGAAAACTGTCAAATGTCAAAACAACAGTCTGATATTGAATACAAACAATTCAGTGAATGCTAACATGAGTTTAAGAATTCATTTATTCTACATGTGTAGATGTTGAAGCAAAGCAATGCGATATTTACACATTTTGATCATGTGCCATTCATAAAGGTTCTCCCGGAATCGCCACCCCACACTAGGTCTGTGCCCCATCTTGGCCACCCCAGTAAAAATGTCCTGGATACGCCACTGTAGGTGTCCAAATACATTTTGGGACCTCTGTATATTTCTTCTCTATATTAACAATAAAAACCATGTCAAACATTGTAATATCAGCCTTTTTAGCATCAAAAACATTGTTCTGTGAGCTTGTGTCGCAGTCCTGTAGCATAGCATCTGGATTTTAAAACTCTTCCGTCCAGCTGCCTCCATTCAGACACATCTGGGCCCTGCCCAATGGGATCCCAGGTCAGCTAACAGCAGCCCAAGGACAAGTGCCTTCATACAATGTGAGACAAACATTTGAACTATGTGGATTTTGAGAAACATCAGGCTATAGGTAAAAATATGCATTATAATTTAAGTAGTTTAATTTTATATTTTATAATTTATTTTACATATTTTAATATATATTTGAATGTAATATATCCAGATGTATAGCATTATAAACCCAATTTAGCCTAGGTAATGATAATGAGATTAAAAACAAATATGAAAATTATGAAAAAAGAAACATCTAGGAATGTTGTGAAGTTGTCAAAATCTTAATACAAGTTATATTTTAGTAACCTTGACCCTGAGTAAATAAAAGATACAAATCCATCCCAAATACTAATCCAATATAAAAGCTGCTTTAAAAAAATACTTTATTCTATCTTAGCTTAGAGTCAGCTGTAAGTGAACCATTCGTAGGTTGATTTCCTGAAACTGTGGTTGTGTGGTGCTATCAAAACATTGCTTTGTTTGTTTGAGCATCTGACCAGCCCTTCACAGCAACACTGGCTCAACCAATGGCATGAGTTTGGGGAGGGACTATCTATTTTTCTGACCAATGTCAGATAGGTTGGGTTTGGGAAATCTTTTTGAAAACATTAATTATTATGAAGCTTCCTTTGGTGATGCAAGTGGCGCATAAATAACACTTCAGCTTTAACAAGCACATGCAGCACAATTAATGCTGTTGTCTCTACTTCCTTTCACAGACAATGAAACATACCCGAAGGAAGGAGTCCAGTGATCCATTCTCCATGAATTCAGTGATTATCATGACTGGGGTGCTCTTGGTCACCACTCCCTCCAGGTGGATGATGTTGGGATGGTCAAACTGACCCATGATGCTGGCTTCACTTAGGAAATCCCGTCGCTGTTTCTCAGTGTAGCCTGATTTCAGAGTCTTAATGGCCACCAGAATCTCCCGTTTCCCAGGAAGCCTGAGGTTACCGCTGCATACCTCTCCAAACTCACCTGACAGAAGAATACAAGTTAATACGAGTTAATTTATCCCACATTACAGACCAGTTGATGTGGAAATTAAGCATAATTAAATCATGTAACATAATTCATTTAGCTGAAAATAATTAAATGAGTAGTCTGGTTTACTAAAGGTTTGCTGCTCTTTTAATATAATTAAAGGTGTGAACACAAAAACTGCAGTCTTGGTTTGCTAAATCGCATATGCTTGATGATTAACAGTCGATTTTCCTATATGCAGTCGAGTAGCCAGCTGAGATGCAAAGATGGTTGGTTGAACTGCAATTCAGCACTTTTAGTAATCCAGATCTATTGCAGTGGTAAAGTTGTATTAAATCTACTATTCCAGTGTGAACAGTGATTTTCACCTGCACCAATAACTTGCTCGATCTTCACACAGGACATATCTATTTCTTTGGCAAACTCCCGCACTGCCTCATTGGGGTCCTCATACGTGAAAGGATCAATGTAAATCTTCATTCCTGGAGACACTTGGAAAGAGAAACAGGAGCTGCAGTGTTTGTAGCAAAAATAGGTGCACTATATTGTAATGACTGTATAGTAGACTTTATGAAACAATGAAAATATCTGGGAATATTATTAATATGTTTTCACACTGCACACGTTTTGTCAGGTTTAAAACGGGTTAACACTAGAGGCGTGGTGCTGTGTAGCAGAAGAGTTTTGGCACTGAGCCAATTTTTGCTATGCAAAGCACACTGAACATAGCAGAAAATGTGTTGAGAATACGTAAAACAATTAACTGTAAACATATTTTATCGACACTTATTTTATAGGCTTTTATAAAGCAGCATTAAATTATAGAGCAAACTACTTTTTAAAAAGAAAAATGCATCTGTCTGCTTTGATTTAAGTTCCACATGCAGTGACAGGCAAAAAAAAAAAAAAAGAAAAATTTAGAAAGTATGACTGAATTTAGACAAATTAAACAGTTCTTAGCTATAAGTTGGGGCTTGCTTTGTGTTCCATATTTATTAATTACCATTTGGATGTGAATGTGATCCCACTCGTAAATCAGATTTCATGATAATCAAATTTGAAATGATTCTCATTTGCCCTCTCCCAATAACCATTTTATAATTTATGGCCATTATTTAAAGAAATCAGAGGTGTATAGTAACGAAGTACAGATACTTCAGTACACTTTTTCAATATTTGTACTTTACTTGAGTATAAATATTTCTTTGGACTTTTACTTCACTACATTTTGAAGAGAATATTGATACTTTTACTCTGATAAATTTCTCCAGACCCTTTTGTTACTTTTGCGACTGAACGCAGCTAAAAATAACAAGCTGAACGTGCAAAAATGCATGCAGATTGGCAATAGTGATGTCTGATTCGTGAAAGAATCATTTGAGTCAAATCTTTTAAATTTGATTCCTTTGAACCGATCAAAACGATTCAAAAAGTGTTCTGTATGATTTGTTTTGGGAATCACAAATGTGAATAAAAAAAATAAAAAAATCACAAGCGAAGCGCGCACCAGATAACGTGTGTTCTGTCATCTGTCTCCACTGGGGAAGAAACTCATGTAAGTTTAAATTAGTTTTTTGACTAATTAATTTGATAAGTTTAGGCTTAAACATTATGAAAGCTGTGAAATAATTCATATAAAAGTCAATCAAACGCATTTACCTTTTACATTTAATTGAGGTTTATGAATAATTACCAATGCTCATGAATATGTCCAACAATATTTATTTTATAAACTAGGGTGGATGGTTGCTGGGGCATGCTATGCAGTTGTCAAGGTGATTGATGTATAGGTCTCTGCAGAAGAGCAATGGGTTTTTTCAAATCTGTGGGCGTTTTCAAACCTGGATGGGCGTTTCTAAACTATCCAATAAAAGTAGGGAATCTCAATGGATTGAAAACACCCACTGATTGGGAAAAGCCCATTTTTGTTCTGCAGAGATAAAATGCTGCCTTCATGTGCTATTGGAATTTTCCTACTTCCCACTTCTGAAGTGGTAATTATGAGCACGTCACGTTCACGTGCTTTGTTGTAGGAAAGAGCAGGAAACACGGACGACGCCAGGTTCATATGTCCGTAATTTATGCCATTTACTTGTACTTTTGATACTTAAGTAAATTTAAAATCACTTACTTTAATACAGTACATTTACTTACGTATTTTTCTCATGAGCTACTTTAACTTTTACTTGAATCAATTTTCATGAAGGTATCTGTACTTTTACTTAAGTATGACGAATGGATAATTTATACAACACTGAAAGAAATAATCAATATGATAACCCAGAAATCATGTTCTTTTCTGTACAGAGCCGCATTTCATTACTCAGCAGAAACTCTGTCAGTCTGAAAGGACAGTGCGTGCTGTTTCAGTTACGGTGCAACATCGCTCATATCAATTAAACATGGCACTGACTCTTTCTATGGCACATCATGCAAGGCGTGTGCAAATGTACATAGCAAACAAACTAAATAATACATTGGGAGTATTTAGATAATGTGCAAGGCAAGCAATACACCTTCTGAAAGAGGACATGAAACAGAACTGAATTATGCTTTCTGCATGTTTGTAGATGCTGGGTAAACTAGCTTTAGTGCATATTCTACCAATGCCATATGGGCCATTACAATGCAGTTCAAAGCATGATAACTGCACGATAAACATATTCAAATTGTTACTGATGCAATCAGGTGTCATGCAGTGGTTTAAAATGTATTTTTACACGTGCTGTGCAGCAATCTGCTCTTCCCGTTTAATGACTTGAGTATCTTGTTTAATATGATCGAGGAAATATTATAAGCACAAATTAAAGTGTAAGTCAGTTCGATCCATTGTGCTGACATGTTTACTGTCTGTGGGTGAATAAATCAGTCAGTGAATGGTTACTCACTGTGACCACTGGTGTAATGCTGGAGCTTGTCGGTGTATTCAGATTCAGTCCTGTCACTGCCTCTGCTGATGAGTAACAGACAAAAAAAAAAAAAAAAAAAAATGAGAAAAGGTCAGAACAAAAAGTGCTAAAACTGCGAAGAGATGTCTAGAAGAAAAAGATGGAACATTCATCATTTATAACTCAGTTTTGCTCCAGATCATGATTACAAACAGACTCACCGATTACAGACAATAATGAGCACAACCACAGCGATGAGAAAAACAACTCCAGCAGCAGCTGAGCCAATAATGAGGGGCAGTTTCTCCTGCAGGCTGGAGTTATATTCGTCTTCAGACAAAGACAAGGTAAAAACAGAAATCAGATCAGTTCACACCAGATTTTTATTCACATGTAAACAAAAGTAGCACCAGCATGTGCAGTGTAAAATGGAACGGGACATTTGTTTACTGTCCGTGTGACGATGCACCGCAGAGGACACTTCCGGTGTAGACAGCTTCATTGATTATAATGGGGTCTATATGCGTGCGCAGCTCGCGTCAGGCGTAGACAGGGTGTCAGTTGTTCTACAGGAATCCCAATGGGTTCTCCTGCTTTAACCAAGAACATGTTTTAACCAAGAACATGCCACTGAGCCATGTTGTTTATACTTTTCAGGGGAAATTATCCTACGAATTGCCTACTTATATTTGTCTATACAGTATTTTAAGATGGGATAGGAGAAAGTATTTTAACATTGAAAAAATATCATTTCACTACTTTTAAACGCCTAGGATCAAGTAACCACCAAGGGCTGCTTCTAAGAAAGATTAATCTGTAGTGTAAGGAAGGTGTGCATTACATTTTTCGATAATTCAATGTTCTGCCGTCAATTATTCCTTCACGTGTGACATTCTCATAATAATAATTTGTCGACAGTCAATTTATGGGCTCTGTCAGGTACTCCGCAGAATTAATGTCTGCTAAACACAAATGCACATGCCTCCAAGTAGCAAAGTGCTCCCTGCTGTCAAATTTTTCATTTCCATTTGGTCACAGATGAGCAGTCAAAGTGAACGTGGCTAAATGTTTTAGACTTCTATTGGGAATAAGCAGCAGGCTGTGATGGTTTGGCCACTGACACATGTTTCTGGCTTTGCCATTGGCACAGGGATCTATAGTTGTGCTCCAATTGAATGAGGCTAATGCCATTCCAGAGATGGGAAAGAAGTATTTGCCAGACTGTTGCAAGTGATCAAACCAACTGTTGACAATTTCTTTGAACTGTACAGAACAAATGTTTCCTCATATTTTTGTTCTTGCTGAGCAAGACCAATTTCTTAGTTTTTAAATAAATAATTTATCATTTAATATAAATAATGAAATATAATTAAATTATATGTAATTATTATTCATATACAATTTATAATGCATAGTGTATCTAGATGCAGGGTTCCCACTCTTTCTAAGGCACAATTTGACATTTCCGGGACATTTTGCGCCCAACGGGTTCAATATTTAAGCAAAAACACACAAGCAGTCATGATGTATATTGTGGTTATTGGAGAGTTATTTTTTCTGAATTCCGTATTCAAGAGTTTAATAAAATTTTATTATCAAAATTGTGTCTAATAAAATTAATGATTTAAATATAAATAGAATCATTTTAATTCATTTAATTTTTCAAAATAGCATTGCATTATTTCTATCTAAATTAAGTTTTTTATGCAAAACCCCCACAGCACAATCTGAAACACTCGGGATAATAATTACAGTAAATATTACATTACTATACAGTAGAAATATATTGTTGTCTTTTCCCCATTTCATGTCTCCATTTAAATCGAGCTTTTATTTTGACATTTCTTTGTGTTTTAGGCAGTAGTATCTCACCACCGGATAAGCAGTTCACTACATGGCCAAGTGTGATTACTAAACCCCAAAAAGCTACAGACACACACAGAGCGTGTGTGATGATCACGATGAGGTGTTTTCAGTGTATGAGCGGCCAGCTTCACACATTCATTTTAAAGTGCGCAGAACATAAAGATTATGTATATTTATTGAACTAAATTGCAGCCTTTTGTGGTTTAATAAACTAGGACATATTGCGATTTTGTCAATATTTGTGCATTCAAACATACATTTTCACCCCAAATATGTGATATTCCATGACATTCCCCACTTTATACCTAATGAAATGTTTATAAATGGAATCAGTGATTTCATCCATATTTTCCACATTGAGGAAATCTTAGGGCCCTTCAGGTGGTAGTGGCGGGGTAAGCTGACTCCGATCACTGAATTTTTGAAAATGTATTAACATTCTAAGGTGTAAAGGCCACATCACCATGCAACCAACTCGGGCTGCGAAATCATTTTCAAAATGAATTCCAAAGGTCTGATCATCATTTTTTTAACAACTCAAATGTTTTTGTAGTTAATGTTACACTAAAGCAAAATCATATTTTGCACTGTTTCATCATCCTATCATTATACCTAAAAAAGGTTCAGATTTGTAATGCTGTTAAACTATTTAATCGTAGCAGAGCAGAGATGACAGCAGATGAGCAGAGAATGTATGTGACAGGGTTTTGTTCATGACAATCAACCACTGATGTTGTTTAAAAATGTGTTAAAAATGAATTTGTGTATTTGACACCTATCCGGAGTCCCGATCGTTACCATCATTTTGTGCATGTAAAAAAAAAAAAATAAAATAAAAAAAAAAAAAACTTGTTTGACATATTCAGTTTTATTATACTCAAATATTTTACGGGACAAATAATTATTTTCCAGGTCATTTAGGTATTTTTCTCATTTTCCAGAAGATGTGCCTCGCTTAAAGGAAACATTGTACAGAACTGTACAGAATGTGTCAGATGAAGCCATAAGTAAATTAACAAAATTGGTGTGCCTGGTGTTAAAAGACTCTTAAATTCCAATACCTTCAGTCATAGTTTGAAAGTACATCTTCCCACTAAAACGTCCAAAACCTGCCACTGTGCGGGCTCGCACTTGGAACACGTAGATGGTTCCTGGCTTCAGGCCCCGGATAACTTCTGTATTAGTCTGACTCCGCAATACAGAGGAGTTCAACTCAGCCATATTCTGAGAGAGATCAGAGATCATAATTAAAGTGATGTGTCAGAAGAAATGTCAATGATTAGGTTCTATTTCCTCCAGGTTGGATCATTTTCAGTATGTTAGTATGTGAGTTATTACCTTCTCATAATATTGCAGTTCATAGTCTAAAATGACTCCATTGGGCTGGTCTGGCTGGGACCAGGACAACGTGATACTATCCACAGTCCGACTGACCTGATGCATGATGGACACAGCAGATGGGGCTGCAGAGAGAATGGTGAAAAGGGGAAAAGTGGAAATAAACAAAGGCGAACAGACAGAGAATGACAGCTCTTCTTCACCATTTGATGAATTACTGCTGCCATGATCAACAAATAAATGTACACATACTGTGCATCTCTTCTAAATAAAATTCCATCTACCGCCTGCTCTCATGGGCGGTATAAAATATATATAAATAAATATCTGATTTGTGTTTGTAAGACCATTGGCACCACCATCTAAAGTGGTTTTTAATTATGTCTGGAATTTAAATAATGTATGCAGAGAGTGCACTGATTTTGCACTGACATCTGGAAAGCACTGTAACGACATATAAATTTCCCCTACTTACATCAGCATTTCCAACAAAGCACATAAGATTCCCATTAACACCATACAACGACATCCATCTCTGTGTTATCCATGTCTATGGTTCTCAAGCACGGACTCACAAACTAGCTGGCCACTGCACAGCACTCACAATTCTCTGGCATTAGTGCAGTTTTGAGTAGAGAGGAGCTATTATATCAGCTACAGCTCCAGGCTGACAGGGAAAAATACTCTGGAAACCCATGCAACACTTCAGTATCATTTACTAGCTCAAAGAAGCAAAAAGACAAGCGTGAAAGTTGGCAAACCCTGTGGCTGGTGGTAAAACTACACGCACAGTTTAAAGATCAAACAAATCACGGTGCCTTAAAGTCAATCGATGCCTTGAACAGGGTTTAGACGCAGCAGCAGAGTACACAAGGTTTTGCTCCTGGCACGCTCGCTTTGCTGTGTAGGGAGGAAAGTTTATGGGCCAAATACTGATTCCTGAGACATGCGTGATAAAATATAACATAGGTAACACAATATTTCAGTGTTTTAAATGCATATAAGTCATTTTGAAAATAAGTTAATCCACATTACGTCAAATGACACATGATACTCTCACATGTGCCTCTCTGGGCAATTAAATGCATAAGTCACACGAAAATAAAAATTCTGTCATCATTTACTAACCCTCATATTGTAACTCCTATCCAGTTTTCCTGAGCAAGCACTGAATAGCGCCATAAAGATTTAAATTGCCTTTTTTAAGTTTATGGTCTCAAGAGTCAACGCAATGTAAAAACTACCGAGATGAGCGATCCAGATGGAAAACAACATCCATTTAAATGTCATTTGGAGAAAAAT
Source organism: Myxocyprinus asiaticus (assembly GCF_019703515.2). Lineage (NCBI taxonomy): Eukaryota > Metazoa > Chordata > Actinopteri > Cypriniformes > Catostomidae > Myxocyprinus > Myxocyprinus asiaticus. Next base: position 20,868,680 of record NC_059371.1, read on the forward strand.
GAATTTCAAGCTCAACTTGTGCAGTTGTTGGCTGTCATAACAACTCAACTTAACAAAGTAGTTAATGACATCAATGTAACTAATCTTGGACCATCACTTCATGATATCTACATAGTCAGGTGAAACACTGACAATAAAAAAAGAAACGGTCATCTCGACTCAGTGATGTATTGGCACTATAGAGCCCCATGTTTTTTTTTTTTTTTTTTGGACAATAATTTAAACCACATTACCCGCTAAGAATATACGCCCATGCGAGCGAAAACACTTGAGACCGGAAAGGGAAAACAGGCAAATAGTGGAACACTTACACGTTCAGGAAAAAGGTGGATACAGGTGTGGAACAACATGTGGATAAATGATGACAGAACTTTTTCGGGTGAACTATCCTTACAAAACTAGCCGTATAAATATGTTTTGTGATTTAAATGTATAGTTGGCATAAAGTTGATTGCTTGAAGAGTTCAAGGTCTCAGGTTGTTATAAATTCTCTTACATACTGTAGCTGTTGCTGACCAGAGCTCAGAAATATTATACAGACAATGTTGTGTAAAATATATGTCTTTTGCTAATTAGTTTCACTGTAAACTTCAATCTTGGGCTTTGATTAAGGGTTTTTCCATGTGTTTGTTTGAATGAACAGAGCGGGCTCTATGTTTTGATTCACTGCATTGAATTCAAGGATGGTATGTAAAGAGGATGGAACTGTTGAGAGTTGAGTGTGCCGTTGTGTATGTTGGAGAGATTCAACCAAACAAGACTAGAAATGAGAGATGTGATTAGACTAGCACTTCAAATAGGAAGACGAACCATTTCAAACAATTATAAAATTCAGTTCATCAGACACATGTAACATTTTAACCCCCATTAATTGCAAATCTGTTCGGTTACACTGACAGTGCTGCACTCTGGATCATTATCAGGTCCACACAAAATCTATGCATGCAGAACTCCACAGAAAGCTTAACAGATTTTTGCAGAATTTAAAAACCTGTCACTTGCACTGTTCTACGTATCCACTGCCCCTCGTGTGTTTGTTCATAAATACTTTGGCTAATTTGATAGCTCTGTTTAACACATTTGACCATATTTAAATCAGTTGGAAAGAATTCCACCAAAAATTCCCCCCAAAATCAGTTGCAGAAAAGCAAAAAAGCGCCCACCTGGACCTTGTCATTATTATTGGCATTCATGTAAAAAAAAAAGTTTTTTTACTAGCTCAAATGTTGAAATATTTGCTTTGATGGACTCTCAGAGAAGAACACAATATTAAATTATTGACTTTGGTTCAAATTTACCAGCAAAATCCTGAAAATCCTAATAAAATAAGTGTCGTGTATTTTGTTGATTCTTGTATTTCATGTCTTTTATTTTGAAAATTCTAGTTCTTGGTTCCCTAGTCATGTGATTCCTGTATTCCCTCCATGTTCATGTGTCTTGTTTTCATTGGTTTATTGTTTAATTATCTTGTTTAGAGTTCTGGTTGTTCATTGGTTTGTTCTCCCATGTCCATTTATTTAAACCCTCATGTTTTCCATTGTCCTTTGTCAAGTATTGTAGTTGTGTTACGTCATGTTACTGTTCAAGCCAAGTTCATGTTTTGTTTTATAGTCAAGTCATTTATGTTGAATTTTGTTTTGTACTCACGTTTGGATAACTGCACATTGTAAATAAACTGCACCTGGGTTCTCTTTACTTCATCGTCATTGCCAGCGCAACATTACAATAAGTTTATATAAACTAAAATTACTTGGCAAAATGAACATGGCCATAACAATTTCAATACTATTAACCATTGAATCTTGTTTATTCTAAGTAAGCTTGATTGTTTTGAATGAACACCACATTGTTTTAAAGAGAAAGCAGTGTTCTCAAGTTCAAGTAAAGAAACCCCAGAACTTCTGGATAGAATCCACCACAGGTATGCGGCAATAAAACGGAAAGAGCCATTATATGAAAATCAAGTTCTCTTGATTTAATGAGGTGATCGGTTTTCCAAAGATGCAGCAGGAGGTACTTCATCATTCGGCTGCTCTCTTTGACTGCAATTTATGAGAAACACAAGTGGTACTCTCATTGAAAAACACAAATTCATATGTCCTTGTGGTATTCTGGAGGAGAATAAGGGGAACCGATTATGAGAGTTTCCATGTGAAAAGGATCTCGGAACCTTTCTTTTCTACAGAAAGAATTTCCACTGTGGCAAATGACAAAGTTCTTTCCTAAATAAAACAATGCATTAAAGACTTGAAAACATTAATGTGCATACCTACAAACCCTACAGGCCTAGTATTTCCAAAATGAATATTTGTGAGTTTGTTTAGGGGAGGAAAGATGGTTTTTTTTTTTTTTTAGAAAGAGGGGAATTCACTAAGAATGAATTGTGCTGGCTGACAGTTTTGTTTATTTGTATGCACTCTCTGTGTTGTTTTAGCACCTGGTTTACTAAAGGAATTATGCAAATTATGTAACATGCAACAATTTGTGCTGATTGCAATTTGCATGGGGCAATTCCCCTTGCCGGCTGTTCTGTGTGCCTTCAAGCGAGAACTTGCATTGTTTTTAGTGTTAAAAAAAGCAAATGAGCTTCTCTCAGTGCTTATGAATGTGCAACAGATGTCAACATTTTCACAGCAAAATGACTGTTCATCTTTTGGCTGCAAAACCTAGCATATGCCTTCTGAACACTTGGAATATGACGCAGGAGTTGCATGGACTATTTTTCTGGTACTTATTATTGGCATTCAAGTAAAAAAAAGTTTTTTATTAGCTCAAATGTTGAAATATTTGCTTTAATGGACTCACAGAGAAGAATGCCTTCGTGCACTTCTTCTGGTCCTTTTTCAAGCTTCAACTGCCACTGTATTTACAAGATGGCCCATAAAATTCATTAAAATATCTCCTTTTGTGTTCCATATAAGGAAGTAAAACGACATGAAGGTGTGTAAATGATGTCAGAATTTTCGTATTGGGTGAACTATTCCTTTAAACTAGATCGCAGATGGTTATATTACAAGACATTCAGTACAAAAGTGGGGTAACTGTTTTGTGAATTCGCCCCATACTCTCTAAACTCCTTCCCTGAATTCAAATATCCAAACAAAAAGATTAAAAACTAAATAGTGTTCCAATTTTCTTAAACAGCTTTGACTTTTTTATTTACTTTTATGACCATTCCAAGCTTGATATGTGCTTGTGTATTCTATAAAAACCATTACCGTGTAAGTTTCTCTGAGCAACATTATTAATAAATTCCTGAGTGTGAGAGGACGTTTATAGTTCCTGAGTGCCGTGTAAAGTCAATGACTGCGAGCTCACACTCAGGCTCTGGCTCACCAGAAGGTTCTGGCGTTGTCCCTCTCTCTGTGTTTGGTAGGACACGGGTGGAGTGAGGTGGAGTTTTGTCTTTTAGTGTCAGCCGTGATGCGGTAATGTGGACTGACAGGCACACCGGTGGAGCCCCAGTCTCCAGTGATTGGGCCAGCGAGTTCACTGCAGCACAGCCGGGGGCACGGCTCTCATTAAAATGTTCTATTAAACACTATTATGTTCCTTTTGAGCTGGCTCTTTGTTACTGACATTTAAAATCCCTGTTAAGATCAATATGATGAGTGCTATGGAAAAGCTTTCTGTTCTCAGATAAAAATGAGAGAACATGGGAAACCCGATCTGGAGAAAAAAAGCCAACACAACACTCTGGAAAAATTGCTGGGTAACATCACAAAAACTAGCTAGACTCAGAGAGATGCTGTATTCTACATGTTATCAATGCACAATACACAGTAATGTGTAAAATACTACAGTCTGCTACTGCTAGATAAATAATAATAATTGTCTTTTTTATTTCTATAGCAAACAAACCCAAGGACACTTAAAGGAATATTCCAGGAATGTTCAATACAAGCGTGAATGCTCAATCGACAGCATTTGTGGCATAATGTTGATTACCAAAAACATTTATTTCGACTTGTCCCTCCTTTTCTTTAAAAAAAAAAAAAAAAAAAATCAAGGTTACAGCGGAATGGAAGTGAACAGGGCCAATTTTTGGAGGGTTTAAATACAGAAATGTGAAGCTTATAATTTTATAAAAGCACCTGCATTAATTCTTCAGTTAAAACTTGAAAAGTTGTTTAAATTGTAAATTTTACAGTTGATTTAATAGTTGTAAAAATTGGCCCCCAATTCGCTTTCATTGTAAGTGCCTTGCTGGAACCAAGATTTTTGCTTTTTTTAAAGAAAAGGAGGGATGAGTCAAAGTACATTTTTGTGGTAATCACAAATGCTGTCGATTGAGCTTAACTTGAATTGAACCCGGAATATTCCTTTAACAATGCATGACAGGAAACAACTGGACCTGAAACAAAAGAGCAAAACAAAAAAAGAGGCAAATAAAGATATACATTAAGAGAAAAGAGTACAACAAGCAGGAGAAACAAGTAGTCTACAACAAAATGAGGATAAATTGATTGCACTCACAAAAAGAGTCAGAATGCATAAACATTTCAATAACATGGCGTAAACTGATGTTTTGAAGATAAGAAGAGATGATATTTCACAGCGATGCTGGAGTTCCAGGATTTAAGGGGGTGTGAAACTGAAAGACCTACCACCCAAAGACAATGTGACCTTAGAAAACGTTAATAAATTGATTTCAGAAGAACAAAGAGTCCAAGAAGGAGAGTAGGGATGAATCAGATCAGCTAAATATTGTGGTGCAAGACCATCAAGGGCTTTAAAAATGGTAATTAGACTCTAATTAGACTGCAATGGCTGGAGTATGGAATGAACAAAGTAGTTGACCTTTGTATTTTTTCCAAATACCCAATTCCAGAAAAGTCACCAAACACAGATGCTCATTAACCCTCTGGGGTCTGAGGGTGTTTTGGGCCCTGGAGAAGTTTTGACATGCCTTGACATTTGTGCTTTTTTCAGTTGCTTAAAAACATATTAATGGCTAAAGTCTGATAACACTGTATTCAGCACAAAATGGGCTACAGTAATATGTGAGCAACATGTATGTACATGTTTGTATTTTTGAGAAAATAACGTTTATACGTGGTTTTTGAAAAAACTAAAATTTTAAGTCACTGAAGTAAGGCCATATAACACATACTAAACATTTGTTCACAAGACTTTTGAGAACTGGATTTTGTAGCCTAGAGTTTTTGCTACAAAAATGATGTGAAAACCATCCTGATCACTCATTCATACAAAACAATATAGTCATTTAACTTTTGTAAGACACTTTTAGTGTTAGAAAGGCCATATGTGAGGAGGCGTGAATGATCATGAATATTGATGTGATTCACACCTGAGGAGACAAAGACCCCTCCCCTGAGAGAGAATGAATGTGAGGAGATGTAATGATTGAATGTATTGTTTGTAGTTTAAGTTAAAAGAAGTAATCTGACTATACATTTTCTTTACATAAAGACTTTACTTAAAAACTTTAGACCTACACTACCATTTAAAATTTTTATGTTTTTAAAAGAAGTCTCTTCTGCTCACCAAGTCTGCATTTATTTGATCCAAAATACAGCAAAAACAGTGATATTGTGAAATATTTGTACAATTTAAAATAACTGTTTTCTATTTGAATATATTGTCAAATGCAATTTATTCCTGTGATCAAAGCTGAATTTTCAGCATCATTACTGCAGTCTTCAGTGTCACATGATCCTTCAGAAATCATTCTAATATGCTGATTTTCTAATATGGGCGTATTTATAGCACATTTTACACATTTACACCCGAACAGATATTTGCAAGCACAAGCTTCGTTGATGATAATGAGGCAGCACAAACACTAGTTAAAATATAATCTAAACATTCATATTATTTTTATATCATATTACATATCATATTTATATCATACAGCATACAATTTAAATACCTGCTTTAGCCGAAACAACATTTAAATGTAACTAAAACTTGCCTATTAGGACATATTTCAAATGTCAATACTCTGAATCCTGGCTGGCAAGCCTGGAAATAGTCCAACTAGTAAAATATGTCCATGTTTATATAAAATAGCATGTCAACTAATGTAAGTAAAACTAAATGACTTACTCATCCGAAATTGTATCCTCGGCTGGATCAAGTCGCTCTTCAAAATGCAAACGTTCCTCGTCGGATTCCCGCTCTTCTTCTGAGGAAAATGTGAACTCTTCGTCACTATCCAGGACCATCTGTAGAGCTTCCTCACCTGTGTAGCGTGCCATCTTCCAAACGCGCAGAAAAGTGAATGAACTTGATGTTTTTTAAGTCATTGTTGGGGGCATTTACCATTCGCATTGATCGCCTCAGCACATTACCGTATGAATAGCGCACTCTGCTGGTGGGTGTGATCACATTAGCGATAATTAGCTGAGCCAGGAGAAACTGTACATCGCTTTGTTTCATACAGATTACATTGCGGGAGAGTATTTGTTTTGAATTTGACATTTTAAGCTTTCTTTAGACATATGTTTCATGTTTGTGTGATAAATATTCGCGGAGTTTCAGTTCATTTTTGTGACGTGTTTCAGAAAGATGCTCGCGGAGACAGAGACGGCTGAAAGCGCACCCTGTTTATTTTCTTTATTTTACAAAAGCACAAGGTTTTGTTGTTATTGTGAGTGTATACAAATAAAAGTAAACCCTTTATAGTCTCTAATGATGTCTTACACTTATCTGTATACCCAAAAATGACAGAGTATTTCAAGTTGTTTCTGCTGTTATGAGGAAAAAATCCAGCAGGACGCGCCGGTGTGTCCGTCGACCCCAGAGGGTTAAAAAAATCTTTTTCAAGGTCGAGTCCAACCCTCATCTAGTTGAAAATAGACATTTGATATGTCTTACACTATTAACTTTGTTTACTGATTTCTTACCAGCCTGGTTTGTGGTGATGTTGATGGAGGTGAACTGAGGTGAGTAGGGACTCTGGTCAGAAACTCCATTAACAGCCTGGATCTCGAAAGTGTACTGCGTATGGGCCAGCAGGTCGCTAATATGCACCCGGGACTCGGTCAGGCCTAGCTGCCGGGGAACGAACTGTACGTTGTCACCACAGCGAGTGCAGGCCCCTCGACCCGAGCCGCAGCTCTTGCAGATGATGTTGTAGACCACGTCTTCACGGCCTCCGCTCTCCTTCGGTGGATCCCACTCCAGCCGCAGGGAAGTCTCATTCACGCTCGAGATCACTCTCTGGGGCGCAGAGGGCACCGCTGTGGAAAGCGAAATCACATTGCCTCATCAGCAATTCCAACCAGAACTTATCAGGACATAAAGTTAAATACAGTCAAGACTAGGAGATATTGCCTGGGTTATGGGGAGATAACCAGCACCTTTCATGAAATGGTCAGCACAAGGTGGTGTTAAACCCTCAGGAAAGTTTGATCATCAAACTCAGGAGATCGAACTAGATATTAAGATTGACTCATAAAAGTATGAGCTGTTTTATTGTCTATTCATTTTATATGAAGTTTTCAAATTTTGCAACCCTCTTACCTAATATTTAGGACAAACATAATTTCCCCACCATAATTTGAGTAAGTAGGGAAGGATACTGACATTTGATGTGCTTTACATGCTATGTTAATTGTACATTAGATTATAGTTAATTGCTTTCATAACAGAACACATGGGATTTGTACCTTTGAGGGCCATTCAGATAGGATGCATTCTTGTGCTAGAAAAAGCTAGACACATCGCAAGGAACTGAACAGGATGAAGGTGTCTCGAGACATGTTTTTGCAGTTGAAGTTTTTTTTTCCTTGACACGGCATCAAAAAAAAAAAAAAAATGCAGTGCAACTGCGTGATACACTGACAAATTGCAAGATGTGAAAAAGACATCCAAAAAAGACAACCGTCATGTGCATGTTTACTGAAAAACAGTGTGGATGGACGCAAAAACGCATTCAGTGTGAACGGCCCCTAATGTGTAAAAAATCATCATGGGACACCAAAGTGTACCCAATCCTTTGAAAATGGCAACACTCAGGTTCACAAGGATTAGGCAAAATAGTTATGAGTAATATTAGGTCCAATATAATTCACCCAAAATATATGCAATAAGAAATGCTACAAACCAACTTCCGTGTCTCTTTCCCTGTGCAGTCTGGTGGGCTGCTGACTTAAGCACATTCTAACGGCTCAGTCTCGAGTCTTTTATGATCTGATTTTCCCTTATTCATTAGCCTATTACCACTGTTCGCTTAAAAAGAAGCAGGATCAAAGTAATCTCCGCTTGCAAACAAGCCGCATTAAAGTAATAATTTCATAATGGGTAATGACAAGGGATGAAAGGAGAAGTGGCTCATTGTAATGTAAAACACGACTGAAAAGGAAGAATTTTCTCCTCCCTCTATTCTGGACCCTGTGCAGCAGCTCAGATTACTGACAGCGTTGAGCACTGCTCTACCATTCACACTGGCCCACCCTACCCATAAGAACTGAGCATTCTGCAAATCTCATCTGCCCTTTTCTTGCTGTTCAGTGAGTTACACCAATGGAACAACACTCACTACTTTAACTGAAGCCCCTAAAAATGGCAACCATACACAACAATTAAAAGTCAATGGAGGTGAAAAGACTGAACCACCATACATTAAGTACACAACATGGAATAACAAAAACAAGGGGTGTCCACATATTTTGGCCATTTTGTGTATGCACAACATGAATCTACTAAGCCAAAATGCTTCATGTTTTTGAGATCTTTGAAAATTATCCAAATTGACTAGATGTTCTTGAGCACCACATTTTCAGAGAAGAGAGTAAAAACCATTGTGATTGACATAAAACAGTGTAAGAGAATGACATACTGGTACAGGGCATCTGAAGTGGGTCAGAGTCAGTACGGTAGTATCCACTGCGGCAGACACAGTTGGTCGCGCCCTCGTTGGTGGTGCGGCTATTGATGGGACACTGGAGACATTGCTGGTCCCCTTGAGATGCTTTGAAGAACCCGAAAGGACATGCTGAAATTAGAAAGAGAGACAAAGACCATGGTGAATTTTGAATTAGTGTAAACTTGACACCCATTAAGGGATTCAGTAGAGATTCATTTATGGGTCTGTTAATTTCCCTAATAATATGTTTTGCATTTACAGTGACCCCAAATGTATTTGACAACACTTTAAACATAAAAATGTACATTTGTGAAATAAAGTTACTTATTTAAATAACTAACATTTTAAGCAAGGTTTCAAATTACAAAAGTTTTCAAATTATAAAACAAAGGTTAAAAATGAGTTTGCAAAAAAAAAAAAAACGAGTACTGATGAAGAGGTAATCCTGAAAATGTTTTGCAAATTCACTTGGCACTTTTTGCACATATTTTGTTCTGTTGGGGCCTCTGTATTTCATGTGCGATTTTTTTTCTATATTTGAGTGCAAACTAATTTTTTAACTTTTGGATTATTACATTTTTGAGTCTACACACCTGGACATTTGGGATATATTTTTTGAAGCTTGGACTGGTGTTTGGCACAGATTGTTATTTTTATTATTTTGCTAAATTATAAAACACACATTTTTTTAAATTAAGACAAAAAGTATTTAGACACTTTTGGGTTGTTAAATATTAATGGAAATTGTTTACAGTTCATGTGATGAACTACATTCAGTGACTTTACACATCCACTAAAAAGTTACATTTGGACCAGTGTGTAAAAAGTAATTGAAAAAAAAAAAAATGGCTAAGAAGAGTGAAGCCAGTTCTGAGAAACAGTCTAGCATCATTTGTTTGCAGATGCCACTTGTTTTGGCACACTTCTATATCTATGCAAAGAAATTCAGTCATTTTTAAATGACTTAAATATCCTAAAGTGCAGAAAAACTTGGACCACTGTACATTAAAATTGCAGTCATCTTTGCAGGATGCAGGTTTACATATTTTTTCCTGCAATTGTAAATGTCTGGAAATTTATGCCAAAGCATGAGCACTTATTTTATACAACAACAGCCCTCTTTATATTTCTGCCTGGAATCAAAGGCAGAAGTAGTAAATGAAAGCCATCATAATGGCTTCTGATGGGCCTCCAGTGTAGTTCTGAAGCTTGGTCTCGCGCTGATAATCTTTTGTTTGGCACACAAAGAACAGAATGGCACTCAGATATATCTGTAGAAAACATTAACAAAGACCTTGTTAAATCACAGCACAGCTCTTTTCTGCTGCCTAGTCTTACCGAAAACAAAATGCAAATGTGCTTGAGCTATTCAAAACTAATTCATTTGTGAATGAAGGCTTTAATTACTTGAAAGCTTTGTTTTAATCACGACTGGGTGACTAGTTGTATATGTGAATATGATTCTTTTACTTTATCAAGAGTCTAGGAGAAGTTCATGTCTAATAATTTATATAATTTATGATATATGTATGTGATCAAAGGGAGAGTGTACAGGAGGAGGAAACAGACCACTCAATATGTTCACTATAGGAAAAGAAGTCTCGCCTTTCAGAGCCCATGAAATCAAAATGTGAGTTTTGTGGCTTTTGTGCAATCCTTGAAGCCATCTACATGTTAGCGTACTTCTAAAAGTTGACAAAACAAAAGTTTAGCAGATACACACATTTCAAATGTACAGTTTTTCTCAAAAAAAATAAATAAATAAAAAATAAAAAAACACAGACAAAAATGTTGATGACTCATCCTGCACTACACAGATTTTTGTCCAAACCAATGCTCTCTCGAATGCCCCTCCTCAGTACAATTCCTACAACCAACAAGCAATCATTTACTTTTTCCCATTGGCTACTTAACGAAAAAGGTTGAGCCCTTGGACATGCCAAAAATTCCTGTTTCAATAGGATATACAGTATGTTGACACAGGTAAGTAAACTGAGTGATTTAATGGGGTCTTTACAAGAGCCAATCACCTTTTGATACAAGAATCGTCTTACTCCAGACTGTGCATGCACATTAGCTGAAACAACCTATGAAACACAGATTTTTGGTGTTGTTTGAGCTAAAGAAGCTAAATTTATGATACCATTGTTGCCATTTTTTTCTGATTTAAAATATGTTCCTGAAATGTAATCCTTTTAGAGATTTCCATCTTTCCCCAATCAAGTACACAGGAGTTGCAATTGCATACCAAGAAAATAGGACTCAGGCAGTGTTTTGACCAAAATAAATCTCTCTTCATTTCCTTGACACAGACTGAAAGATAGCATCCTTTATTAGCTTACACCAAATCAATCAAGAGCTGACATCTGCCCCCCAGCCAAAATAAACCCAATGCTCATAATACAAGAGTCTGTAGTACAACACAAATATAGTTGCTGGTATAGACCAAACGTTAAGAGTAAATGAAATATACCATATCTCTTCTACAGGTGCAAAGCAATTAACACGAACCAAAGAACATGGTGAGTTCTATGAAGTATAATGAAATTCATTCTATTAGTCTAAACCCCAAATGGCTTTGACAATAAAACATTACTTCTCGCTGGGCCTCTCAGCCTATGATTAATGACAGAACATTCACTTTGTGCCAGAAGGAATATAAGGCTTACACTGTCACACATCACAGTGAGTTAGAACAGAGGAAGCAGAGAATGAGGTGTTGGTTACAGCTGAATGAGGCAGAGTGGGTGTGAGTGACAGTGTACAGGAGGAGAATTAAATCGGTGGTACCACAGGGCTCGACAATAGTGTGTGAGAGAGCACGACAGCAGCACAATATCCTGGTGACATATTCGTTTTGTGCCATGTATTGTTCATGACTGGAGTATTTAAGTAGGTGCTAATGGAATTCTAGGACAAACTGACTAAGGACCTATGTGGAGCTTAAGATATTTTATAATCTAAGAGATCTGTAGATCTTCATTCCTGTGAACAGTTGCCCTCTTTTATGAGGCAAAATTTACAACAGGGAAATCATAGTAAACACTTTAATGCCTCTATATAATATTTTATACTTTGGTCAAAGACATTTTTCTCGCCTCTCTTAAACACACTCACCAATTTAAGCTTGTTTTTGAAGGTTAGCGAAGTGAAGAGCTTCTCAACTGCTATAAAGGATCATTCTATAACTTAAGAGTAGGCCTGTAACTCGACAGTATATGTCTTCAAAACATGAAAAATAAACTCTTTTATTACATTAAAGCTAAATGCCACTGATTTATAATTACTGTTGTGATGTATCCACTTTTTTTAACAACATGGAAGAAAGCGGTTTCATTTCTGGCAATTGTTATAAAGTAATTTTGCTATCAGCCGCAATGTAAATAACTAGAGAATAATGCCATATTTTAGTGGTGTGGTGTTATCAACTGTCACACAACCACAGGATGTACAGCAGAATAATTTGCTAATGTACAGTAGGACAATTTTCTAATGTCAGTATTTATAGTAAAAAAAAAAAAAAAAAAATGTAAGTAGATCATTCACTTGTTGCTGTGTGTTGTATTAAAGAAACAATAATAAAATCTGCTTCTTTCTTGGGCTACCCCATAGCATGACGATAGAGTATTTTCACGTCTCCATGAAAACTTTAGATTACTCACGTAACCCCGCTTCTCTGATAACAGGAGTGAGGTATCTCACTACAGGTAACACCTCAGGCGTGGCCAATCACGGAAGCACCGATAACACCCCATCTGTCAGTTGACAGACCAATCACAGCAGTATACTATAACCCACTGCCATAGGTGCCTACTTCATTCTCCGCATATCTCTTCTCTGTGCAACTGCAAGGAGGGAAGTGTGGTGAGATACCTCACTCCTATTATCAGAGAATCAGGTTCTCTTTCTAACATTTGTTACACACTTGTGCTTTTAACTGTTTTGGTTGTTGTTGTTTTTTACACATCGGCAGACTACACACCCAGACCAAGGACTGAATGAGCCAATTATGGCTCTGTAACATCCAGTCTAAAAGTGTGAGGCGATGCCCAACTCGCAGCCGCACAAATGTCCTGGACTGAAATGCCCCTAAACAGTGCTCACGAGGCACTCTATGCCTCTGGTAGAATGAGCTCTCAAGCCCTCCAGAGGTCACAACCCTAGACTATTATAACGTAATATAATAGCCTCTACTACCCAATGAGGGAGGCACTGTCATAATATGAGTCTGCCCTTATGAGAATCAGCCCAAAAAACAACAAGCTGATTACTCTTCCTCAATGCCTTCGTTCTTTCCACGTACAAACGTAGAGTACGAACTGGACACAAACAGTGAAGCTGCTCGTCCTACGATGAGGAAAAAGGTGGCAGGTGAAAAGTTAGCAAATCCACCGGCTTACAGCTGAATGCGGAGTCGATCACCTTAGGCACAAAGGCTGGATTCGTTTTAAGAAACACTCTCAATAAATCCACAGCAAAGCGCATAGAAGAGTGATAAACTGACAAAGCATGTAGTTCAGTAACCCGCTTAGCAGTTATTAGGACCAATAATAAAGCTGCCTTTAGTGAAAGGAGCTTTAATTCTATACTTTCAACTTGCTCAAAAGGAGGCAGAGAAAGCGCATTCAGGAACACGGACAGATCCCATGACGGAGCCAGTGGTTTTGACACCCTATTCAAATGCCTTGTGCTCCTCATGAACCTGGAAACAAGCGGGTGCTGACCCAATGTATTCGAGTCAATCCCCACATGACAAGCCGATATGGCTGCACGATAAACCTTGACGTTCGAAAAGGCCCTGCCTTTATCTAAAAGTTCCTGCAGAAAACACATTAATCTGCTACTGAACATAAAAATGGAACAATGTGTCTGTGTGCATACCACTGCTCATACACAGCCCACTTCTGATCGTATGCAGAGCGCGATGAAGCAGCCCTCATGTTCTGAATCATTTCAATCATCCTGGGGGGTAAACTCGTGACACTCAAATTTAGCCTCTCACGGGCCAGGCCCAAAGAGCTACTCGGTCTGGGGCGGGGTGAAATATTTCCCCCTGTGTTTGTGATAGGAGATCGCTGTGCAGTGGGAGCAGCCAAGCCTGGGCGATAGTTCAATTACCTCCGTCAGCCATAGTTTCCATGACCAGATCGGAGCAATCACAATGACTGAATGGCTGAATTCTCTTACTCTTTTTAGAGTTGGAATTATCAGACACAGTTTAGGAAGTAGCATGTTTGGCCAAGGATACGCTAGAGCATCCACACGCATAGGAGCACTGTCTCTCGCCAGAGAGAAGAACAGAGGGCAATGAGCATCTTTGTGCGATGTGAAGAGATCTACGGCAGCTCGCTCGTATCTCTCTCACAGCTGACTCACCACCTGAGGTTGAAGTCTCCACTCTTCGTAAAGAGGATTTCCCCTGTACAGGAGATCCGCCCCCGTATTCATTGCTCCCGGAACCTGCATCGCCCCCACAATGAGAGAAAGCGTGCACCGCTCCACACAGTCTACTTTTGTGCCAGGCTGTTTAGTCACTGTGTCCGCGTGCCCCCTTGTCTGTTTATGTATGCCACTGTTGTCGTGTCGTCTGATCTGACTAGAACATGGTGGCTTTGAAGGAACTGTACAAAGTGCTTTAATGCTAGAAACACTGTCACTAACTCCAGAAAGTATACGTGCGTGTTCTGTAGTGACTCGGACCAAACCCCATTTACTATTCTGCCTTCGCACACCGTGCCCCAACCTGTGAGTGATGCGTCTGTCTTCACCACTTTCCTCAGAGAAGCAGCTCCCAAAGGGGTTCCCCCGTGAAGGAAAGCAGGGACTCTCCAGTGACGGAGAGCATGCAACCCCTCTGACATCACTTCACTTTGCGATTTAAATGAAGACGATGACATCAGCTTTGTGCTGCAATCCAGTGCTGAAACTCTCTCTTTCGCAGTAGTCCCAAAGGAATGACTGACACCGTCAAGGCCATCAGACCCAATAGGTGTAGACACAACCTGAATGAGACTTTTTTCCCTTTCTGAAAAAGGGACAAACACTAGCGAATCGATCCGATGCGTTCCTCTGACAGAAACTCTCGATACCGATCGGAGTTCAATCTGAGACCCAGATAAATTATTTCCTGTGAGGGCATCAGACAGCTCTTTGTCTCGTTTATTTTGAATTCCAAACTCACCAAATGAGACACCAGCGTTCTCATATCTATCTCTACTTGCTGCCACAACGGCATGCAGAGAAGTAGATTATCTAGATAAGCATACACTCTGAGGCCCTGCTTCCACACACTTGCTGAAAACTCTCGGTGCTGATGAAAGTCCGAAAAGCACCATCAAAAATTCGTAAATTACTCCTTGATTAGGAATTTTTTTTAAACTGGAATTTTCTGTGACTGGTAGATGCCTGCATGAAAGTATGAGTCCTTCATAACAACTGACATGAACCAGTCTCTGGGATGAATAAACTGAAAGAGCGTTTTGAGCATGAGCATTCTGAACTTGTATCATCTGAGGTGTTTGTTGAGGTTCCGCAAATACAGAATGGGACAGAGACCTCCTCCTTTCTTGGGGATGACGAAATACCTGGAGTAAAATCCCTGATGGCTGTCCTCTATCGGTACAAACCTTATTGCCCCTTTGCTCAGCAAATTGGCTATTTCCACCTCCAAAATCTGAGCTGACTCCCCCTTCGCTGTTGACATTAACACACAGTTGAACAGAGGTGGATTTACAGTCAATTGCAGCCGATAACCCCGTTTTATCATAGACAAAACCCAGGGGTGAACTGCGCATGCGCACCAACTGTCAGTGTGAACAGAGAGGGGTCCGCTGATGCCCTTGCTCATTGATGGTGCTGCGGCACCATCTAGTAGTGGAGCTGCACTGACTGCTGGGGTGGAAGGGGCCTGGTCTGGGTTCTAAATCCAGATTGCCCACCTCTAAAATAGATTGTGAAACCTGAATATGATGGCTGTGGGGGGCGAGCAGTGGATTTTTGTGGAAGGCAGGTCTCGAAATCCTCCCCATCCTTTTTCCTTATATCACAATGCTGCCGCATTGTGGGCACCGTAGCCTTGAAAAGGGCTTTCAGATCCACCGGGGAATAGAGGAAATCTGTCTTCTCCCTCTCAGACAGGCCAGACAGACCAAGCCAAATAGCCCGTTCGCCCACAACAGTGAGACCCATGCTGCGACCGCAGCTCTGGACGGCTCCTTTTGATGAATGTAGGTTGAGGTCTGCAATAAGATGCGCTGTCCCTCCAGCTGGGGTGGGGGGTCTTTTCCGCTGGCAGAGGAGAAAAATAGGGGTATCCATTATTTGACGCCGCGACCCGCACTCTCTTTCCCAAAACTCTCAGTACAAAACAGGAACAATGCAGGCAACACTCAGGATTAGCGAGTGCTGCCTGTGCATCCCTGGCTCCCAGACAGGTGATACAGAGCGGGTGCAAATCCTTAGGCAAGATCATAGATCCAAAAGCACATGGAAGGAAGGGATCCTTTCCCTTCGCTCCACCGCTCGGTGAGCTCGCAGTTGCCATGACAGAACCCGAACTCAAGAACACAGAAGCAGCTCACCAAAACGTGCCACTTGATTCTATGTTAATCTCCTTAATGTGACAAGACCGGCCAATCAGCCACACCACCACAACGTGCTGGAGAGTTAAAAGCTATAACAGCTAAAATCCGCAGAAAAAACGCAAACCTGCCTTATCACACTGGTTCATGCCACCCAGAGAAAAGCAATATAAATACAGCACAAATATATTCACTTTGACAGTAAATATACTCACAAAAAGAACAGCCGCCTTCCACGACGTACCTGAACGGCTCGCCTGATGAACTGTTAAGCGACCACTTCTAGCGAGTCCTGCTGAGGATAGCTTTCAATTATCTTCATGGAGAAGAGAACAAGAATTAAGTAGGCACCTATAGCAGTAGTTTATATTAGGAAGGTGGGATTCCCTCATCACTACAGTGATTGGTATGTCAACTGACAGACAGGGTGTAACTGGTGCTTCCTGGATTGGCCACGCCCAAGGCATTACACATAGTGAGATACTGAACGAATTTTAGAAATTGATCCTCCATTCATACGTACCTGCATATTTTATACCTTTATTTATTAATTTCCAAAGGTGATGTTTCATAAGCCATGCTGCATGCAAGATCTGCATGTATATTTATACACCATAAAAAAAGAGAGATTCGGATTGACCATTTGCACTAGGTGTAAATAGTACCTGCCACACAGTGCGGCTATTGGCACTCCAATAGTCTGGTGGAAACACAGAAATTAAAGACAGACTGTGCCCTTAAGTGTCACTGCAATGGCGTAGTGTGTAAAGATGGTGTGGATGTGTATTCTTTGTGCAGAACATGTGAATATTTCATGTTTCATGGTGTCTGTGGGATACACTGTGGTGATGCCCTTATACTATATTTTAGTATTTAAAAAGAAGTGCAAATAGTATCTGTCACTATTTGCACCGGGGTGCAAATAGCATCTAACACTATTTGCACTTAGTGCAAAGAACATGCTTTTTGCTGCTATTTACATTTAGTGTAAATAGCATCTAATCACTATTAATACTCAGTGCAAATAGCATCTACCACTATTTGCCCTATTTTTCGCCCAAGATTAAACAAGATGCAGTTTTGGTGCAATTAAAGGTGAATAAGCAATAAAAGTGCACAATTTTATTGAATTGAGCTGCTTTTTTCCAGCTGCTTTCAGCTCTCTTTTTCCCTATTTCTCCTAGTTTATGTTAAGTTTGTGGTAGCAATGACAGACGGAGTTGAGGAGTGTTTGTTTCGTGCCTGATTTCTTCATTGATAGTTCCCACATTCTAGCAGTCATCTGCCTGTGCAGGAGTGATGAAACAATGGTAAAGTGTGATAAGCGGTAAAACTACTGTATATGCACTCCAAACCAATGTGTTTATGAAAATAATACAAAGAAGTCGACAAACAGATAGTCATGCCCCAAACTCACGCCATTGGTTGAGCCATTGATGCAACGAGAGGCTATTCAGTTTGCTCATAAAAACAGCAATGTTTTGATATAGCCAGTCACTTGACACACCTACAAATGACTCACTATAACAACTATAGTTGTCTCTCAATAATAAACTGGGATAAGAGGAAGTATTTCAATATCCAAAAAAATTACTTCACTTTTAAAGCTTTATTGTAAAATATCAGATAAATGCTACTGAATTACATGTAAGCTGCATTTTACAGCTGCATTTTAAAGCTTATGGTAAAAAAAAAATCACATCCTTTTTTGCAGCTTCATCAATCAGTGGAATAAATAAAGCATATGCTATATGACTCCATCTGTAAACACTTTTTCACTTCATAAACAAGCTGTTCGACTCAAAAACCTAAGTCTGAGATCACAGAGTGGATGACAGCGAGGAAATTAAATTCACAGGAGAGAAAAAAGTCTCCATTGTTCCTCAGACAATGCAGAAACTGACATCACAGCTCTGTTTTATTGACAGACATAATTTAATGTGGCAAGATATGGATGGAATCTTTTGTAAGCCCTGCAAACCCTCTCTAGCACTTTCTTGGCCAACGTGAGGCCACAGATGTGTCTGCAACCCTCCTTGGTGATGCAGGTGGTTGGAGAGACATTAATATCCATTAGAGGTGTCGTGTCAAACTGCTGAACTCATCTCAGCGATCACACAGGGGAGTTCACTTGTTTAATGGGGGTAAAGGACTGAACTCATCTGCTGTACTGCCTTTCATCTCAATATGAAGAGTAAGGATGGTAATACAATTTTTTGGAACCCCAAAGCTTTATGAATACTTTATGAATACAAAGGAATGTATATCATTAAAAGGACTGATAGATGATCGATAGATGCACATGTGGATATACTGTATGCTTGGTTATAACGCTCTTCTCCATCATTTGATCATCCTTTGATGAATTACTGCTCATGATCAATAGAAAACACAAAATCTCTTTTAAGCTAAATTCCATTTCCTGCCTGCTTTCTGCAGATGGTAATAGCGTAACATTTATTGTGCTAAGAAAACAGTGCTGACTTATGAGATTACTAATTTTATAGTAACCTAACTGACATAAAAAGAAGGCGTGTTTATATTAAAGAATGATAGTGACTTCATTTAAATGCACATAGAACAGTCAACGCAGATCAAGGGCGTAGATTTGGCTTGAATATTGTGTGTGTGTGTGGGGCGGGGGGGTGTTTGCAGTGTGAAGCATCTACATGTTTCCATTGATCATGGTATAAATATGGGGTGGGGGGGGGGGTTCTAATTAATTTTTTAGCCTCTCTTTAAAAAAAATTTAATTTTAATTTTCTGACTATTATTTCATACTTTAGGCTTTATACGGTTAAGCTTTATGATTTGTATGAAAAGTGCTGTCGAACAAAAACGTTTATTATACTATTCATTGCTATAACTGCATTTCTCCCCAATATTACAAAAAATAACTGGGCTTAGGTGGTTGTGAAAAAGAAGATATTGATATTTTATTTTGTGGTACAAAAGTACTGACCTAGAAATGTAAAGTTTGTTGAGACAAACTATAATGTTGGTTTGATTAAACTTAACTTTCAGACAAGATTTTAAGTAGTTTGAAATGCTTGAAGATAGAAATGTTTACAGGTCTTACAGTAAGAGAAAGAAATATAGAAAGAAGAGAGCATCTTAAAGCAGATTAAAGGGCTTGTGTGTAAGTTTTGACCGCTGAAGATTGAAATCATGAACATTCAAAAACAGACTCTTCGATCATTTAAAAATTCTGTTAATATAATATACTCTAAAGGGTAAGTCTAAGGGCTTACGTGATGCCTTCACAGAACCTTTCAATGGAAGAATAATAATGGTAGCCAAGCTGTAGGGTCATTGCAAACAGAATTTACAATAATATGACCAAATGACCACTATTTATGAGCCCCACACCTTTCAGCCCTTTGAAGCTCTCACAATGTAGGGTAAAGTCTTTGAAGGGAATAGGGAATAGGGATGATCACTTCTGAATGGAACGCACCTCATCATTCAAATGAGTTACAAAAGATATAGCAGCGCGAGCCAGAACTGCCTGAAATTTTTGCCAAGTTTCACCAAACCCATATGTACATGCTGTAGGAGTCTATTTGATAAATTCTTTATATATGAAGTGTTTGATGAAGTTAAAATATGTCATAATGTATAACTGCCCCTTTAAATATATGCAGGTTTACACATTTATTACACATTTTGTTACATTCTTGTTTTTTTGTAAGCATAATTTGTAGTATTTACATTGAATTTACATTATGTATAACAAATGTTAAAATGGTACTGTCTCTTTAAGAACAGGGGCTGTTCAGCAAACCTGTTTCAGTTGAGCAGTTTCTTTACCACGACTGTGCAGTATGTTTGAGATAATCTGACTGTAAAAAAACAAAAAAAACAGAACGGGTATTAAAAGAGACTTAAATCAATGAAGGTTTACTGTGTGGATCTCAGCTTTGAAAGATAATTGGACCAGGGGGGCCCTAAAAGAAAATTGGCCCTGGGGCCCTTGCTAGTCATAATTCGCCCCTGGGAGAAACATTGTGAAGATTCAATATCAGTAATCACAGACACTCGAATTTGGACAGGATTCGATGTCTCAGAGGACCCTTGAGTTAGCCGAAAAACCATAGGTCATTTGCTCTGAAATGTTTACATTGGTTGTGCAAGAAAAAAACAGACTTGTCAGATTTGGACGGGAGTAAGTTGTCTGTAAAACACAAATTTCCCTAACCTCCTCAGATAAAACTAGTCCCATCCGAATAGGGCTCAACTATTAAAAGAATTCTCACCTTAATGTTGAGATAAATTACATGAGGATTTAAAATCTAATGTACAATGTTTGGTCTAGAAATTCACAGGACCACAGACAGTGCCTCATTATTTCAGCAGCAGAGTGTCTAGTGTAAATAACAGTGTAAATGAAAGTGATAGATGAAACAAAACAGCCTGAGCAAGTTCTTAAAAACACAGCACACTAATGCACTTACAGCTTCTTACAACATTTTTAAAAGTCACTGCAATGTACATTTACTGTCATACTCGCCAATATTTTGTTTTCATCTCTGGCAAGGTCATTAACTCCCACCAATATGTGAGGGAATTCTCCCAGCCTTTCATCACCACTGCTGAGTGCAACAGAAGATTCAGATTAATCTTGAATTCTTACGAGACGGCCGGGATTACCCAGCAGGACAGGCTGGAGCCTGGGATGCAATGAGACAGAAATTCTGCCCCTTCATACCCAGAGAGCCAGCATACGCGACAAGCACCCGAGTTAGCAGTGTAATCCAAAGGGCGACTTGCCAAGACACATGCTTGAGGAATCTGAGCATAAAGTGATAGAGTACAGCAAAGGAAGCACTAAAAGTAAAGTCATTAACAGGCCCTGTCATGCCTTTATTGTCACTAATGTCTGGAATCTGAATAATTATGGACATAGTTGAAGGACATGTAGGCTGTGCAGATTAGATAGAAGAAAACACATCCTCAAAATACTGATAGACTCATTTAAATAACAAAAGCTGATCCGTTTTGTTGTGCTATGGAAAACATGGCCTTGCCACATTAAACACTAATTGTAATAGATCACTAACAGAGATTGGAAAATATAGGGCCCTATGACTTCCGTAATGCGAAAAAAGTGGACGGAAGTGTGGAATCAATTGATACTAATTTTATTCAATTTAAAATATGGAATTTCACAAAATGTGACATTTTTGAGCTAAAATGAACAGCCTGGTCTCATGAACATTACGTGACTGTGGCATAATTTTGGAAAACGAAATTACGTGCCTTATTACATGTTTGGCTGCAGTTTCCTTGTGAAATGTCCAGCGGGGGGCACCAAAAGTGAGTGAAATGGTATCATAATCAGACAAGGTATTTAGGTGGAGGTTTTAATGAGTAAAATGTACCTCCCTAAACTAAAACTTTAACCTAACCTAACCAATAGTGATCTCAAATGAAATGGGAGGTAGACAAAACAGACATCCTTATCCTGAACCAACGTCTAAACCCAACCGATAGTGTCCAAAAACAAAACGAGAAATGAAAAGCATATGATACTCTCGTCTCACGTGTCAGCTTGCATCCTTGGCTGGTCTTGAACCACCTTAAGTGTCCAAAGTCCAACACTCTATGAGGTGAGCTACCACAGAAGTTAATCACATTAAAATAAGTGTGTAAATGTAGGTGAGTCTGTAATACAAGCGTTAAAATGTATCGTTTTTCAAATGATGTGATAAAGTAAATGTGTTTCGATATCAAAACATACTGTGTGTGAGTAACAGTGCGAAAAATAAGTCACAATCAGCCATTGTACTCGTGATTTGTGTGAAAGTGAATAAAACCGAAGTTGTTGTAGTGCCTCTAGTGTTCTTTTCACCAGGAAACTGTGACGAAACGTAGAATTCGGCACATAAAAGTCAGTTTGCAAAAATGTAGTTATAGTAACGTTTATTCTATGAGACTCGGTTGAAAATGAAGGTATGGATGCACAATTAATATAATTAAAAAACTTATTGAATTAAAACAGTCTTTATTAATCACACTAATCCATGTAGCAAACTGCTTATCCGAAGGTGATTAAAGCAATTTAACTGGAAGCATGAAATTGAAGAAATTACAACAGACATATATTACTACTGTGTAGTAAAATATATTATTCAATGTAATAATAATAATAATTTGTTAATAATAATAATAATAATAAACAAATCAAATTAAAAAAGATTGTTGATTGATGTGCAGCTGACAGAAAACAAAACACAAACTGATTTTTATGATGGCTTTGATTCTCATATTGCATATTCTGTTGTGTTCTTTCCAATTGTCATGTGGTGTAACCATTAAGTAAAAAGTATTATAATACTTTCTTTGCACCTTGAATGCATGAGAGTATAAACAACTTATTCATTAATTTCCAAAAAGTTTTCGAAACATTTTTAAATAAATATCATGAATTTTTGAGTCAAAAATATCAAAACATTTTCTCAGGGTTATACCACATGAGCAAAAATGTGCCTTTTCATAAAAGTCAAAATAAATATCAGATGTTTTTTAAACATCTTCCTTTCTACATCCGTTGACTGCTGGGCATTCCAATTTCTCCCATTCATTTTAATAGATGTGGACCGTCTATACTAAATAATCTCAGTACCAATGTTTATCTCCGCAAACTAAATACTGACAAAACACTATTTTACTGTGTTTTATCATTTTTATGGTCAACATAAACAACAAAATGGTTACCTACATGATGGTTAAACCCAAAGATTTTGATTTGGTGGACAAAAAGCATTTTAAAATATGAATCATATTTTAAAACAATTGTTTCACTGTTTTTTTTTTCTTTTAAGAAATAACAATAAAATATTATTCTGCACTAGTTATGCCAATATTTATTTTTTTCAGATTTTAATGAGACTTTGACTTTTTTTTTATTGTCTCTGGCCACCACATCACATTATTTACTTTAAGCCCCAGAAAAAATATCAATATGACTTTAAACTCAGCAACTGAAAAATGTTCATCATAGAAGAGGTGTATTCAAGTAAATGGTTTGTGTGAATTGCATTTTTTTAATGTATTTTTAATTTAATATATCAGTACAAAAATGAGCATCACTTCATCGACACTTAGGACACATGGCCATAATATGCATCTGTTACCCTCTGTAATTGTATTTTACGATTAATTTTGTGAAAAGAATCCACGTTATGATCATGTTTTTTTTCTAGATAATCGCCCATTGCAGACACGCATTTTTCTACTCCAATCTACTACTTGACCATGTTTGAAAGTGCGTGAACTTTTTTTGAAAACTTGTGGCGTAAGTTTCATTTGAACACTAGGAAGGACAAGTCAACCCATCGCAAACTCCGACATACCTGTTTTACAGTGTTTTCAGAAAACCAGCGTCTTTTTTCGCAGTGGAGAGGGCGCTCGCGCACTCAAGGTTGCCAGATTGAGGGACTAAAATGTCATCCTGGCAGTATACATTCAAACTGTACAAGTGTCCAGACCTGATTGGGGGATTTCACCTTTAGAAATCTGGCAACCTCACACGTCAAAATCTAATTCTGACCGGCTAATCGCCCTTATTTAAAGTCTGTTATTTATGAAACGTATTAAAATTAAATATTTTACTTGCATGATTATTTCTAAGTAATGCATGACAACTGATCTAAAGCGGATGGTAAGGGGGGATGGTGGTTTTACAAGGGGGATGCTTTTTGGTATTTCTTGCAACTAGGGGGATGGCATCCCCTCGCATCCCCTTCAACTCGAGCCCTGAGTATAGGAGCCTTCAACAGTGCCAGAGTGGACTGATTTTCTTTTGTGAACTTTATTTTGGATTGAGTTTACACAGTGTTGCAAACATCAGTTCCCTGCATGTGTCACTGATAAATGTAGGAAGCGGAGAGACTGAAAACCTTTTAGGCTGGCTCCAAGGTTTGTTACCTCCGTGAATGTTGATATTTAGTCACACTATTCTCATACAGAAATCTACTATACTGCCAAATGCTAAAACATATTTTCATTTTCACGGCTCAATGCATGTGAGCAGAACTAAAAAGGGCAAAATACGAAAAACATTTAACTTGTTCAAAAGATGTGTCACATCAAGTTTATTTGCAGATGGGCAAAGATGTTTCCTCCAGAGAGTGATTTTGTTTTATTCATTCATAGTATTTGGTGTTAATATTTCAGTACTCACAGACGCTTCAGCCTCTGCTCTCCAGGAAGTATTTTTCTGCTGACTGGCTCCATTGTGCGCTGACTGACAATCGAAATGTATTCATTTCATTTAGAGCTGTAAATATTAATGGAGTCAGCTCCATCTGTTAACCACTACCTGAGACAAAGACCCCCATGTTCACAGAACCAGCTCTTTTATATGGTGCTATGACACCCAGACCGGAGCTTACTGTGTGGTGTCATCATGCATGTATGATGCTCTGTGTTCCTTTTGTGAGACTGTCAAGTGTATCTGAATATGTCACTCAACAGCACTGCTGGGGAAGGAGCAGACAGAAATCACATGGCATTGTGAACAATGAGACTGATCCATCAGGAACAGACAATGATGGTGTGGAGTGTTTCAGATGAGGTTTATAAATCTCTGATCTTCAGTGTGGAGTGTTCCTGTAGCTGGTAGAGCATGGTGCTAGCAATGCCAAGCTTACAGGTGTTTTGCAAGGAACACACATATTGATAAAATGTAAACCTTAAATGCACAGTTCAATAAGTTGCTTTAGATGAACATATATGCCAAATGAGTAAAAATATATCTACATGTGTTGTATAATTAGAAGTTCTTTTAGCTGATGATCCAAAGGGCTGGATAAATAAAACTGGTTTTGCACATTTCCAAATGATAAGATAAATGGACAGTTGACGCATATTGCATCCATTAACTTTTTAAATAAACATCAAGATATGTTAAGATGTGAATTTTCATCACAAAGAAGTACAAAGTCGCTTTCCAGAACATTGATAGGAGCTTTACAAACTCCATCCGATCTGTGTAGACCATCACAACCTACAAAAAACGTCTGAAGACACACCTCTTACGTAGGCACCTAACTAAACCACAACCATAAACAAAGGCACTTCTAAATAAACTTCCAATAAATGTTAAAATATCTTTCCGTTCTCTCTTTTTACTACTTTTATGCACATTTCTCTATAAACTCGATTGTGGCTCGTTTATGTTTCTCTATGCAAGAAAAAGTTTTGTACGAGCCAACTCTTTACGATTTATGAGACCAGGTTGGTCCTGTGACTGGTCTCCATTTTAATGACCTTTTAGCCACTAGTTCATTTTAAATGGTTCTGTGGTGTGTCAAATTACTTTTAAAAGAAGACATACTCCATGTAGTCTTTCAGTTAATATGAGGTCATGGTCATAAAGCAACATGCATAATTAGAAAATAATTAACAAAATCCTATTTAAAATAGTTTTAGATAGAGTAAAGCAAGCCACACTGCAGGGCATGTCAACCATGTAAATTATATGTCAATTTATATGCTAATCTCCACACAGATAAAATATTTTAGCTTCATCTAAACAACTTCCCAGGGTAATAAATCATTTCAGAGGGACTACCCACTAAACCTCTTAATTGCTGGAAACAAGTCAATAATGCTAATCGTATCCTTTGCCTACACAAAAGAAGGCAGTATGTGTCTGGATATGCATTAATCAAAGTACTGGGCTACCCTTTGGGCTCAGTATCTGAAGTCAAAGCTGATGCATTTTTGGGCAAACTAGATAACAGAAAACTGATTAAGAAATGCTTAAATACTGTTGTAGAGTTAGATAACGTTATTATAGAGGTGGAAATTAGGGAAGAATGTGACTATGCTACAGCAAATGTGTATTTTAAATAGCTGCTAATGTCAGGGCTGTTGTCAGGGCTAAAAAGTTGTATTTAAATGAGTGAGTCTTTTGTGTCAGCTTTAACAGCGTAACAGTGTGGGACTTCTTACACAAGGGCTGCACACTTGGACAAATGTAAAAGGAAATGGAATGGAGCTAATAGAAGCCCTGTGTTAAATCGGAATTTTGCATGCATATGTGTGCACTTAGTATGTACTTGTGTGGGTGAAGGTGAAATGTACTGGGAATGGGGGTGAAAAATGGTTATCAAATGCTGTGAACCATCTAACACACAGACATGTTAAAAGCATGGAATAATGGACAAGTGTGGTTTACGTGACAATTGAAACACAAGCAGGATGAACTTCTGTGTAAATTGTATGTAAAACCATTCTTGTTTAAAACGTTGCATTCAATTCAATGGGGCAATTAACATAAGAATGGATTCATGAACAATTTACAGTACACAGAAATTTGTTCTGCCTTTGTTTAATGAAAAAGGCCTAGTGTTTTTATATGACCAGGGCATCATAACTGAACAAACTGTCAAAAAATATTTGTTTATATTGTTAATTAAATAGAGCATTAGTGTGCTGGAATTTTAATCACTCATAATGTTTTTAAATTTTTTTTACTGAAGTTTGAGCAATATATCAAAATACAGCCTGCGTAACTGTCCACATTTTTATCGTTTATCACTTCAATACATTCGACAAATTAAGATAAATTCTAATGTTTATAGGTGCACTCTGTAATTTTTTATTTATGTCATCTTGGACTTGCATTGACACCTAGTGGCGTGGATGCAGCATCATCCAGGTCATGTGATCCCAACATGGGAGCCCCCATAAGAGGACCCTCTTCATGTAGAATAAACAATCATAATTGAATACATATGTTTCAAAGTTACTTTCATTTCTTTAGGAGTAAAAGTTTTATTGAGAAAAAAATTGCTGAGCGCAACGTTAGGTTAAAATAATACAAACATTATATATGTTTGGTAACATTGAGGTTAGATGAACAGAATTAATCTGTTAATCTGTAACTAATTTGTTTTATGGGTTAGCATTCCGTGCTCAGCTGGGAAGAACAGATAACATCTAACAGGAAATCAGAAGTGAGGAGGAGAGTTTTGCCTTATAACTTTTTCTTGACATTGTCTATTTTTGGAGCTCCAGATCCACGTTTTTTTTTTTTTCACACACAAAAGTGAAATAACTGTTCTCTGCATTGTTACATTACAAGCATGTTGCCATGTGGAGTAGTGAATGCTGCGCTAGGATGGTGGATGATTTCAATTAGGCCATAGTATAATTGCATGAAACATAATACGGTGTTACACTGTCATATGGTATATGTCAGTCAGTCAGTGCCTGCCAAATATTCAGATTAGTGGTCATATTATGACATGGGCTTCTCAATGGTTAAAATATTAAATGTGGTTCCCCACAATCTTGAATATGTGGATACATCCTTGCAATGAATGCTCTGAATGTCACACATTTTGATAAATATATCATCCAATTGTATATGTATTGTATTAAAAATCCATTTCTTTACAGATTACGGTATTTTAACAGCTCCCTATTAAGTTGCCCATTCAACTGATATTTTGAAAGTTTTTATTCAAAGGAAATGTTTAAAATTAAAATCATTTTAGTTCCGACATGTTTCATTTTTTCAGACAGAAGAGTATGTTGTAAATTTTGTGTGCAACAAAATCAAATTACATAATTTTTTTCTGAGTATACCCATTGGTAGTAATGTCAAAAGTACCAGTACTTCGGTACCAAGTCGATACTAAAATTAAAAAGATCTCTTGATACCGGTGTTTCTGCAGTACTGGCAGGGCCGCCGATAAGGAAGGAACAACTGGACAAGGGAGGTAGCCCCCCCCCCAATAATCAAAACAAGCAAGTACAACCTCCCCCCACCAATGTTCAAGACAAAACTACGCCCTTGCAACTGGACCATTATCGATATACAACAGCTGTTCCATATTGTATCACATCTAAGCGTGTTCAGCGGGAGATGCGGATATAAACACGGAGACAGCGTGCGAAAGCCGCCAGGGCAGCGCGCACGTTGATGAAAGAACTGTCCACACCCTACCCCTATTTTCGTGAATGCGCAAAGTGTAGCAAAGTCCAAACTAAGCGCCTGCCTTTGCAGTTTGGATATTCCACCAGCAGGTGGTAATAAAGTTCATGTGCATACTCTGAAAATATAGCGGAGCATCAAATCAAGTCCTGTCTGAGTTGCAGCTGTCTGATGAATCAAAACAAAAATATGAGATTTGTGTTAAACTATCTATAGGTCATAATTTATTTTTCAATTACTCTTATTATGTTCATTTACAATTGTATTTATGTATGTTATTGTAATTTGTATTTTTTTCATCTGTTGTAGTGATTTTTAAGTCATTGCAAAAGGGGCCGGTGAAGGTGGTTGGAGATGAAAAAATGTTTGGATTTGGTATGATTTTTATGATCACTTCATTATTTGGATTATATTTTCATTTCATTTGAAGTGTATTTTGAATTTAAAAATATTTTCAATAAGTTTCAATAAATTAATTGAATTGTTAAATATCAAAATCGACTAGTAGAAGTGAAATGTGTGCCAATACAATCACTATTAATACTGGTCATGATTTGTGTGTCAGTAGATGAAAATGATTAAGAACACTTACAATCTCTAAAATTTAACGGAGCGTACATCCAAATCCTGACGAGAATATAAAAGGAGTGTCCATATCTCTATTATTCTTATTCATTGCATACAGTCCATTTACACTACCAACTTCTTATGAATGTGCTGTCTTTGTTTATATCGCTGGTGCTTGAGAGAATGGACTATATAATTAAAACCCACTTGTGCCTACACTTAGTGCATGCTTGCATGAAAATACCAAAACTTCATGGCCATGCCCACTGACTTTGCGCATATGACTTGTGGCATAGTGCTGCGCTTAGTGCTAGCACTCTTAAAATAGGGCCCTATATATTTATATAATTAAATCACAACATTTGCACTTAAACGCTCACACTGGACCATGTAGCGAACAGTTTATCTGGATAAGTGAAGATTCCGTCATAAACACACATCAAAATAAAAGCAAGATACAAAATAAAAGTTAGACACCTGAAAGTAAAACTGCAACAGAAATACAGTGCATTACAACTGTATAGTTAAATGTCAAATTTACTGTAGTAATATTAATAATAATAAATAATGATTAATAAATTAATAATAATGATAATAATAACAATAATTAAGCAATTAATTAAAATATTAAAAAATTTTAAAATGTAAAAATATTAGTCAAGAGTGCTGAAAAAAGTTTGTTAAAAATGCAATGGTATGTTGAAAAGTAATTGTTCTATTTTCACTTGTTACAAGTTTCAATAAATACATTTGATTAGACACTATTTTGATGATGAAACTAAATTAAACTGTAAAACGTGGAATTCTTTAAAAAAAAAAGAAAAAAAAGGAAAACAGGATTTTAGAAAAAACAAAACAGATTTCAGTAGGGCCCTGCTTAAAAACATGTAAGCAATGCATACTTAATTGAGAAACACTTGAAGGAAACATGCATTTCTTTTCATTTATTATTTACATTGAAATTTAACTTGAAATAGGCCAAAAGAGTGTGTTCAATAGCATATTACCATATTAGCATATTTTTGCTTTGGTATCGAAATTGGTATCGAGAACCGTAAAATTTCACTGGTTTCGGTACCGGCTACTGAAATTTTGGTATTGTGACAGCACTAGCAATGGGTACACACACTACAAAAAATATAAATTTCTCGTCTTGTTTTCTACAACCCCCCCAACCCAAATAATCATGGCTAAAAATGTCAACCACATACATACAGCGTGAACTACACAATGCTGAAACTCATTTACACTAAAAAGCCAATGACTTTATTAGAGCAACTTCCCTCAACGTTCACTATTTTCCAAATAAATCCTGAAATATGTCATTTTGATGTTATTGGTTGAGAAAATGGATAAAAGGCTAAGAGGAAAACAGATAAAACTGTTCAATAACAGCTCCCTCAATGACAAGGCTGGTTTTGACTGGGTTTGGGATTCAGCCCCATTTCACAGCTGCACAACAGAGACCTTATGCCCTATTTCTTTCTGCCCCCCGCATGGCCCTTTTGTCACTCATTTAAGCAGGTGTGCCAGTGTGTGAGCACAGCTTATGATGGGCAGCTCATTCTAGGCACCATTTATGTCCCCATGCAGGACAATTAACTGCAGTTTGACATGATGGAGGCCTTTGAGTTTTCTAAATTACCTCTGCAACACAGCACACAACACACCCTCATCTTTCTCATATGTATAATCATTATCAAAGGAATAGTTCACTCAAAAATGAAAATTATGTCATGATTTACTCACTCCAAAAATGTATTATATTTTTCTGCGGAACATGAGTTTAAAGAATGTTGAAGATGCTTTTTTTTCCTTTACAATGAAAGTGAATGGTGACTGAGGTTGTCAGTCCATTACATTTTGCTTAACATCTCCTTTTATGAATAAAATAAGTTACAATATATAAAAATGTCATGCAGGTTTGGAACCTCATGAACATGAGTAAATTATGACTGAATTGTCATTTCTGGGTGAATTATACCATTAAAGCCTATACCAAGCTAAATAAAGAAACATTACAACTTAAGTCCATGGACAGACACAAAGGGGAACAAAAAAAGCACTGCTAGTTGACTTTTTTCTTTGCCAGGCCAGTGAAGTGCTCTTTCTTTTATGGTGATGTGTGATGAGGAGAGGCACTGACAGTCCTAGTTTCTGTGACATTGCCTGGCTGCTGGAGTCTGATGGATGAGCACTGGCCTCCTGAAGGGTCTTTGATCAATGAGCCCCTCATCGATGACAACAGGACACCTGCTTCCCATCAAAGACATGAGGGCCATGCAGCTCCGGTGTGGACATCCAGCTCTCAGCATTGATTAACCCTGTGCTCTACTCAAGCCTCATCTTTTATCTCACTACAGCTTTTCATGTCTCTCAGAAAGGCAGGGATTTGTGGACGCAAACGGCAGACATTGTATTTACAAGGGCTTAATTCCCTCACCATTCTAAACAGCACTGCGGCAGCAGTGGAGTCACTCAGGTTCCTGGGCACTACCATCTCACAGGACCTGAAGTGGAAGACACACATTGACTCCATTGTGAAAAAGGCCCAGCAGAGGTTGTACTTCTTTCGCCAGCTGAGGAAATTCAACCTGCCACAGGCGCTGCTGATACAGTTCTACTCAGCAGTCATTGAGTCTGTCCTCTGCACTTCAATAACTGTCTGGTTTGGTTCAGCTACGAAATCAGACATCAGAAGACTACAAAGGACAGTTCGGACTGCTGAGCGGATTATTGGTTGCCCCCTGCCCCCCCTTCAAGAACTGTACGCTTCCAGAGTGAGGAAAAAGGCTGGAAAAATCACTCTGGACCCCACTCACCCTGCCCACTACCTTTTTAAACTGTTGCCTTCTGGACGATACTTCAGAGTTCTGAGCACCAGAACAGTCAGGCACAGGAACAGTTTTTTCCCTTAGGCTATCCATCTCATGAACAGTTAAATTGCCCCATTGAGCAATAACTATGTGCAATACACAGTTTAGTCTTTTTTATATTTATCCAACACATCCAACCTCTTCTGCCATTTCATTCCTCTGAAAAAAACATTTGCACTGTACATAACAGATTGTATTAGATTTGCACTACCCATGTGTATGTGTGTATGTATGTATGTGTGTGTCTGTACGTATGTGTATAATTAGTTTTATTTTTTTATTATTATCTATGTCTTGCTGCTGTTTTTGTATTGTTTTTGTATTGTTGTACACTGGAAGCTCCTGTCACCAAGACAAATTCCTTGTATGTGTAAGCATACTTGGCAATAAAGCTGATTCTTCTTAATTATTATATCTAATTATTTAAAGGGACAGTTTACACAAAATTAAAATTCTATTGTCACTTACTCTCATGTTGCTCCAAACCCATATGACTTACTTTCTTCCGTGGAACACAAGGGGAGAAATTCTGAAGAATGTTTCTCAGATTTATACAGTATATACACTGATCAGCCACAACATTAAAACCACCTAACTAATATTGTGTAGGTCCCCTCGTGTAGCCAAAACAGCACCAACCCGCATCTCAGAATAGCATTCTGAGGTGATATTCTTCTCACCACAATTGTACAGAGTGGTTATCTGAGTTACCATAGACTTGGTCAGATCGAACCAGTCTGGCCATTCTCTGTTGACCTCCCTCATTAACAAGGCATTTCCATCCGCAGAACTGTTACTCACTGGATGTTTTTTGTTTTTGGCACCATTCTGAGTAAATTCTAGAGACTCTTGTGCATGAAAATCCCAGGAGATCAGCAGTTACAGAAATACTCAAATCAGCCCATCTGGCACCAACAATCATGCCACGGTCCAAATCACTGAGATCACATTTTTTTCCCTATTCTGATGGTTGATGTGAACATTAACTGAAGCACCTGACCTGTATCTGCATGATTTTATGCACTGCTGCCACACGATTGGCTGATTAGATAATCGCATGAATGATTGTTGGTGCCAGACTGGCTGGTTTGAGTATTTCTGGAACTGCTGATCTCCTGGGATTCTCTCTCTCTGTCTCTCTCACAAACACACACATGCACACACGCACACACACGGAACATTCTTCAGAATTTCTCCCCTTGCGTTCCACAGATAAAAGTAAGTCATTTGAGTTTAGAACAACATGAGGGTGAGTAAATGACAACAGAATTTGAATTTTGTGTAAACTGTCCTTTTAAATAATAATTAGGTACAATAATCATATAATAATCATCATCATATAATAATTAACATCTTTTGTATTCTACAGAAGAAATTATGACAGAATTTTCATTTTTGAATGAACTACCCCTTAAAACTAATATACACAACACTTTTTATGGGGAACTGGTGTAGCCCAAATTAAACATTATGACAACATTTTGATTTTGATGCAAAAAGCAAAACATTCAGAGAGCTAAAATTCAGACTTGCCCTTACCGCAAGCCTAACATCTTTAGACACAAAGGTCAGCTCAAAAACATTTTGCTTCAAATGCACGCTCCAGAACACACGGAGCACATCTGGCTTGAAAGCCTTTACAACAAACCAAAATATATGATCTCATAATCTACATAATACATGGCATAATCTGACACTGAACAAGAGAGTGGCATACACCATAAGAAAAATAAATAAATAAACAAATAATAAAAATCACATTCTCATTCAGTTGCATCTTAAAAGGAGAAACAAATGCTCAAGACAGACAGATTAATAGAATTAATAGAAACAGGCTATTACAGCTTACTGAATTCATATTCAGTGCATATTCAGCCCACCGAGAAGGTGTATAGAAGGCTGATCAAGTACAGCATTTGAAGCAATTAACAACAATAAAACAGACAGTCCTAGAAAGTGCACTGCAGTATTACTAAAAAACTGTGTATTCTTGCAAAACTTTGAGCACATAAAAGTACACATATTAATTACAAATAGACCAAAAGCATGTCCACGCCATGTTTTAAGTATATGTGAACATCTGAATGATGAAATATCAGAGTGGATCAGGACACATGACAGTTTTTCAGAGCAAGGAGAAAGATCAAAGAGCTGATGCAAGTCTGGCCTGCTAAGAAAATCACAATCAATCATCATCTTATGTGTAGCTACCCATCAAGAAGTCTAGCTCTACTGTCTCCAGTGAAACTCAGTCATTCAGCTGTGAAGAGCTTCTGCAGGAAATCACCTCAACAGCTCTGCATTCACAGCAAACCAAAAAGACATGACAACTGAAAACTGAAATTCTGATTCTCAAACAATGAAAAAGTTAATCCAATTGTCATGATCTGCATCGTTTAAAGACCCAGTGAAACCCACTGAATATCTAAAGGGCTTACGAGCCCAATTGGCTTCTGTTTCGTCACAGTCACGAACCATGATTGGCTACTTGCTCAGTGGCATGCGGTATTAGAAGGGAGGCACATTCATTTTGTACGCTTATCAGTATTTTTGGTCTATTTTCCCCAATTGAAAAAGACTTATATCTGCATTTGTGTATCTGCAATAAGTAAATTTTGTAAACTGTAAGGAGTACACCAGTATACAGATGACCGCAAGGCAAACACACAGATTGAAGACAAAACACTTTTTATTTCATAGGGTCTTTAAAAATTTTAAGTGATCATTTCCAATGGCCCGCAATCTAAAATAAAGGTTTTGTGAAATTTGGAATAAGGAAACAATCCCAGCAAATCCACATTAATCCACTATAAAACAGAAAGTACAAAAGCTTCGGATTAATGGCCTGGACCTGCATGATCACTTAACCTTCATTAGAAGTATTACTAATTTAATGAGGCTGTTGCGTTGGCATCCAAGCATAGTAACATACAATATCCTTGTAAACGAAAGGTGGTACACATGTCATCTGTTATCTTAGTGGAGCTCAAATATCTTTATGGTGTATGTATGCATGTGATATACATTTACAGCTTTCCTTATCTCAGCATCACATGTGTTCACTGTCACAAATCAAATATGGCAGTTCAGAATTTGTGACAATCAGGGTCAGATATTAAAGGGAATTTGCTGCAAAATGCCACCAAAATTCAAAATGTGGGGGGAATTGCCCCTTTATTGAATTCTTTTTTTTTTTTTTACATTTGCATAGACACCGAAGTGTACAATATTGACATACTGACAGCATCTAAAAGATAAAAAAGTATATTTTTGAACATCTTTTAAGACGTATACAAATCCTTTGGGGTTCAAAGAATTGGAAGTTTTGGAACAATTTTGACATGCACACACATGACAGGAAATGAGTGAAACACATGTAAATAACACTAAAATTGTCAGTGTTTTACTTCACATACTTGTTGTATTTTGATGATAATTAAATTCAGCTATACAAAGAGTGGAAATAATTATACTTTTAGTCTCATCTAGATGTCATTAATACATAAATATGACATTATAAAAAGGCCTAAGCTTGGACAAAGTTTTCTTTATTCAATCTATGGGATTGTGTCCGAGTATTGAACTCATTCTCCTGTAGCGGTATCCTCGTAAATGTTCCAGGAATTTCAGTTCCCACAAGATTTCAGAGGATTTAAAAAGATTTGTCTCTAAAGCTGTAAAAATCAGCTTTAGAGACAAATAATGTGACATAATTTGAAAGAGGAGACTGTGTTACCAAAAAAGAAAAACACAAAACTCAATATTTGTATTATTTGCTTAATTTGCTCAATGCAACTTCGATGCATTGCATAATTTTAAAGTTTTGTTAATAAATTCATGAATGTGAGACCAAACCTTGTGTTTCTTAAATTTAAGCAGATGAAGGGCTATATCTGGGGCCTATAAAATGAAAATGCAAAGACAGAAACTAATAATAAAAGTGGTATTGTTGTTATATTTCAAAAATAAGTGAAAAGACCAATAATATTGCATATTTTGTCCCACTGAAATGCTCATTCTACATTACAGCATTGATTTTGAGTTGTTACTGGTATCAACAACAGTAAGGTTATCTATAACATCTATAAAAAGTAAAACTTAACACCTAATTTATGTGACTTAATTAACAGTGTGACTGAGTTGGAAGTCCTTTCATCAGGTTCTTATTGATTCAAATGAGTAATCTCTTAATTTCTGAAGGCAAACAAAATCAGTTCTATTTTTTTACACTCAAACAAAAACATAGACTATTTTTTTTTTTTTAAGGATTTACATATACTTATGAAAATGTAAATTTATTTATTTATTTGTATAGTTTTAACAGTGGTAGTGTTGTCAAAAGTACCAGTACTTCAGTACCAAGTCGGTACTAAAATAAAAAAGATGTAACGATACCAGTGTTTCTCCAGTTCCGGTAGTACCGAGCACCGACTCTATACGGTACCAGCGCGCAATATGACTGACAGATTTAAAATGCTCACAGGCTTATTTTGAACGCATGCTCTGTTACTCTTTTTACATTGAAACAGACAAATAATCAAATTAAAATCATGACGTGTCCTAGTGTGATTTATTAAACCGCTAAAGGCTGCAATCTTACCGTGGAAATGCTGCGTACTTTAAATGAATATATTAATTCGACCGCTCAGAAACTCCACAGATATTGAGAATCATACACGTTGTACGAGATGATAGAGTAGAGCACTAATCCACAGTGAACCATGCAACACATGTAAACTATATATTTATATAATTAAACCACAGCATTTGCACTTTAATCTCGACTTATCTTTATTTATATCGCATTTAAAACAACAGAGTTGACTTCACAGTAATACAAATTTAAATCATAACATTTCAAAATTATCACATACACAAACACCAGTAATCTAAAATACAAACACTCAAAAACTGTGTCCTACATTTCATGTGTCAGACTCAAAGGCCAGTGTAAAGAGATGAGATTTCAGATGTAACTTAAAAGTCTTCAATGATCACACTGGGCCATGTCGCAAACTATTTATCTGGGAAAGTGAACCTTCCGGCAAAAAACACACGTCATAAAAGCACGATTCAAAATAAAATCTAGATGCTTGAAATTAAAGAAATTAAATTAAAAATTTAAAAAAATATTACAACTGTATAGTAAAATGTAATATTCACTGTAATAATAATAATAATAATAATAATAATAATAATAATTATTATTATTATTATTAAATCAAAATATCACAAGTAAGACAGCTGTTGAATAAAAGTTTGGCAAAACAAGATGCAATGGCATGTTGAAAAGTTCTATTTTCACTTGTTAAAACTTATAAGAACTTATTGATTAGACACCACTTTGATGATGAAATTAAACTTAAAAATGTTTTCTGGAAAATAATAATTATTAAACTGTAATTATTATTATTATTATTATTACTATTATTATTTCTCCCCAATTTGGCATGCCCAATTCCCAATGCGCTCTATGTCCTCATGGTGGCGTAGTGACTCGCCTCAATCCAGGTGGCGAAGGATGAATCTCAGTTGCCTCCATGTCTGAGACCGTCAATCCGCGCATCATATCACGTGGCTTGTCGAGCACGTTACCTCGGAGACGTAGCGCGTGTGGAGGCTCACGCTATTCTCTGCGGCATCCACACACAACTCACCACGTGCCCCACCGAGAGCGAGAACCATATTATAGTGACCACGAGAAGGTTAACCCAACGTGACTCTACCCACCCTAGCAACTGGGCCAACTGGTTGCTTAGGAAGCCTGACTGGAGTTACTCAGCACGCCCTGGATTCGAACTTGCGACTCCAGGTGTGGTAGTCAGCGTCTTTACTTGCAGAGCTACCCAGGCCTGCAAATTAATTTGGATAATTTAATTAAATAATTTAAAATAACTAAACTGGTGTGTTCAATAGCACATTATAATATTAGCATATTTTTGCTGTTTTACCGAAATTGGTATCAAGAACCGTGAAATTTCACTGGTATCGGTACTGTGACAACAAACAGTGGTATTTGTAACAAGATCATAGTAAGCACATAGAAGCATGGATCTTCTTCACTACTGTAGTTAGAAGTAACATGATTTCTATAAAACAAATTATGGCATTTTTGTAATTACAAACAGTAGGCCTACTCTAAACAGGTAAAAATAATAAATACAAAATATAAACATTTAAAAGTTGTAACAAAAATGTATTATATTCCCTCACTCCCCTATGTAGCCCATGACAAATTTGCTGAAGTAGTGATACGATAATATGTATTATGAATCTATTTCTGCCTAAAGTACAGTTAGTGTTACTATAGTAATTTCAAGGGTGGTCATGTAGAATTCTGTACCGACTTCAAATGGTTTTCGCGTCTCACGCCTTGCTTCTCACTGGTTTTCGCAGCGCTGCAATGATCAGAGGTGGGCGTTTATGAGCTCGAGACCGGTCTGCGAGTAAAAACGCACCTGCTTTATGCTCGCGCTGTGCTGTCCATTGAGCCGTATCCACTTACAGAGCCATACAGGTGCATTAGCGGAGGTTGTGACTTCACCTGTCTATTTGACGCTGCTAAACAAGATACTTCAGATGCGTCGCTAGACCTCAAAATCAGATGAACTGCAGTAAAACCCGTATAATGGAAACTAGATAAACATTTTAATGCAAAAAGGAACTTGACGATAGATTTGATTAACATGACTGATAAGCGCCCCCCATTTGTATCCTAACACCCCCGTCTCTACTAATTTGCTCTCAGTGTCCTCTGGCATACTCTGAATGCCCACTGGGGGGCGGTAACGCCCTTTTAGATGCTCTGAATCCACTGAGATTGTCAGATTCAGTGTCTATCCAAACATACAAAATAGAAGAGAGCAAATATAAAAGAGTGTCATACAGCACTCTTGCTCGTGTGATATTGATTTAATACAAATATATATATATATATATATATATATATATATATACACACACACACACACACACTGTACATATATTTGTTTTCTGGATTTTATTGTTCTGCATGTACAAATGTTCTTTCATAATAACAAACTGATTTGATTTTTGTATTGTTTGATTGCAGTGTCTTTCCATTGATCTCTGTGGTGAAACAAATTGAAATACATCCAGTGACACAGGAACAAATAAGGTTGCGACGACCTCCCTGCAGCGATGTGCTGCTGATATTAGATTAGAGCTGTACCTGATAAAGTCAGTCCTGCAGATAGGCTCCAACACCCTTCTATACTGCCATGCCGAATAACACGGTTCATCTTGGGACTTCCCAGATCACATATTCACTACCATATATGATTAAATCCAGAGACACATTCAATACCTATGTTAGGCTGAATATATCATATGCCTGATATTCTGTAATCAGAATGTGTCATCATGATGACACAGAAGCAGCCAAGGTGATCCTTTTGTACCTCTTACTGCATTTCAGAAAAATTATTTAAGTCATGAAATTAATGTGAACTGATGAGGTATAGACAAACTGCACACCGTCACCTCCATGTGCTGAATATGAGAAGTGTTATAGTATCTCAATATGATTTATAGTGCCTTTATACCCATCTAAACACATTATCCAGCTAATAGATAGATGAAACCAAAGCTTTTATACAGCAGATGTGTTTCACAAAGGTCACTGAGTTTTCCGTGTTGCCTTTTATCTGAAATTCTCCACCATAACTGACAACAGTGTCCTTGAAAGATTAAAGGATAGATAGGTACACTTTTCAGTAGAGATCTATTGCGGATAGCAAATATAACAGATTTACATTAAACAAGAATACACAACCATGATTAACTGTAAGCATTTAGCTTTGTACTTACACACCAACAAACCAAACACTGGATTTTAGGCCTAAGGTACTCCCTAGAT
Source organism: Myxocyprinus asiaticus (assembly GCF_019703515.2). Taxonomy (NCBI): domain Eukaryota; kingdom Metazoa; phylum Chordata; class Actinopteri; order Cypriniformes; family Catostomidae; genus Myxocyprinus; species Myxocyprinus asiaticus. The sequence goes on from NC_059371.1 coordinate 20,908,365, forward strand.
AATAAAATACCATATTGAAACTACAAGATAACAAGATCACAAAACCATTACCCCTAATTGAGAATTCAACATACTGGGAACAAATACACGTTGCAGCATTCTGTAGAGGAATTATTGATTTTAGGCCATAACACAATATAAGCAAATTCAGCTAACATTAATCTTATTTGGAGACATAAGCAAGCATGACTGGAGGACCTGGCCGTAGTCCAATTCCTTACAGTAGAAGTAATTCATCTGCGAGCAACAGTGCCCGATTGAATTTCACTATTTATAATCATTACACGTTAATACAACCAGAGACTGAAGCATGAGGACTATGTAATTTTTTATGAAATGCAATTCAGAGGGCTGGTCAATAATATCCATCACTGGCAAGAGAACAAACCCACACTTCAAGACAGCAAGAGGGCTGTAGTGCATATCTGGAGAAGAACAGAGAGGGTTGGAAGGTCGTGCAGGATTAAGTGAATTAGTGCACCCACTATAATTACTTATTAAATAGGTGTGGTTGAGTCTCAGCTCATGACTGTAGAGACAAGATGCATTCCTTGCATAAAACAGATCTAAATGCTATTTCACAAATTGTGTGGTAAGTCTGTTCCTATAATTTTGGATCATGTTTAATCATATTTCAATAGGCTAAAGTAGGGCTTAACAATAAGAATGGTGCAATGGCCTGGGGCCAGTGTGATAGAGTTTCGGCCCAGTTGATGGAACTGTCACTGCAACGGGCCAGTGCTTTTGGATTTTTGATTATTGAACATTTGTTGCAAATTCTGCTGATTTAAATTTCTCACAATTGGTAAAGTTATCTAGTTGGCTAACAGAAACACCAGTTAGAATGGATCCAAAATGATAAAGATGCCATTGTTTGCCTACAAAGGTACGTTTATACGTTTGTCATTGAATTGCATTATAACTGTAATTTCCAGGTTTTATTATTTTCTTTGTGAAGAAAACTTAACATTAAATGAAAACTATAAGTATAATTTTCTGGAATGTCTATTTGCACTAGGTGTAAATAGCACCTGCCACACAACGTGGCTATTTGCACTCAAATAGTCTGGTGAAACACAGAAATTAAAGACAAACTGCTTCAATGGATTGTGTGTAAAGGTGGTGTGGATGTCAGGCGGACAGACCTTGGTTCGATTCCCCCTTTTGTCCCACTTTTCCCCATCCAGTTTCCTGTCTCCACTCTTTATATTTCATTTAATATTACTTATAATAATAAATACAAATAAATATAAAGGTTGATTGCCTCGCAGTGATTTGGTCACGGTGATGGTCAGAGAGTTGAGAGAAAGAGCTGATCTAGGTTAAATTAACCACGTTTTTCTATAGTAATATTGTAGTAATCATGTTTTTTGGTGGAAGCAATAATTGCAATTTAATGCAATTAATCATGGTGTTACTACAGTAATTTGTCTTTTATATATATATATATATATATATATATATATATATATATATATATATATATATATATATTAAGTGAGATTAAATCACTTACATAGGGCTTTTGAAGTTATACCACCCTATAAAGCATCCGGTGGTATACCACTGTTCCGATATTCTACAATAACACAAAACATACAGTATAACAATGTAACAGAACTATGTTAAGCTTGCTATCAATTATATCATTATGTCCCTACTTTGCTTTAATGAATATTGCTGCAACTATGTATTTTCTTCAGGGGCATAAATTGGAACTCATAGATCCATTTGTCTACATGCAGTCCTTGCTTAACAACCACAGGGGGATTCATTAGTTGTGCTTTATTTTTAACCCGCCGGGGAGGGCAGTGTCGAAGCGTCTCCAGCACCCCCGCACACTCCAAATTAGTCAGTTAGGCATGTCATTAAAGAGGTGGCAGCAAGGAGGATTAACACCAGGGGAAATAAAAGAGAAATTCTGACTTGTGCTCGCCCAGGATATTACCGATTTCCATCTATCAGCTGCTCCAGATTGGGGGATATTAGTAATTTAGATTCTGTCAACAGTCCCCTGGAGTACTCTGCCAAAATCCCTCCCTCATTGCGGCCGTGCTCACAATATTTTGGGAAGTATCCTGGCCACTCTTTTTCAAATAATAGAAGTGAATGAGGACTGGGCTGTAATTCATTGATAATCTTCCCCTACAGAGCTGTAAACCATTTCAACTGTATTGAATCAACTTGAGAACCGGATCAGTCTGATTTATGAATAAACAATTTAGACCAGTTTTGGCAACTGGATCAATTGATTCAGAGAAGACTATTAAAAAAACTAAACAAACAAAAAAACTGAGCACCATAGAAAAAGAAAAAAAAAACTGATTACAGGTAGGGTATGAAATTAACTTTTTTGGCCACCATGCCTAATTTTACCAACCACTTCGATATTTTACCTGTATACACATGCTTAAAATATAACATAAAATATAACATATAATGCCAGGCTATTATTATCATAATGATAATTTTTCAACATTCAAACGGAGGCTAGAGTAGACAAGCACTGAATAGAAACTTCATTCAAGAACTATTTCTGAGGTTGTACTGAATTATAACACATATGACAGTTCAAATGTGGGAGACATTCAAAAACGTTTAACGTGAAAAACGCTTAACATGGCTTAATGTACCAAGACAGTAATATTGGAAGACCAAATTCAGAATGCACCTCAATGATGATGCATACTATATACAGTATAGGCAAGCAGCTGAGCCCAGAAACTCAATGCAATGCACTAAGAGATTATATGCAGCATTCTTATAGACGACACAATTCTTGCAATTTGTTCTCAGATGACTGACAGAGAAGAAATAGTGAGAACTTGTAATATTCGCATGTTCCGCAAGACATGTTCGTGCTTTGTGCATGAGTGCCAATAAACCTCTGAACACAAAACGAATCACACACGCACGTCGGCGGCTTTTCTTTCATCTGTTCTTCAAATTATAATCAAGTGTGCTTCTTGAAATGCGCATATTTGTGTCAAAAGGCATTTATTGTCATTTTACACTCTGATTTGTCTTACAAGTCGCCTGCCACAATGGCGGGTAGATAAGCAAAATTACATTTGGTGGGTGGCGGGTGGTGGGTGCTAATTTCATACCTTGATTGGAAGCAAGTAGAAAAAAGTTCATTCACCACTTGGACATTGCTTCTTCTCTCATAAATTCTCATGAGCATACAAATAGCTAGAGCAAATATCAATATTTTCAATGAATAATGACTTTGAGATTTGGGTTTCTCAAACAAATGGCTTCAGAAGACTTGGAATAAAGCACACAAGTTGTTGGACCACTTTTATCACTTTGACAAGAGTTGAAAGAAAAGAGTGGCCAGGATATTCTTTAAAACTTTTGTGTTCTACGGAAGAAAGTTTGGAACAACATGAGGGTGAGAAAATTATGACAAAATTTTCATGTTTGGGTGAACTATCCCTTTAAGTCTGATTGTGTACAGTATTTGTGTATATAATGCATTTAGTCTGAAATAACACTGAGTGTGACCGAAGAAAACTGGTGCACTTGGACAGACACAGGCAGAGAGAAAGTCACAATGGCCTGATGTCTTTCAACTGGCTTTCATTAGCTTGAGAGGGAAGGCCAGTGAATGTGTTTTACCTGCAGGGCAGCTCTCAATAGTAAAACTCTGTGACATGATGTTTGTGCGTGTGTGCGTGCACATTCAGGGGGGACATTATGTTCTTCCTCTCTGTCATTACATAAATACACATCTGAATAAATGTAAATTAAATAAATCTGCATGTATCATGTCCTATGGAAGAGGTTTACTGAGAATACATTATTTAAATGTCTTTTGAGAGGTTCGTAATTCATCCAATTCATCTTTCTTTTTTTTTTAAGTGCTTTAGAAGTGTAGATATGATATCAAACTGTGCTGTGGCCATTTGTCGCAAAATAAACCCCTTCAGGACAATACAAGACCCCTTAGGTTTGTGTCAGGGTTCTGATTAACCTGTCTGAGGTGTGATAACAACCAGCCGACCATATTATAGGGATGTGCGAGACTAGTCGCCTAGTCAAATAAACAATTCTGATGCAGCTAGTCGACACTGGAATTACTAGTCGGTTAATATTTCCATCCATTAAGCTGATCAACATTTTTACACATTTAAGTTTGGCTTTATATTTTTACAGAGGCTGCGCTTAAATTACTGTCATATTAATGTTACATATTTTAAAAAGAGGATATCTGGAGTAGATACAAAGTTTCATTTCACCTCAGGCTGCGCGTGCTTCTTCCCTCTCTCACTCGCGACACACAGAAAAATGTCCTCTCGCTAGACAAGCAAACTTAGCAAAGTAGTAATGAAATCACTTTGTGGTGCAGGAATCGGATTTCCAAATGTTTGAAAGTCCCTATGGATGTTTTCACATTTGAGTCTTCTTTACATCTGTGCATTCTTGGATGTTATTTTTCCGCTGTGAAGGCTTTTTCAAGCGCAGGATAGCAGCCTCAGGTGACCATGTCCACGTTGTTAATTTTGCTCATCAAAAAATGTATGCTTTTGGGTAAGAAACCTAGAAAATTACTGTTTATTTTCAACGAGATGCCGACTGCTTAACGGGTTAAACTATCTTTTATTCTGTGTTCACGTCATGTTTAGAATACATTAGGTTTATTGTAGGCTACATCACAGGCCTATTTTTTCTATCCTATGGCTACTTTTTTTTTTTTTTTACATCGTAACCGTTATTGGTTAACGTTCTTTACCGAACAGCTATCATATTAGATCAATGGCTAATGCACGACTACACATTGTGAAATACGCGCAGCTTTTCAGTGCATTTTTTCTCTCTTGTAGATTTGGCTTAGTCTACCAGCTAATTATTTTCAGCAATGTCCTGACTGTTTTAATGTTAAGTAACTTTTACGTGGTGAATTCCGTTCACAACAGGCTGGGTTGCTCTATTGGTCCTGCACTATTCATTCAATTGTTTTCAATAAATATGGCTGATAAATATTCGCTAATGTTGATTCAGTGAATGCATGTCATGTTCTATATTTAATGTACAATGATCAGAATGCAATGTGAGCATGTAGCAGATAAATGCCTCTTTACAGTGGAATTTAGCTTTGGATTTGGAAGTATTTTAAATGGGTCGCATAAACAAAATTTTTTTTTTTCTGTTTTCTGAAGGTTGGTTTCTTTTTAGACTAGTCGACTTCAAAATTTCTGTTTAAACGTCAGTGAAATTAGTCATCCAGCACATCCCTACTATATTATCCTTTATCTAAGTCTAAAATATTCTTTTAATGACTGGATCAACATAAGTTACAACAAAGAAAATGTATTTTATGTTTGGTAAGTAAGATTTATGTAGAAACAGCTCTGTAAGGTAAAAATGCACAGTTTCACATTATACAGTATAGCATTAAAACCAGGCCAGGCCGAAGACAAGATTGGCATCCTTAAAAAGCAAATAAAATGACTGCAAATACTAATGACATTCAATAATCAACAAAACCTACCTTTGCACATGGTCCCATTCTCCACCGACTCGTACCCTGCCTTGCAAACACAGCGCCCGATAGGTACCAACCACTCCCCATCCCCATTGCAGTACAGTTTAATGGGTACATCCACTTCCTCTCCATTAGGTATACAAGTGCCCCGAGCCGACACCAGAGAGGTGCTCTCTGCCCCTGATAAGGTCTCCTGAAAGACGGCCCCATTCCGTATAATTCGGGGGCACTTACGATAGAAAACCTTCACAGCAATGAGTGACATGCAGCCTCCATAATCCTGAAAGGCCAAATAGAAGCCATTACGAGACACAGGCCCAAAGCTCCGTACTTCCGTGTTGATCTTCATTACGCGTCCACCCAGATCCACCTGGGAGAAGCTCTCATCAGCCGCAATGGTGTCCACCTTGATCCAGGGGTTCTCCATCCAGGCTGGATACACCTTGGTGGCTACTTCAGAGTCAGCCTCAAAATAGTAAAGGTTGAAGGTCTCTTTACAGGAACCAGGAACGTTAGGGATGCTGCTGCAGTCTCGCACAGAGAACTTCATCTCCACGTGGATGCGCTGGGCTCCTCGCCGCCGGATGTATTTGGTGCGCACCCAGTTGTTCTGGTTGGCGTCAAAAACATTGCACACTTGGTAGGTGCGGATGGTATTCATGTGCTCATCGTAGCCGCTCACCTCCTCCCACTGGAACCAAAGCACAGATCATGTGTAAATAAGCTATGTTTGTAGCTACAGATATAGTAAAAGCATGTTTTTCATGCTATTTGCATATTTATGAACGTGAATTTTGATTTTTAATCATTAAAGTCCCATTCGCTCTGTTCCAAAAACCTAGTGAGCTGCCTAAGTAGGCAGAATTAAGGCATCATGGACATGCTCCGGGCTCAAAGGCTGTTCTAAAAAGATAGGCAGCCTAATTTAAATTTAAAGACAGCATAAAGATCGTAAATGAAGCATGGAGCGCCTTAGAGGATAGGGAGGTAATTTATTTTCTGAAAAAAATAAAAAATAAAAAAAATAAAGTGTCCCATTGCACAAAATTTTTGGGTCCCCTCACAATAGTTTTGCATTCCCTTACAATTTTTTTGGGTTCCCTTGCAATAAATTAACCATGGTTTTACTACAGTATCCATAGCTGAACTATGGTATTTGTAGTAAAATCATAGTAGCCACAATATTTACCATGGTAATGATATTTCACATAGCTGAACTATGCTAATCATTGTGAAACCATAGTAATAATACAAGAAAAAACAAAACCATGATAATTACATGCATAATTTTGTTGTTACTAAGGTTTCACTACAAATACCATAGTTCAACTATGGTTAATCTAGTAAAACCATGGTTATCTCTCATGAAAATTTACCATGGTTTTAGTACAGTATCCACAGCTTAACCATGGAATCTGTGGTAAAACCATAGTAACATAAGAATAGTAAAACCATGTTTTCCACCACATAATCATGGTTACTACAATATATCAAGGCAAACCATAGTTACCTGTATTGTGCGGGAAGTTGGGAACACAGAAAAATTGTGAGGGAACATAAAACTTTGCGAGGGAATGCAAAAATAAATAAATGAAATAAATCAGAAAATAAATTCCCTCCCTGTCATCTCAGGGGCTCTGTAATTAAGTGGTAGAAATGTTGACTATAAAAATTCTTCTTTAAAAAGTATTTATAAAATAATCTAATTAAATCTAATTAACAATTTAAATTAATCTAATTTTAATTAAATTAAAAAAAAAATCAACTTTTTTTATTTAGATTATTATTATTTGAATCATTAGCTTAGCAATATGCCAACATGTCAAACTACAAGGAAACCAGCTGTGACCCGAGTGTCCCATACTTAGCACTTTTTGTGTGGCGTTTAAAGCTGCTGCCTGTGTAGATCTTTCCAAAGCAGTCACTTAAAAGGTTCAACCCCTGTTAGGATGTTGCCTTAGAAGGCAACTCCCTATTTAGGCAGCAGACAGCGAGGCAGCTCAATCGGTTTTGGAACAGACCCATTATGACAGCTAAGCCTAAAATATTCAGTAGTGAGACAAATGGCATCGACTGCATTAAAGATAATCTAATTGGGAAATCATTAAATTTCTATTTTCTACAAAGCACAACATGGGTCATGCTGAGTTTGTGCATTGTATTATTCAGTTTACACTAGGTCTGATCATCTAAATTATTTCAGTGAGCCTCACCCCCAATGATGGATATATCGTCCAGCCCAGCTCAGCCGTTGCCATCGTGGAGTCCATTAACACATCTGAAAGGGAATGCATGTCCAAAAGCTGTAAGTTTAAAATGCCCACTAACTTAATGCTGCAACTAAGAGCCTCTTATTTCACGTCAAGCATTTGTGAGGTCATTGTTCCTCAAGTCTCTTAACAGTAATTATGATGCATAATGGATAGCTTTTCTGAATGTTAAATGAAGGATGACTCACACTGTGCAATTTAGAATAACAGTTGCAGAGAGGTAATAGCTCTCTATTTTTGACTCGTATTGTTAATCAGATGTTACAAATAGCCATTACGATACTGGAGGTGTTATTCATCATAGATGATAGATCACATCATGTTCGAACATCTGTTTCAATTCACTTCTAGTTCGTATTTGCCCAGGATGACAGAGGGTGCTTTTCTGTTTGTTACAAAAAGTAGGACAAAATAGTTCGGAAATGCACTTCTGGTCTGACATTTTCAATTATTTAGCCAGGCACAACTGGTTGCTGCACATTGCGAGAATCAGTTAAAATGGAACTTTAGTCTACCATGAGTCTTCAGAGGGTGTTTTAGTGCAAAGGATTTGTGGTACGGCTTTGAAACTGTCCCAAGGAAACAAAGTAACAAATACAAATTTTGGCAGTAAATCGTGTGGTAATGTGCAATGTCAGCACTTCTTGCATCACAAAATGGAATGGCGAAAATAATTATTGTTTTCATGCAGGTTTCACAAACATTGGACAGACAGGCAGATAGCCCCGCCCCAAACTCACGCCATTGGTTGAGCCAATGTTGCTATGCCAGGCTGGCTGGTATGCTAAAACAAACAGTCAGAACAATGTTTTGATAGCGCTACTTAGCCTTGATAGCACTACTGAGCCTTAGTGTTTACACTTTTCTGAGAAATCAACCTTCAAATGAGAAATTTTTTTTTTTTTTTTACAAATATTTAGAGTACAACCATCTGTCTAGGGCTGTAGTATGGTGTATGAAAATTTAATTTTATGGTGATAAGAGAAGTGACTGAGCATTTTCTTTGTCTTCTTGAGGGATGATTATCACACATGGGGGTCCTGCCAGGGCATATGGGCCTCAGTCAAGGCAACGTAAACACATCCAGTGTGGCAAATAGACTCTCTGTGGCATTTTTGAATTGAGATTTGGTGAGCAGCAAGAGGACTTCCTGAGATCAAAGCCAGAAGCCCCGTGACACACAATCCTGGGATCCCTGTAAACACTGGCTCGATACAGCCTCAGCCATTAAGTGTCTCATTTATATTTCAGCAGCTTCTGCAGCTCAGGAGCAACCGAAGATATTTCTCTCAAGAACAGCCATTGCTGCGTGTTCAAAGCTCTGAATGTGAGAATATGATGCCGCTCTACCAGTGTGTTATTATTGTAAACATAAACTAAAACTGAACATTTTAGTAAACTGAAACAAAAATAAACATTGAAAAAAGCTGAAATGTTACTAAAATACATTTTCATGACATCCTTTCCACCCCAAAACTAGCAAAAATAAAATAAAAATGACCACAAATTAATTTTGTTTTATACAGAGTATGTTATACATTTAGAAACCCCACCTTCATTGCAGCATGTGAAATAACACTAGACAGGAAACATGAAAATGCCACTTGATAGCGATAACACTAGATGGCTTTGAGAATTTGAACACATTAAATAAAAATAATGGAAATTTACTAGGTGTAAAAAGTACCTGTTACACAGTGCGGCTATTTGCACTCCAATAGTCTGGTGGAAACTAAGAAACTGAAGACAAACTTTGCCTCTAGTGTCTCTGCAGTGGCGTGGGTGTAACGATGGTGTGGATGTGCTTTTTTCGTGCGGACGAACTGACTTTTCTCCCACTTATTACTCACTTAATATTTCCTTTAATACTACTTATAATTATAAATACAAATGTATATAAAGTTTGATTTCCTCCACAGTGATTTGGTCACAGTCAAAGGTTTATGGCAACATTGGTTTTCCTGAAGTAATATTGTAGTTACCATGTTTTTTGGTGGAAGCCACAGTTGCAACAAAAATATCTAATATTCTGTTTATATAGTAACCATGTTTAATTTTGCAAAATATTATTATTTTACTACAGAATACCAGGGCCAGTTCTAGACATTAAGAGCACTCCAACACATCAAACAATATGCAATTTCTTATTATCTGCTTTTGTAATAAACACAATAAATGTTTTTATTACCATTCATTGTGGTTTCAGAACAGACCACTCAAAACCCCTTAACTGTTTACCACTAACATGAACCAAGCCAATTAAAAGGAATGTATCGTGTGTTTTTTCTCCTAGAAACATTTAGTTTCAATTTAATGTTTCTGAGTCAAAAGCACCTAGAAACTCACAGACTTGCATGAAAACTCATTTTTTTTCTTTTTTTTTTTTTTTTTTTGCATGCATTACATGATGGATTGAGGCTCTTGAGCATGGCTGCACACACAGAGGGAACATTACCTTGTCCCTGAAAACAAGTCCAAGACCATGCCCTAGAGTTTGAGCAGAGATCTTCTACACTGAGATAACAATCTCCGCATTTTTACTAGTGGTGCAACGATCAGGAAATTTGAGGCCGATAACGATCTTCGATTTTTTTAACACTAAGATCGGGCGATACCGATTTTTTGTTAAAGTGTCCTTTGCCACACTTTTGCAAATTATATATAAACACACAATAAAATTACGGTAACACTTTACAAAAAGCTTCCATTTGTTAACATTATTTAACATTACTGTAGTTAACATTAACTAATGAACTTAATGTTAGTTACAACATATACTATTACATTTTTAAAATCAAAAGTTGTATTAGTTAACATTAGCTAATGCACTATGAACTAACAATGAACAACTGTAATTTTATTAACTAACATTATAATTAATAAATGCTGTAAAAATATACTGTTCATTGTTTGTTCATGATACCTAATGCATTAACTAATGTTAAAGAAATGAAACCTTTTTAGTGTTACCAAAATTACATTAAACTTAGATTAATTGTGAATTGCTAACATTTATTTGTATTGAAAACAGTTATTAATAGTTCTGTTGTCAATATCAAAAGGTCATTGTGACATACTGCCAACCAAAAACCATGAGAGCGTCACACACAGCAGAGATACGTTCAAAAATAAGAAAAAATATATCCATTATAAAACTGTTCCAGTGAGAAATCATTAATATCTATGATTTGTTTACTGTCTTTGGCGTCTTGTTGTAATCACTAATTACTAAGCAAATGCACGAAGACGCGGTGCCATTATGGTTAAAATGTAATTGCTGTGATTAGTGGTAATGTGACCAACATTAATCTGATTTAAATTGGGATCCTCACAGAATAGCGCTGAGATGAGTGACAGGGATATTGAGAGCACCTGGACAGCGCGCATGTTTGACACCGAGAGCACTCCTGTGAAACGGAGTGAAGCTGAAAGTGCTCATAATAGCCTCTGCCTTAAAATAACAGCATTAACCTTGGCAGCCTTAAAATATTAAAACTAAAATAAAACTAAATATACTGAAAAACTAACATTAAATTCAAACTAGAATTACTAATAAAAATAAATAGAAAATAATAAGAATGATACACGATAATAAGAAGTTTCTCTTCTGTGCTTGTCTACTGTTTAGCCTCCATTTGAATGTTGAAAAATTATCATTATGATAATAATAGCCAGGTATTATATGTTATATTTTAAGTATACTATATATATATATACACACACACATACACACACACACACACACACACATATACATACAGTACTGTGCAAAAGTTTTAGGCACTGGTGAAAAATGTTGCATAGTAAGGATGTCCTCAAAAATAATGTCATAAATAGTTTTCATTTATCACTTAATGTCATGCAAAGTTCAGTAAACATAAAAAAAAAGCTAAATCAATATTTGATGTGACCACCTTTGCCTTCAAAACTGCACCAATTATCCTAGGAACACCTGGACACAGTTTTTCTTATTTGTTGGCAGATAGGATGTTCCAAGCTTCTTGGAGAATTTGCCACAGTTCTTCTAACTCTTTAGGCTGTCTCAATTGCTTCCATCTCTTCATTTAATCCCAGAATGACTCGATGTTCAGTAGGAGGTCTGTGGGGTCCATGCTATCTGTTGTAGGGCTCCCTGTTCTTCTATTCTAATCTATTCTATTTACAAAAGTAATGTTTGGGAGTCTAAAATGTATATTTCCTATTGACACACTAAAGCTGAAGATATACATAACTATCTTAAGATAAATGTTTTTGTGAAACATCTTATGTGCCTACGGGTGTGTTCACACTTGGCAGGTTTGGTTCGATTAAAACAAACTCTGGTGCGATTGCTCTGTTTGTGCGGTTCATTTGAACAAATGTGAATGCTGTCACCCGAACCTTGGTGCGCACCAAACAAGCGCCTGAAAACCAACCGCCTGAAAAGTGGGTCTCGGTCCGCTTCCAAACGAACTCTGGTGCGGTTCGATTGATATATGAATGCAACATGGACCAAAGACGTTTAACGGACCAAAAACAGGAAGTAATTTGCCTAATACTGACCTCAAGCATACCTGGTTCTTCTCATCATAGGAGCTATGTTGCTCATTACAGTTCGGTACAGGCGTCGGAACCGCCGTCCTTGCAGCATGTCTTCGTTTGTGTGTGCAACAGAGGAATTCCTGGTGCTGTTTTGACACCTTTACACATTTTATTAGCTCTTCGTTTGTTCTCAGCTGGTAAAAATACCATATATATATATATATATAAATAACGAGCGCATTTCGACCAGCAGCCAGCATTGTTTTGGATGTTCGGCAAGTTCTGTCAAAAATTATACGTCATAAAAGCTGTCCAATCAGGTTGTGACTTTTTCCTGATGCCTTTGGTTTTGTATCGTTAGGTTCGGTGTTAAAAATGCCAGTGTGAACGCTAAGCGAACCAGGACTAAATGTATCATTTTCTTTTTTGGTCCGGACCAAGAGAACCGAACTACAAGTGTGAACACACCCTAAAACTTTTACACAGTACTGTATATATAACTAAATAAAAAATGTAAAACTATAATACCACTGAGCTGTGCAGAGAATGAATCCTCTTTCCCCTTATAAGCTCATGGGAGAAACAAAAAGCACAAAACACAATTATTAAAACTGCCGCTTGTTTTAAATAAAAATATTCATTCAACATTATAATGAGAAACATTATATTTACAACAATCTGTGTTTTAAAAGGGAAAGTTGTAGCATTTCTCAGTACTTGGTGCATTGTTTAATCAAACCCCCACTCCATCTGTCCAGGCATTCATGCAATTTCTCTCTGCCGCTCTCTATATTTCAATGAAAAGTAGGGCAACAGGAGCCCAAGTCCAGCACATATAATCTTTGCAGGCTGCACTACACACTGTATGCCACACTGGATTAATCCCATGGGAAACATGGCGAGTCTCCACTAGATTTTAGGTCAGCGTGCCAAGGCCCAACTTTCAGTCCCACACTTTTTATTTATTTCTTTCATCTTCCTGTTTGCACTGCACATGCTGAGCAGAACTGATACAGTGAACACAAACTCATGCACTGCACATCCTGAACATGCCAACTTCCTTGAACTCTCTCATCATAACCATCCTGTACTAAGGATCTTACCTGATCCATCCAAAAAGGGTTAAATCATCAAGGTACTTTTCCCTCAAAATTAGACAGGTTTGCTTGGTGTTCTTTTAGGACATTCAAAAGGAGTGTATAATCCTTAAAATACACAAATAGCACTGCATAACAGCAAGCTGGGGAGGATTAAGTCATGTTTAATTTTTCTGTGCAATGTAGTGACATGATAAACATAGAATCCTTCCTCTCAAATTTACCAAGGCTGAGCCAAAATATCCAGTGTGAATATTTAAACTGCGCAAATGGTAAGCACTATCGGTAACAAATCTGAGCAGGCTCTGTAAACATTACTTTGCCTGATAGAGGCTGAGAGGCAGAATACTTCAGATGGAAGTCTAATTTCCAAAGCAGATCTGTGAGTGTTGGTGGTGCTCTTGTGAACCTTTGAGATACAATTACTTTTTATTGCAGGATTTTAAAACCATGCGATCTATGAAACTATAAAAAATACCTGATTGAGTCTAGAGCAGTTGCAACCTGTTATGACAGGGTCATAAATAACAATTCTAAATGCATAATAAAATGCAACTAACTATATATTCATGCATCGTTGGATAGCAAAATGAAGTCTTATCAACTTATAAAAGAGGAAAAAACGCTTCCTGTATCTTTTGCTGTTGATGAAAATTCTACTTAGTATATGATAAAACATATACTTATATAATAACCGTATACTTAGTATACTTAGTCATTTAGTATATAAGCTAGTAAAATTAAGCAGATGCCAGCACAGACAGGTTGCGTGACATGCCTTCATCCTTGAAAACCGTGAACAAATCTATGCAAGCTATAAGAAAATAGGACTTAGACTACATTAAAGATGTGTTCACTTGCAACAAAGATAAACATGGTTTGTGCCAACCAACATTTCAATATTTGATTCTAAGAACATTTGGGTGACACTTTAGAATAATGTTTTACTTGTTAACATTAGAAAATGCTTTAGGCATCATTAACAATATAATTTCACAGCATTTTTTAATCTTGGTTAATGTTAATTCATACATATATAATTGCTCATTGTTAGTTCATGTTAGTTCATAACGCATAAAATAATGTTAACATATAGGCCTACACCTTTAAATGTAAAAAATTGTTTTATTAGTATACACTGAAATTAATATTAGCCAAGATTATTAAGTGCTGTAAAGGGATTGTTCATTTTTAGTTCATGTTAACTATTGTAGTTAAGTAATGTTAACCAATACAACCAGGGTTTGAAATTAACACCCGGCAACCCACCAAATGCGGGTAAATATCGGCCATGGCGGGTAACTCTGTCACTCTTACTAGCCACTTTGGCAGGGTGACGTTTTTTCAGGGTTTCTCCTGCACTGAAAATTCTGGGAATGCCGGACAACTCTGAGCTGCTGCCGAAGGAAATGTAATTGTATTAAACTGCGTTGAGCACTTTATACGCATTAAATATGCGTCTCATAACTTACACGCGAATCTGTGCGGGGCAAACGAAGCGTGCTTTCGTGTGAACCGCCGCAGTCCACACCAGTGCACTCCAGAGATAAGATCGCCAGAGCTCTGCAACAAAGAAGAGCGAAATTGCGTGATTCAGTTGCGCTTCACTCGATATTGCAGCGGCCGGTGGAAAACACAAAACTTATGTGGCCCATTCTACAGAGAACATTCTAGCATGAAGCGCTATTTGAAGGAAGTCAAACATCTCAAACTGCTAGACAGCACATACATTATTAACAAAACTAACGTGGTAAAAGAGAATAAATACATCATCAATTTTTTATAATACACTTCATCATCCTTACTAAAATATATATATATTTTTAATGCAGTAATTAACTGGTAACTTGAATATATTCATATTAAATCTATTAGGGCGAATCTATTAAGACTCATTTTATTACAACTGTGAAAGCTGTAGTTAAAAGGTTTCTAAATATGTTTATCCTATTAGATTTTTTATAACAAATACTATAGTTTTGTTTAGTTTTTTTTTTAGAAAAGACAATCAACCACAGTAATGTGAAGCCACCCATCGTCTTACATAATAGCCTTGTCATACAAATGCCACTGTTAAACAATGGTGGAACAATGGTAAACTTAGGTATTTACAATTTGAAGGGGTTGATACTGCCACGAATTATGGACAAGTTATTGACAAATATTCCTGCTGTTCTATCCTGCTCCTGTCCTAACTGGCGTTTGGCTTTGGATATTTTATAGATTACTTAAAACACATGGCCTGTGTCCTGCTGAACTCATATCATTGTTATTTAAATAAAATGTCCAAACAAATGCAAGCAGTTACAGTCTCCAGTTACCTTTATTACTTTTTGCGAGGTAGGGGATTTTGGCTAGTGAAAATGCTGAGTGGCTAGTGACCTTGGAAAACTACTAGCCACAGTGACCGGTGAGCCAAAAAGTTCATTTCAAACCCTGAATACAACTTTACTGTAAAGTGCATCTTGGTCCTAAAGCAAAACCAGTTTACAATCACTGGTTGAGAATCTATAAAAACTCACTGGTTGGTTTTGTGTGTTTTATCAAAATGGAAAAAGCTCAAAGACTGCCCTTGAAACATGTTAAAAAGAAATTTAAGTTAATTCATCAAATTAATGAATTAAAGGAATAGTTCACCCAAAAATGAAAATTTGCTGATAATTTACTCACCCTCAGGCCATCCAAGATATATCTGAGTTTCTTTCTTTATCAAAACAGAATTTTTATAAGTATTGTTTTGTTTCTAAAAATAATCAATCGTTTGGGTTCAGAAGAACTTTATTTGTCGACTGGAGTCGTGTGGATTATTTTGATGCACCCTAAATATGCATTTTGGACCATCAAAAAATGGAGTACATTCACTTGCATTGTTTAGAGGAGGAGGCCTGAAATGAAATCCTAAAAGTCTTAAATACTGTTTTGATGAAGAAAGAAACTCGGATACATCTTGGATGGCCTCTGGGTGAGCAAATTATCAGCATTTTTTGGGTGAACTATTCCTTTAATATGCACCAGAAAACCTCTCACAAACTATAAAGATCTATATAGTTGGAATCAAATTCAATTATATCAAATATTGATAACACTCACAATGCTGATTTATATATTCTGCTTATATTACTGACATATATTCCAAACTGTAAACATAATTATCCAACCAGAACTGCATGTCCATAGTACACAGTGGATACAAACTGTGCTAATTGTAATAGATATTCTAGGCTGATCAATAGCTTCCATGTCCTCAAATAAACAGCTAGGACACAATGTGAATGTGTGAACTAGTGTGGGAGATACACTGAATTCCAGATCCAGAAAGGGGATAGAGTGCACTGATCCACTGTGCTCCAGATCTGTCAGTCAACCTGTGGGTGGGATACTAAAACATTCACTAGACCACAAGGACCACTGCAGTGTGTGTGTGTGTGTGTGTGTGTGTGTGTGTGTGTGTGTGTAAATTCACAATCCATCTTCAAAGAACAAGAGCACCAGCTTACAAATGATGCAAAGTCTGACAGTGATGTCTTATGTATGGAAGGAAACTTTTGTGATTATACAAAATAATGTGCACTGGGGATATTGTAAGAACCATGACAGAAGAAAATGTTACTTAAATGCTGCAACACAGGTTAATATATCAGTGACACAAAATAACAGATAGGTGCATGAACATCTTTATGTTTAGTGCCATTTTCTTTAAACAGAATGGAAAAATAGTGTACTAATGTACACATTTTTATGTTTTTAATTTTAACACACTCACAGTGACAAATACTTTGGAAGGTATTTACACATGGTCACATCATTCCATTTTACTGATTAGATCAGACTGCCATCCAATCATGAAAAGACCAAATGTAATGCCAAAACTCATTTGAGACAGTTAGCAATCATATTCATATCACTTCAGGAGGTATTTTAACATGCATACAAGAAACGACTTGGCCAAGTGTAGATGTATCTGGTTGTTCAGGCCACATTCATAAATTTGAGTCCTCCCTAATGGAACTATGTCAGCATGAGGAAACCACTATCATCAAAACAATTTGAGCTATTTTAGCCGCATTCTGTCTTTAGTTTTTCCGAGACACATGAAGTGCAGCAAAATTTTGCTGGTCGGCATTACCATTATCAGGGAAGTGAAATATATTACATTTGCATACAGTCCAGGAATTATGTAGTATTATAAATTGTGAAAATATACACTTGTGGCCAAAAGTTTGGAATAATGTATAGATTTTGCACTTATGGGAATAAATTGGTACTTTTATTCACCAAAGTGGCATTCAACTGATAACAATGTATAGTCAGGACATTAATAAACTGAAAAATTACTATTACAATAAAAAAATAAAAAAAATAAAAAATAAATAAATAAATAAATGTTTAGAACTTCTTAAACTACTTCAAAGAGTTCTCATCAAACAATTCTCCATGTGCAGCAATGTCAGCTTTGCAGATCCTTGGCATTCTAGCTGTCAGTTTGTCCAGATACTCCGGTGACATTTCACCCCACGCTTCCAGTAGCACTTGCCATAGACGTGGCTGTCTTGTCGGGCACTTCTCACGCACCTTACAGTCTAGCTGATCCCACAAAAGCTCAATGGGGTTAAGATCCATGAAATGGATCTGATAATGAAAGTTTGGAAGAACAAGCTAATCGACCCGAACCACCTTCGCAAGCACGACTTGAGTAGGACGTGGTAAGTTTTAATTTAGTAGCTTTCTTACAAGTACACAGTTGATTATTGTGAACCTAACAAAGCTTCAAGTAAAAGACATGTAGTGCATCTAAGTTGGTGTAGGGCTATACTGGTTGTTTAGATCAGTGTTACTATCAGAAATAATTAATAATTATTTCTTTAGTTACTAATTAATATGTAAATTAATTCAATCTAACTCATTAAAACCTCATATGGGGCTCCAGTAAATGTAGTGTGCTACGTTTAGGAGCGGGTTTGGTAATTAGCAATAATTAATAATTATCAAAGACAATTATTAATTATTAAAATCAATAGAACATTGATGAGAATCAATGTTAGCTTTTTCTAATCCTTTAAATCAACAATTATCAAAGATAATCGTTAATTGTTAACATCGATGAACATTAATTAAAATTAACACTAGCTTATTGATCATTCAAATTCAACAATCATCAAAGATAATTATCAATTATCAAAAATCAATAGAATATTAATAAGGATTAACACTGACAGGGCACCACCCTGGAATCAGGGACTAATAACCAGATAGTAAAACAGTCTCAATATTAGATTGTTTTCTTAGGAAAATCGACATCCGAAGAATATCGATTTTGTGGAAAAAAAAAACAATGAATGAAGGTTTGAATCCGAGCACTGACATCCCATCAGCATGACACAGGCGTATGCAAAACAAACCAAAACACTTCTCTTTGTAATATAACAAAGTTTATTTATGCAGTAATATCAATTAATAATTAATACAATGCAGTCAATAAACTTCCGACTTACAACTACAAACTAA
The DNA here is from genome assembly GCF_019703515.2 of Myxocyprinus asiaticus. NCBI lineage: Eukaryota > Metazoa > Chordata > Actinopteri > Cypriniformes > Catostomidae > Myxocyprinus > Myxocyprinus asiaticus. Next base: position 20,927,246 of record NC_059371.1, read on the forward strand.
ACAGTGATATGTTTAGATATGGAAACTAAAATAATCCTATAACACATAAGGTGTGTGTGTGAGAGTGTGTGTGTGTGTAAGGAGGGACTCACACAAAATGGCGGATGTGACTCTCGTGGAGAGTATGTCACGCGAGACTTCCGGCCAGGGAATATGGCCGCGAATGTGGGCGGAGAGAAACCAGTCAATGGTAGCTTAGTGACAAAGCTGAGCTTTATCACGAAGCTATCTACTAGCCAAAAATGTGTGCCAGAATGTTTGTGAGGGGTCGTGTGTGTGTGTGTGTGTGTGTGTGTGTGGTTAGTACGTAGAGAGAGAGTGAATTAAGTGACGGCCCCAAAGCCGATTTCGCGATCGTGGGAGAGAAAGCAGCTGTTAGTTGATCACTCAGAGACGCGGTGGACGGCTCGTAAACCGTCCCATGTTCTTTGATTCTTTAATGGATAAACTCAGTTTGCTGGTCTCACCCGCGATGGCGGAAATGCACAACAGTCCAATGTGGTTGGACCACAATACAGCAAATCAAATTTGTGATAATTAATACCCTGAGTATTAATAATGAGTGGACATGGCGGTCCGTAAACTGTACAAGCAATAACCTTGATACACAAGAATAACACACTATAATATTCTATCTCTGCCCAGACATAAACCACTTACTTGAAATCGCATGAGGATGCAGAATGTGTGTTCATCCGTCGTTTGACTCCGACTCGTTTCCTCGAGGCTCGGGTGATGACGGGAGGACGTTTCCTCGCTCTGTCGGCAGGCGGTACTGCTGCTGATTCTCGGCGGGCTAGCAGAGAAATCAACGACGTTGACTTGATTGAAGAGGGAAGAGAAATCTTTTCTCTTCACTTCTGCAGGCAAACGGATGAAGATGCAGATTGCTCGGCGGTCTCCTTCGGATCCGTTAGAGTGTTCGGTGGAACACAGAGTAATCTCAACTCGTCCAGCGAGATGGAGATTGTATGGCCACAGTTTCAAGTTGGACGTTACTTCCTTGTGCCACGAGGCTGCACCTGAGAACAGCGATGAGCTGCGTCTACACAAGGCGAGCAAAGTTGCTGGAAGCAAATCCCGGAAGCATTTCAGAGGTTTTTCTACTCCTGATGATGTCATGGTTGAGGGACGTTCTGTTGTGTGCCTCATCCAATAGGAGTTGAGAGTTCGATCCTTTAGTGAGCAAGGCTTCATGGGATTTGAAGTCTGTTTTGGACTCTCTTTGTTTAATTTTGGCACGGTTTTTATCAGTAAGATTTATGACTTATGTGGGGGCCTGAGTTAGGTTTTACGACTGTGTTAGGCCTGCCTTTGTCTTCTATTTGAATACATGAGGCCCAACACTGGAATGGACGTAGCCAAACTTTTGTCGCCAGAGCTATGAACGGAGAACAGAGGCTTACTCCCGTTTGGACATTACCGTGTGTATTAGAGTGTTAGTGAGCAAGTTATCCGTGGACTACCGATAGTGGCCGTAACATTACAGCTTGTAATTATATAATTATAGAAGACTCTTGAGATCGACCATTTTGTTACACAGTTTTAAGTAAAAGCCAGCCGACAGCTGAATAGTAAACCCTTACCAAAACAGTAACATTACATAGCAAGTTACCCGAGCACTACCGTGGATTGCAGACGTAAAATGACCATTTGTAAAAATAAATCCATCTTCACACTTGATCACTATTCATGATTATAAGAACGACAAACAATCTGCATAATTCTACACAATTGTAGGTAAAAGTGAGCCCGCAGCTGATTAGCAAAACTATCTCAACACAATAACATTAGCTATCAAGTTAGCAGAGGCCTACAGCTGTGTACTGGGTATACACCGTAGCTACAACACAAAACTCTGCATTTGAACTCTCGATAGCAGATAAATCCACAAATAATCAAGCATACTTACAGGTTGTGATCCTAAAGTGTCAGATTGTCCCAACAAAGTGGGAATTGCACCATCTTTCAGGAGTAACCGTGAAAGTAACATTATGCAAATGTGTTACATAGTGACGTAGATACTTTACGGAAGAAATGGCTGGACTACAATCCAGCCATTTCTTGTAGTTCTTGAGCAGTGTTGTCTGTGGCAGAGAATAACTCCCTTTTTTTGCGTGGACTTTGTGCTTTGTAAGTTTGCAGACCTTTTACATGCACAAAGAGCTATGTTACACACTAAAGAAAGGTAAAATCCCAAAAAGCATAATAGGGCATCTTTTAGTGTTTTGCTACACCCGCTTTCCGGCACTCTCTCGTGTTAGAGATGTGATAACTTTTATTGTGCAAGATAGCTCTCAGTTTTGTTCATGGTTGAGAATTCTTGGGTAAATATTACATTTTACACAAAATTCTATAAATTGCATGAAATAAGTGTTCAGAAGAGCTGTATGTTAAAACAGAGTTTGTTACGGATCATTTTTGAAGGATGCATATGGATTGCATGTGGGGAGTTTGACACATGTTTTGGCACACGTCAGAACTGGGTATGTAAATTTAGTATTAATCATATCTTATTTAATGATTTATAGCCTAGAGTATTTTCCAATTAAGTTAACATGTGTAATGAGAATTCTATTGTTTTAAACTGTTATACATGTCCTTAAAGCCTGATTAAATTCTTTGAGTGATTTAAGCATGTGTTAAATGCATAGGATGCTGTGAATTATATAAGCATGTATTAAGATGATGTATGCTGTAGCATGTGGGTAGGCTAATGCCCTGTTTGTGTTTTCTTTTGACATAAGCCTCTACTGTATTTCATTTCCATATTTCACTATTGTATATAATTTTTGTATATCATGATACCAATAGTTTAGTGGTTCTGCCTTTGTTGCTACCTTGTATCAAATCAATGATAATTAATTACACTAAGAAACACATTTAAATAATAACTTCACTTTGTATGTCTTTACATTACTCACCATTATGCCATCTCAGATCTGTATGACTTTTTCTTCTTCAGAACACAAAGATTTTAAGAAGAATATTTCAGCTCTGTAGGTCCTCAAAATGCAAGTGAACGGTCACCAGAACAAGTGAAGGTAGCACAAATTTTGTCCATGTGATTCCAGTGTTTAAATCCATATCTTCAGAAGTGATAAGTGTGGGTGAGAAACATAAAAATATTTAAGTCCTTTTTTTATTTTTTATTTTTTTTATTTTATTTTTTTTTTACAATCAATCTCCACTTTCACTTTCACATTCTTCTCTTGTTTTTGGCAATTCACATTCTGCATGCTTATTGCCACCTACTGGGCAGGGACGATAATTTATAGTAAAAAGGACTTAAGTATTGATCTGTTTCTCACCAACTCCTATCATATCACTTCTGAAGACATGGATTTAACTACTGGAGTCTTATGGATTACTTTTATACTGCCATTTTAGGCTTTTTGGAGCTTCAAAATGTTGACATTTTATTCATCTAAAAATGTCATTAACATCTGGGATGGCATGCGGGCAAGTAAATGATGAGAGAATTATTTTATTTTTGGTGAACTATGTCTTTAACTCGTATTAAATTTCATAGCTTACATTAACTGAATTTTGAATAGACTCTTGTTAGGCTCACATTAAAGTAGTAAGATTTTGTAATTTTTTTATGTTCTTAACTCAAATTAATTAAATTCTAAATGAAATTTGTCCCTTTTTAGCAGAATCAGCCTCCGCTTTAGCGTTAACAAAAATGTCATATTCCTTGCTGTATTGTGGTTTAAGGTGAGTAATCAAAAAAGTTGTTAAAAGTTTCAACAGTAGTTCTATCTCATGAAATTCTAGCAGTGCAAAGCTTACAAATACAGGTGCATCTCAGTAAATTAGAATGTCATGGAAAAGTTCATTTATTTCAGTAATTCAACTCAAATTGTGAAACTCATGTATTAAATAAATTCAATGCACACAGATTGAAGTAGTTTAAGTCTTTGGTTCTTTTAATTGTGATAATTTTGGCTCACATTTAACAAAAACCCACCAATTCACTATCTCAAAAAATTAGAATATGGTGACATGCCAATCAGCTAATCAACTCAAAACACCTGCAAAGCTTTCCTGAGCCTTCAAAATGGTCTCTCAGTTTGGTTCACTAGGCTACACAATCATGGGGAAGAATGCTGATCTGACAGTTGTCCAGAAGACAAACATTGACACCCTTCACATGGAGGGTAAGCCTCAAACATTCATTGCCAAAGAAGCTGGCTGTTCACAGAGTGCTGTATCCAAGCATGTTAACAGAAAGTTGAGTGGAAGGAAAAAGTGTGGAAGAAAAAGATGCACAACCAACCAAGAGAACCGCAGCCTTATGATTGTCAAGCAAAATCGATTCAAGAATTTGGGTGAACTTCACAAGGAATGGACTGAGGCTGGGGTCAAGGCATCAAGAGCCACCACACACAGACATGTCAAGGAATTTGGCTACAGTTGTCGTATTCCTCTTGTTAAGCCACTCCTGAACCACAGACAACGTCAGAGGCATCTTACCTGGGCCAAGGAGAAGAAGAACTGGACTGTTGCCCAGTGTTCCAAAGTCCTCTTTTCATATGAGAGCAAGTTTTGTATTTCATTTGGAAACCAAGGTCCTAGAGTCTGGAGGAAGGGTGGAGAAGCTCATAGCCCAAGTTGCTTGAAGTCCAGTGTTAAGTTTCCACAGTCTGTGATGATCTGGGGTGCAATGTCATCTGCTGGTGTTGGTCCATTGCGTTTTTTGAAAACCAAAGTCACTGCACCCGTTTACCAAGACATTTTGGAGCACTTCATGCTTCCTTCTGCTGACCAGCTTTTTAAAGATGCTGATTTCATTTTCCAGCAGGATTTGGCGCCTGCCCACACTGCCAAAAGCACCAAAAGTTGGTTAAATGACCATGGTGTTGGTGTGCTTGACTGGCCAGCAAACTCACCAGACCTGAACCCCATAGAGAATCTATGGGGTATTGTCAAGAGGAAAATGAGAAACAAGAGACCAAAAAATGCAGATGAGCTGAAGGCCACTGTCAAAGAAACCTGGGCTTCCATACCACCTCAGCAGTGCCACAAACTGATCACCTCCATGCCACGCCGAATTGAGGCAGTAATTAAAGCAAAAGGAGCCCCTACCGAGTATTGAGTACATATACAGTAAATGAACATACTTTCCAGAAGGCCAACAATTCACTAAATTTTTTTTTTTTTATTGGTCTTATGATGTATTCTAATTTTTTGAGATAGTGAATTGGTGGGTTTTTGTTAAATGTGAGCCAAAATCATCACAATTAAAAAAACCAAAGACTTAAACTACTTCAGTCTGTGTGCATTGAATTTATTTAATACACGAGTTTCACAATTTGAGTTGAATTACTGAAATAAATGAACTTCTCCATGACATTCTAATTTATTGAGATGCACCTGTAGCTATTCTGTAGTCATTGTCCTCCAATTTAAAGTAGGCTAATTAGGCTAATAAAGGAAAAAAATTATTTCACACATAGCACAAAGTTCTGTTGTAGGTTAATTGTTTGACAATTTAAAAAAAAAAAAAGTTTTGCCTTTTGATTGACAGAAAGAATCTGCACTAATCATCGGCTGTTTATCGATGTCCAAAGTAGATAATTGCTTTTATCAGCCCCTACTGAAACTGATGTTTGGCTGATATACTGGTGCATCTCTAGTAAAAATATTAGATTATCACATTTACAGTGTATCCATTTTGCGGACACACTGTAAGAACAAATCCTGAAAAATGATTTGCGACTAAAGCTTGCCTGGAACCACATACGTCAAACTTATGAACGTTTTGAACCAAAACAAGAATTTTTTTTGTCCTCCTAAATACATTGTTGGGTACACAAAGTGGATTGCCCTACTAAAGCCATCAATGACATATCTATGGTCTTTGTCATTTCAGTCCTATCATTAAGAGAGTCTCACTCTACTGTGTTAGTATTTCGAGCAGACGTTATGGGGGGGCGTTCTGCTCATAAACCTCTGTTTATCTCAGCTGTGGTGTGACTGTCTAATATTTGCAGACAGGAGCCAAATGTGATGGGCTTGAATGAGCAGTAGGTCAGTGGAGCAACCTTCTCACAGTTTACAGAGCCAACACTAATCCTCTGCTTTCCCAGTTTACAACTCACATCTCCATGGTGATGACTGTCAAACAAACAAGTGACAGCAAGCGCTGAAGCATTTTACCAATCAGAAATGAGCATAATTAATTCTGATACAAGTAATGGCCTTTATCATTCAATCACTGCCAACCATGCTAAATAAAATTATACATTATAAATTCTGAATCTAAGTATGGATTACCAATGTCCCATGTCTGCAAACCATGTCATCATCTGCAGCCTGAAACTGAACTTTTGGTCAGATTTTAGGAGTGAATGCACTTAGCTGCATAGGAAATCTATAGTGTGCTCCCTTGCACCCTATTTAGACAATGACTTAACATCCAGTATGCTGTCTGTCTGCACTGGTCTCATAATAGTTCAAAATGCACCTTAGTTTCATCCTAACTCCATATAAAGCCTCTGAAAGCAAGATGTTCTCTCTCATTGTGAAAATGCAAAGTAAATTGTCAATTATAGTGTACATTGTGTTTAACAGCGTGCTGTTTCACGATAAATCGCTAAAATTTTACAAATGGCATATTGGCTGAAACTAGAGACTCTAATCTTTCGACTCAAACAGGTTTCAATGTAAAAACGTAATTAGGTTTCTTACCAGATGTAGTTTTGTTGGCGTTTCTCCTAAAGACAAGCTGCCATTTTGTCACAATGACTCCGTACGTCGAAAGTGTAACCCTTTACTGACAGCCCAGAGTGTTCTGAACTGAGATCAGTTGGTTTAAATTAATTTAAATGATGCGTTGCATATTGCGAAGCCAAAATACAACGTCAGTGCACAAGGTTCGCACAAGGTTAATAAGTGTGTGTAATTTTTGCAACAATAGAGAAACCAAATGGAATTGCAAAAATAATGCTAACAGATTTCCCGAACACTCCCCTATCTTCCATTTGTCATACAAACAGATAGTCCCGCCCCAAACTCATGCAATTAGTTGAGCCAATGTTGCCATATTGGGCTGATCAAATGTTAACATTTTGATAGCACCACAAAGCCATAGTGTTTACACATTTTGTTGGAGTAAACTTACGAATGGCTCACTTATAACTGTTTCCATGTATTAAGCTGGAATAGGAGTATTTCAACATTGAAATAAACGACACACCCACCTTTACGTCAAGAGAAATTAGCATAAGTGCAAATGCAGAGAGAGTTCAGTACATGCATAAATTACTAATAAAATACATTAGCTTTAAAATCATATAGGCTACTCTGTATTAAACATACTGAATGCAAAAAAACAAAACAAAACAAAAAAAAAATACTAAGGCCTGCATAACTAATGTATGAGGTGGATGGTATAAAATGCATCCAAAGATTGTGATTATACCCATATGTTAGTTATTAAGAAAATGTCAGTAACCATAAGAGATTAATTTATAATTTGGACAGTGAGTACTTGAAGGATGTTAAGACAAACATGCACCCTTGTGTTTTCAGATAATCATAATTTGAGATTGAGGATAGTGGAGAAGTAGGTCATAAGCTTTTTGAAGTTCAATATTTTATGTCCGCTCTCAGTGGGGAAAGTGTTTCTTCTCAGAAGGCAAAACCACTGTGTAAGTCACACTTGTGTTGCTATTGAGGACATCAGGGTTATGCAATATGTTCATTTCAACCAATTCAATATTTGGGATGTCCATTCATTATCTTTTCTTGCTTGCTTTGGGACATTCCATGACTGAAAAATAAGTGCTAAACTGAATGGGAAAATGGGTTGGAAAACAAGTAATGAAGTTATAAAGCGTATGTAGATCAAAATAAACCACTGAACACAAGTCACGTGCTGAGGCATATTAGCCTCCATTTAAAAAGATTACTGAGTGAATTATTCAGTGAGTCTATTTAATCTTACTCTATAAATCAAGTTACAAATAAATTGTAGTGCAATTCAAAATTATAGGGTTTCGGTTATGAAGGTTTTGAGTGAAGACTGGTGATCACTCAACAACAATCCATTTGCAAATCATATCTATTTGTGCCTCAGTGGATGTCAGACTAAATTAGCAGCTTCAGGCTATGGGAGCAAATTCACTTTTCATCTGATTTTTAATCACCTCGAATAGGGATTCTTTAGCTCAGGTATCTTTCATCTTTCATTAAGTTCTCCTCAGAATGTAAAACTGGTAACACTTTACAATAAGGTTCCATTTGTTAACATTAGTAAATGCATTAGGTATCATGAACAAACAATTAACAATATATTTGTTACATCATTTATTAATCTATGTTAATGTTTATTAATACAAATACAGTTGTTCATTGTTAGTTCATAGTGCATTAACTAATGTTAACTAACACAACTTTTGATTTGAAAAATGTATATGTTAACATTACGATTAATAAATGCTTAAGTATTGTTCATTGTTTTTTTTTTGATTAACAATTTTTATTGATTCACATATGTACCACATAAGACAAAACATATATACATAGAATCAAACTTAACCCCAACTATTACCCCTCCCCCTCCCAATCCCACCCTAACCCCAACAACATAACAGTGGTCCCAAATGACAGACACACACATGCACAATAAATAAATAAATAAATAAACAAATTTTTAAAAAAAACGCAACAACAATAATCACACATCCACAAATGACAAAAACCCGCCCCATTTCTCCACGAAAACTTTATGCCTCCCCATTCCTCTGAATGTAAAAGAGGGCGCTCCAGCCAACCTCCAGCCCCTCAAAATGATCTGTGTCAATGATGTCTATGACCGCCCCATCACCCAAGATACAGAGTCTGGAGCAGAATTATACCTGAATGCGAACACATCGCACACCAGACTCGGCACCTTTGACCAAAACTTTTGTATTTCAACACAGCCCCAAAAGACATGGGTTATATCTCTGTCCTCTGATTGGCATCGCCAGCAGGTGGGTGTGTCTTTAAGACCAAGCCTATACAATTTAGAGGGGGTCCAATAGAACCAATGTAAAATCATGAATTGTATAAGGCTTGCATCTCTAGATGCAGTTTTTATGTTTTTTAAAATCCTATCCCATTCTCCCTCCTCCAATTCCAAGTTTAAATCTTTCTCCCATAATCTCTTGAGAGTGGGTGAGACTCTGTCCCCAAGACTCTGAATTAATAAGGAGTAATACACTGATGCCTCATGACCTTTTCCAAAAGCAGAAATCACATCTCCTAGAGTATCTGCTGCTTTAGGGGGGTGTATGCTATTCCCAAAAATAGTACAGGGCAAGTGGCGTAGCTGACTCAAAATATGACTGTCTTGCCCTGAATAACCAAAACTCCACTTTCTGCGACAAAATAGTATTATAGCTGTATTTCAAACGGGTCAATTCTCTGAGGCCTTTAGACGACATTCAGCACTTCAGCTCTGCCTCTGCACTTTTAATATTCCCTTCCAACTCCACTAGTTCTCGTGCTTTGGATTTTTTGGTGAATGAGGCATACTGTATGATCCTGCCACTAAGAACCGCCTTAAGTGCCTCCCAAGCAACGCCCACAGAGGATACTGAGGACCAGTTGGTCTCCATATAAACATTGATTTCAGACTTTAGCATTTGTTGGAAATCAAGATTTTGCAAAAGGGATACATTAAAGCGCCAGCTGTATGATTTCTTTTTCTCCGTATGTGGCAACACCTCTAAACTCACCAGGGCATGATCTGAGACTAAAATGTTTCCAATTGAGCAATCGACAACAGATGAAATGAGGGACTTAGATATAAAAAAATAAATAAAAAATCTATTCTAGAATAAATCTTATGGACTGATGAAAAAAGTTATAGTCTCTACCAGATGGGTTCAAAAGTCGCCAAACATCTGCAAGACCAAGATTTTTTACACAACCTGTGAAGTGTCACTGTTGCTCGAGGGGGTTTGCACACTTTTGCTTCACTATGATCAAGGACTGAGTCCATCAAATGATTAAAGTCACCTCCCAATATTATATCATGAGGGGTGCCAGCGGCTTGCCACATCCCTTCAAGATCTATAAAAAAAACCCTGATCATCAGCATTAGGTGCCTAAATATTAGCCAAAAATCAACCTTTCCTGCTAGAACAACAATGACTCTTCCTGATTTATCTTTAATCTTTTTAAGGCATTTGAATTGTAGATGTTTATTTATTAATATAATGACCCCCCCTGCTCTTACTTGAGCCAGCACTAAAAAAAAAACGTCCACCCCATATCTTCCCAAATTTTTCAGCATTCCTTCGGGGAAAGATGCGTTTCTTGAAGAAACACTATATCATATTTCTTATACTTAAGAAAAGAAATAACCTTCCTTCTTTTTATGGGGTGCCCCAACCCTTTCACATTCCACATGGAGCAAGATATCCCACTTATATTAACATTTGACATTTGATATAATAGAAAAAATAAATTGTGCATCAAAAACAAGATTACAAAGACCACATTTCAACATCAATGCAACAGTCAAACCCCGAACTTTCCCCAGAACAAAACAAACAGCGCACGAAAGCGCCAACCTGCGACAATCCCTCTAAACTCCATGCACGCCTATGAGAGTTCCGGCGACAACTTTGCCGTCGGATTGCTCAAGTCCGGTGCTTCTATACAGATTTTGTGAGGCAAAATTACATAACAGAAAATACTTTGTAAAACAGACCCCAGCCAACAGGCAGAATAAATAGAAAGAACATGTAGATTCATTCACAGAACTGTCTTGAAGGTGTGTTCCCCCACAAAACAAATTCCAGCTGATATAAAGCCTTTCAGTTTCCTCGGAGAGACAAACAAGTGTTTCAAGTGTTCAATGAATCAGCTGTTACGAGTGCAGCAGATGACGTAATCATTCCAATGTCCCGCGAAAATACTCCACAAAAACAAACTCCAGCCATCAGGAGGCATAAGTACAAAGAACGAACAGATTCATCCACAACTGACCCGAAGCAGTGTATTCCACAAAACAAGCTCCAGCAGCTAGACGGAACCAGCACAAAAAGAAACAAAACAGGCATCCCGGTTCCTCGGATGATCAAGAGTCAAATTCACTCGGAGGCCGCATAAAAAAAATGCATCATGACTTACTCAGTACATCAGCTTTATAAAAGACATCCTTTGTGTGGGCATGTGGATATTTTGCAGTCATCTATAGTGTCCATTCTCAATCTGGCCAGGAACTTCAGTGTAAAAGCGATTCAAAAGTTTCTTGAAGGAAGTGTCATTCCACGAAACAAACTCCAGCCACTAGGCGGAGCCAATGCAGAAAGAAACAAAAATGGCGCCCAGCTTCCTTAGACAGTCGAGTTATGTACAGCGAGTCAGTCCACTTACATAAGTAACATGCAATGGTTTACTCACCCATAGTTTCTATAAAGGACAGTGCTTTTTTGGGGCATAAAAATACTTTGCAGCCGTCTTTGGTGTCTATCCTCAGTTTGGCCAGAAACATCAGTGCAAAAGCAATCTTCTGTAGATGTGAGTTTCTTACATTCCTTGAACCGATCGCATTTCTCTTGTCGAATTCGCAAAGTCCAGGAACAAGGAGATATCATGATGGCGCCGAGTAAACATCAGTGCAAAAGCAATCTTCTGTAGATGTGAGTTTCTTACATTCCTTGAACCAATCGCATTTCTCTTGTCGAATTCGCAAAGTCCAGGAACAAGAAGATATCAAGATGGCGCCGAGTATGGCTGCTGTGTTGCGAGCTCCGACACAACATAGTAATGTTTTGTTTGTTTTGTTCACAATTCTTAAGTTTTTTGTCTTGGATGTTGTCTGCCTTATTGTCTACGACAGACAAACACTTTTGGACATTGGTTCAGCAATCTCACACCGTAAACCGGACTTCACATTCCTCAATGCCGACCCACTGTTTACAAACACAGCAGCGGAGCCCTTTGTCTGGGCAGCACGGCCGCGGAAATGCAGGAGGAAAAGGGGAAACAGATCCGGCGTTCTCATCAGAGTAAGACGCCGCGCAAATCGACCCCCGCTACCCACTATTCTACTGGCAAATGTTCAGTCTCTGGGTAACAAGCTCTGCGAGCTGAAAGCGCGGATCTCTTTCCAACGAGATACAAGGGACTGCTGCATTATCTGCCTAACAGAAACTTGGATGTCTGCGGAGATTCCAGACTCAGTCATTGAACCCGCGGGGTTCTCCGTGCACCGAGCAGACAGAGCGAAAGACCTCTCAGGTAAAAGCAGAGGAGGTGGTGTATGTTTTATAATCGACAAATCCTGGTGTGATCAGAGGAACGTACATTCTATCAAGTCTTTCTGCTCTCCTGATCTGGAATTTCTTATGCTTCTGTGTCGAACATTCTGGCTACCCAGGGAATTCACATTGGTCATTATCACTGCTGTGTACATCCCCCCACAAGCCGACATATACCGGGCACTCAAGGAACTGTATGGGATTATAAGTGAGCAGGAAACCACGCACCCTGAGGCCGCGTTCATTGTGACCGGGGACTTTAATAAAGCCAGTTTAAAATCAGTCGCACCAAAATATCACCAGCACATTAGTTTCAACACACGAGGGGACCGGGTTTTGGACCATTGCTACTCTCCGTTCCGGGATGGCTACAAATCCCTCCCCCGCCCACCATTTGGCAAATCGGACCACTCTTCCATTCTGCTTCTGCCCGCTTACAGGCAGAAATTGAAACAGGAAGCACGCACCCTCAGAACAATCCAGTGCTGGTCGGACCAATCAGATTCTACGCTACAAGACTGTTTTGATCACACGGACTGGGAGATGTTCCAGTCTGCCTCTGATGACGACATCGAGCTTTACGCTGATAGGGTAATGTGTTTCATCAGAACGTGCGTAGAGGACGTCGTTCCGACCAGAACTGTACGAATCTATCTGAATCAGAAACCTTGGATCAATAGCGATGTTTGCGCAGCACTTAATGTGCGGACCTCCGCTTTTAATTCAGGGAACGTGGAGGAGCATAAACAAGCCAGTTATGCCCTCCGAAAAACTATCAGAACCGCAAAACGCCAGTACAGGAGTAAGATTGAAGGACAGTTTAACACCACCAACTCTAGAAGCATGTGGCAGGGAATTAACATCATCACGGACTTTAAAGGGAATAAAAACTCCGCCATGAACACCGCTGCCTCTCTACCGGATGAGCTAAATACTTTTTATGCTCGTTTCGAGGGAAATAACACCGCCCTCGCGGAGAGAGCTCTCGTGGCTGAAGCCACAGAGGTTAGTTCACTCTCCGTCTCTGTAGCGGATGTAACCCGATCCTTCCGACGGGTGAATATCCGCAAAGCCGCAGGCCCAGATGGCATTCCGGGCCGCGTCATCAGAGCGTGTGCGAACCAGCTGGCTGGTGTTTTTACAGACATTTTCAACCTTTCCCTCTCTTTGTCTGTAGTCCCCACATGCTTTAAAACATCCACCATTGTGCCTGTTCCAAAACAATCAAAAATAACTTGTTTAAATGACTGGCGTCCTGTTGCTCTGACCCCCATCATCAGCAAATGTTTTGAGAGACTAATCAGAGATTACATCTGCTCTGTATTGCCACTCTCTCTTGACCCGCTGCAGTTTGCTTACCGCAACAACCGCTCCACTGATGATGCCATTGCATCTACAATACACACTGCTCTCTCCCACCTGGAAAAAAGGAACACTTATGTGAGAATGCTGTTTGTAGACTACAGCTCAGCATTCAACACCATAGTGCCCTCCAAGCTAGATGAGAAACTCCGGGCTCTGGGATTAAACAGCTCGCTGTGCAGCTGGATCCTGGACTTCCTGTCAAGCAGACGCCAGGTGGTTAGAATAGGCAGCAACATCTCATCACTGACCCTCAACACTGGAGCCCCGCAGGGCTGTGTTCTCAGCCCACTACTGTATTCCTTGTACACACATGACTGTGTGGCAACACATAGCTCCAATGCCATCATTAAGTTTGCTGATGACACGACGGTGGTAGGTCTGATCACTGACAATGATGAAACAGCCTACAGAGAGGAGGTGCACACTCTGACACACTGGTGTCAGGAGCACAACCTCTCCCTCAACGTCAGTAAGACAAAGGAGCTTGTGGTGGACTTCAGAAGAAAAGACAGAGAACACAGTCCCATCACCACCAATGGAGCACCAGTGGAGAGAGTCAGCAGCTTCAAGTTCCTGGGTGTCCACATCACTGAGGAACTCACATGGTCCATCCACACTGAAGCCGTTGTGAAGAAGGTTCATCAGCGCCTCTTCTTCCTGAGATGGCTGAGGAAGTTTGGAATGAACCGCCACATCCTCACACGGTTCTACACCTGCACTGTGGAGAGCATCCTGACTGGCTGCATTTCTGCCTGGTACGGCAATAGCACCACCCACAACCGCAAAGCACTGCAAAGGGTGGTGCGAACTGCCAGACACATCATCGGAGGTGAGCTTCCCTCCCTCCAGGAAATATATACAAGGCGGTGTGTGAAAAAAGCTCGGAGGATCATCAGAGTCTCCAGCCACCCAAGCCATGGGCTGTTCTCACTGCTACCATCAGGCAGGCGGTATCGCAGCATCAGGACCCGCACCAGCCGACTCCATGATAGCTTCTTCCCCCAAGCAATCAGACTTTTGAACTCTTGATCTCCCACGATCAAAATACATCAGCACTGCACTTTATTACCCTTACTCTTATATCTCACACCGGACTGTCATAAATTATATTATTATTATTATTATATTATGTTCTCTCTTAACAACTGACTATCAACCGACAGCCTGAATGTCAATACAGTACAATACTGTATATTCTATATATATATATATATATATATATATATATACACTTCTTTATATATTTTTATTTTTCATTTTTTATTGAATAATGTGTATCTATATTGTGCGTTTTGTATACTGTACAGTGTATGTTATTATTTGTATATTGTTGAGTGTAATTATGTGTATAACAGATGTTTAAATTGTGTTGTGTTAATTTGATGTTATTGTAAATTGGTATATGTCTCATCACTGTCACGACTGCTATGTTGATCGGAACTGCACCCAAGAATTTCACACACCATTGCACTTGTGTATATGGCTGTGTGACAATAAAGTGATTTGATTTGATATTGTGATTCTTCCAAGAAAGCTTTCCTTTGCTCCTCACCTGGCGCAACACGAGATCTTTATCAGATGATCTCAGAAATATGGCCAGAATTGATTGGGGACTGTCTCCCTCAGCAGATCTGCGAGCCGGGACTCTGTGAGCTCACTCGATTTCCAGTTTATGGCCTGTTATGTCGAGCAGACTCAGGAAGAGCTCGTCTCGGAATTTCACCATATCTCTGCCCTCTTCATGCTCAGGAATTCCAACAATTCGTATATTGTTCCTTTGATTCCTATTTTCGAGATCTTCCAATTTTTCTAAAATGTATTCCAAGTCTGTTTTGGACACAGGCTGATTAGTGGATAATTCCCTTTCCGATGACTCCAGATAATCGATTCGTTTCTCAACATCTGCCACTCTTGTGACCAACTCAGAGAATTTTGTTTCCATCACCGTAATCGATCAATGTATTACAGCGAGATCCTCCAAGTCAGCAACAACCTTCGTCAGCATCACTGAGATGTTGGACAGTTGACGCTGAATTTCTTCTCCCGTCGCGCTTTCCAACTTGAGTCCCCGGCTCGCAGTGCCGCTAGAGGTTCAGCTAGAGCACGTAAGTGTCTTTTAATGTCTCCAGAGTCTGAGGATTTTGACTTTGCCATGTTTACCTCAAAGAGCAAATATGTAACTGGGTGTATCGAATCTCACCGGATTATAACATGAAAATAATTTAAAAACTAGCAAAGTGTGCAGACCTAGTCGCTCACACGTCTGCTTCAACAATTAATGTTGTTAACTAATGTTAACAAATGGAACCTTATTGTAAAGTGTTACCATAAAGCTTCTGGGTCAATGACTAGAATTTATATCCAGTTTTGTTTTTTTTTTGTTTTTTTTTTCCGAGAAAGAAAATATTAGTTTCACTCAGTCCATTAACAACTGTGAAAAGAGACTAAGCCATGTACACCGGCGGCCAAAAGTTTGGAATAATGTACAGATTTTGCTCTTATGGAAAGAAATTGGTACTTTTATTCACCAAAGTGGCATTCAACTGATCACAATGTATAGTCAGGACATTAATAATGTGACAGATTACTATTACAATTTGAAAAAAAAATGTCAGAACTTCTTAAACTACTTCAAATTCTCCATGTGCAGCAATGACAGCTTTGCAGATCCTTGGCATTCTAGCTATCAGTTTGTCCAGATACTCAGGTGACATTTCACCCCACACTTCCTGTAGCACTTGCCATAGATGTGGCTGTCTTGTCGGGCACTTCTCACGCACTTTACAGTCTAACTGATCCCACAAAAGCTCAATAACACTCTTTTCCAATTATCTGTTGTCCAATGTCTGTGTTTCTTTGCCCACTCTAACCTTTTCTTTTTGTTTTCTGTTTCAAAAGAGGCATTTTCTTTGCAATTCTTCCCATAAGGCCTGCACCCCTGAGTCTTCTCTTTACTGTTGTACATGAAACTGGTGTTCAGTGGGTAGAATTCAATGAAGCTGTCAGCTGAGGACATGTGAGGCATCTATTTCTCAAACTAGAGACTCTGATGTACTTATCCTCTTGTTTAGTTGTACATCTAGCATTGTATAGACTTCATTCCTCAAAACAATGATTGACTGACGAGTTTCTAGATAAAGCTGTTTCTTTTTTGCCATTTTTGACCTAATATTGACCTTAAGACATGCCAGTCTATTGCATACTGTGGCAACTCAAAAACAAACACAAAGACAATGTTAAGCTTCATTTAATGAACCAAATAGCTTTCAGCTGTGTTTGATATAATTGCAAGTGATTTTCTAGTACCAAATTAGCAATATAGCATGATCACTCAAGTATAAGGTGTTGGAGTGATGGCTGCTGGAAATGGAGCCTGTCTAGATTTGATTAAAAATTACTTTTTTCAAATAGTGATGGTGCTGTTTTTTACATCAGTAATGTAATTCACTTTGGTGAATTGAAGTAACAATTTCCTTCCGAAACAGCAAAATCTGAACATTACTCCAAACTTCTGGCTGCCAGTGTATGTTTTAACCCTTTCAGGCACAGAGACAAGGTGGTTTATCCTAGTGACAACTATGCAATTGTGTAAAAGAATGCTTTGTTTGTTAATTCTATCAATCCAATAACTTGTTTATTTCTGCTGATATA
The DNA here is from genome assembly GCF_019703515.2 of Myxocyprinus asiaticus. Lineage (NCBI taxonomy): Eukaryota > Metazoa > Chordata > Actinopteri > Cypriniformes > Catostomidae > Myxocyprinus > Myxocyprinus asiaticus. Next base: position 20,944,528 of record NC_059371.1, read on the forward strand.
AAGCATCTCATTGCACTTAGTGTGAACCAAAAGCAGCTTCACTTCTTCAGTGGCAGCAGGCTGAACATCTTTCCAGCTTGGGTGGCGGTCAGATCAGATTGGTGTAGAATTTCATGAGCTCAAAATATATCTTCATCATATAGGCACATGAGAAATTTCATTTGACTCATCAATTTATCACTGTTAGCCGAGACTATGAATTCTACAAAATCACCAAACATGGAATGTTTTCCGCTATTCTTGCCACGTGACGTTGAAAGGAAATTACAGGAACATCATGAACAGGGCCGTAGCTAGTGGGGTGAAAGGTGGTAATGATTCTAAGGGCCCACAGTTCCAGGGGGGCCCACATCAAATTCTAAACTGTATGTTTTAATAGCAAAGGGGCCCAGAGCAATATACAGTCAGGGGGCCCAGAATACCTTGCTACGGCCCTGCTCATGAATACTCGATTCTAACTGGTCAGTTGCATCATGGCCATCTGATATTTTTGAATAACAAATGCACATCCGGCAGGGATGGGACGATATGGTTATCTCACGATTCGGTTCGATATATAATATGAAATTCACAGTTCAAGTCGATATAATAACACTTAAATGACTAAGTATGGCAGAAAATTGTGTTTATTTTTTTTTTTAAAAAGGTGCACATAATTTCTCATTAAAACAAAGTTCTTTAATACACAAAATAAATGCTCAAAGTTTAAATAATAAGAGTTTCTCATACCTTTCACTATTATACAAGATCACAAACAAATGAGCATTCAGAAATAGTGGGCTTCATTTAGGATAATCAGGTGCAGAACAAACAATAGAACTGAACAGAACCTGTCCAGAAAAAGAATGTGAAAATGTATTTAATTTTTTAATAATTTGTTTGTCATGATTATTGTAAGGTAGACGCTATTTGCACCCTGGTGCAAATAATGTACACCTCACACCACTGCAGCGACACCTATTGCCTAGTTTGTCATATATGTCTGTAATTACACCAGACTATTGGGGTGCAGATAGCTGCACTGTGACAGATGCTATTCACACCGGGGTGCAAATAGTCACTCCGTTTTTATAATCAAATTTTAACTTTTTAAAAATATAAAAATTCTACATTCTATCAGTGAATATTACTTCATGAAATTGTATAATAATGATATGAGCTGTCAATGTTTGAAATAATGTGTACAATTTATAAGAAACTGACCCTTCGCTAAGCTCCGCCCCCCTTATTTACGGTTGCTCGCTCTGACAAGCTCTGCAGAACTCCCTGGGGCAGATGCTTCCCATAAACTTTATAGATGATATTTTTACATGGGCTGGTATGAAGAGTGCCATTGTAATGCATATTTATCTTAAGTTTTTTGTAAAAGAAATTGTTAAATTACACAGTAATTTGATTAAAAACTGTGGAGACTGTGAATCAGAATCAAGGCAAACGATTATTACAGTCACTTGAGAAGAGAAAAACAATTACACATCTAATAACGTTAGCGTAAGTGAGAGCTGTTTATAACATCTCATAACACACACACACACATTTTGATGCAGTGAACTCTTTATTTACTACCGCTTTTACTATGACTTGAATCAATATAAAAATTAATTATCAGTTATTAGCTTTAATTTACCTTGGAGCAAATGTAGGGTTCGCTGCAGATGTTATATGTTAATTTGGGAATGAGGGCTGACACAGTTTCATCTATAACATGCTCATCTCCAGATTTATTTAAAGATTATTTTAAAAAGAGAAAGAAAAACACTGCAAGTATCCTCTCTGGGTAACTCGTAGGGCTGCCCCCGACCAAAGATTTTCCTAGTCGACTAGTAGGCATTAGTTTAAGCCATTAGTCGACTAGTTGTTGCACGTTTATGATATTAATTTCATTACTTATATTTTGGGAGGCATCAGAAAATGGTTTGAGTTCCAGGGCTGAGAAAGAATGTTATAAGTAACATTGCTAAAACTGTTCTACATTGAGAAAACTGTTCTGGCCGGGTTTGGGTCAGTTTTTCAAGTAGGACTTCGGGTCGGGATTGGGTTTGTAATGAATGAAAAATTAAACAGGCCTACCGAACTTGTTTTGCGCACACGCTCTCACTCACAGACACGCGCGAACGGACGAGTTAGGGGCCGTTCACACCAAAAGTGTTTTTGTGTTCTGTTTTCCCCTTGTTTTCCTATGCAAACACATGCTGGACGAATGTATTTGACTGTTGCACCATGTCTCGCTGTTTCTTCAGCGACTCGCGCAGGACCAGCACTTTTTAAACACGTGTCAAGTTTTTGAGCGCAGTTGTCACAAAGACTCAACGTTCTGAACAAGTTCAGGCTGCATAGAGGGGACTGTTGCAATATTTCATATTATTCCAGATTGTTCTGCACATAAACGGTAAGGCTATGCTTTTTTTCCCTTCTGCTCTAATGTACTGAGGTGCTGCCGTGCCTTGTTAAAACTGTATGTTTACTGTATCAATATTGTTACGAATGTTGCCTGTGTCGGCAGGGGCGTGGTCGAGCATTCATTCGGAGAGAGAGAAAGCAGTAAGGGTGCACACACCTGAGCACTATAATGTCTAACACCTGTTTCTGATTGCAGTAAGCACTGGGGAGAGCGATAAAGAGAGACCACGCCAGAGACGAGGGAGAGAGAGCTACCTGTCTGAAAGAGACTGTGTTGAGTTGTTAAAGAGTGTTATGCTGAAAAGCCCCTTTGAGTTTGCTTATTAAAGTTACAGGTGCATCTCAAATTAGAATGTCGTGGAAAAGTTCATTTATTTCAGAAATTCAACTCAAATTGTGAAACTCGTGTAATAAATAAATTCAGTGCACACAGAATGAAGAAGTCTTTGGTTCTTTTAATTGTGATGATTTTGGCTCACATTTAACAAAAACCCACCAATTCACTATCTCAAAACATTAGAATATGATGACATGCCAATCAGCTAATCAACTCAAAACACCTTCAAAGGTTTCCTGAGCCTTCAAAATGGTCTCTCAGTTTGGTTCAATAGGCTACACAATCATGGGGAAGACTGCTCTTCTGGAAGTTGTCCAGAAGACAATCATTGACACCCTTCACAAGGAGGGTAAGCCACAAACATTCATTGCCAAAGAAGCTGGCTGTTCACAGAGTGCTGTATCCAAGCATGTTAACAGAAAGTTGAGTGGAAGGAAAAAGTGTGGAAGAAAAAGATGCACAACCAACCGAGAGAACCACAGCCTTATGAGAATTGTCAAGCAAAATCGATTCAAGAATTTGGGTGAACTTCACAAGGAATGGACTGAGGCTGGGGTCAAGGCATCAAGAGCCACCACACACAGACGTGTCAAGGAATTTGGCTACAGTTGTTGTATTCCTCTTGTTAAGCCACTCCTGAACCACAGACAATGTCAGAGGTGTCTTACCTGGGCTAAGGAGAAGAAGAACTGGACTGTTGCCCAGTGGTCCAAAGTCCTCTTTTCAGATGAGAGCAAGTTTTGTATTTCATTTGGAAACCAAGGTCCTAGAGTCTGGAGGAAGGGTGGAGAAACTCATAGCCCAAGTTGCTTGAAGTCCAGTGTTAAGTTTCCACAGTCTGTGATGATTTGGGGTGCAATGTCATCTGCTGGTGTTGGTCCATTGTGTTTTTTGAAAACCAAAGTCACTGCACCCGTTTACCAAGACATTTTGGAGCACTTCATGCTTCCTTCTGCTGACCAGCTTTTTAAAGATGCTGATTTCATTTTCCAGCAGGATTTGGCACCTGCCCACACTGCCAAAAGCACCAAAAGTTGGTTAAATGACCATGGTGTTGGTGTGCTTGACTGGCCAGCAAACTCACCAGACCTGAACCCCATAGAGAATCTATGGGGTATTGTCAAGAGGAAAATGAGAAACAAGAGACCAAAAAATGCAGATGAGCTGAAGGCCACTGTCAAAGAAACCTGGTCTTCCATACCACCTCAGCAGTGCCACAAACTGATCACCTCCATGCCATGCCGAATTGAGGCAGTAATTAAAACAAAAGGAGCCCCTACCAAGTATTGAGTACATATACAGTAAATGAACATACTTTCCAGAAGGCCAACAATTCACTAAAAATGTTTTTTTTTATTGGTCTTATGATGTATTCTAATTTTTTGAGAGAGTGAATTGGTGGGTTTTTGTTAAATGTGAGCCAAAATCATCACAATTAAAAGAACCAAAGACTTAAACTACTTCAGTCTGTGTGCACTGAATTTATTTAATACATGAGTTTCACAATTTGAGTTAAATTACTGAAATAAATGAACTTTTCCACGACATTCTAATTTATTGAGATGCACCTGTATACCTTTGAGTTGAAGCCCAAGTTTCCTGTGTCCTCCTTTCCCTCCCTTCACTGAACATTTACACTGCCTTTATGATTACAAGAAAAATTGCCTATTGCAACAGTACTTTCTAGGAGAACTATAAAGATAGTGAGCGATTTCGGGTTCGGGTCAGGTTCGGGCTTATAATCTATTGGTATTGTTCAGGCCAGGTAGGGTCGGGCCACACAGTCTCGGATACGGGTCGGGTTTGGGTTTCATTTTAAGGCCCACATGGTCTCGGATACGGGTCAGGTTCAGGTTTCATTTTAAGGCACGTGCAGACCTCTACCCAGCCTTAAGATGTTGATTAGGGTTCTGTAACAAATGCACAAATGTGAGGGGGTTGTGATCTGAATAGACCACCACTGGAAACAACCCTCCACCCACATACACTTCTAAATTCAGTAATGCCCAGATAAGCCCAGATAAAGCCTCTTTTTCAACAGCTGAATAATTGAATAAATAATGATGTTTGTTAAACTTTTTTGAAAAGTAACATATGGGCCTCTCCACACCATTCTCATCTGTCAGCAAAAGTACAGCCCCAGTTCCTACGTGACTTGCGTCAACTTGAACTTGAAAAGGCTGGTCCAGCCTAGGTGTGGCCAAAACCGGAGCAGTACTCAGAAGCATTTTAACATTCTCAAAAGCCTGCTAACACTGCACAGGCAAATCGAACTTCATGCCCTTCTTTAAATGTAAGGGGAGCCACAACAGTTGAAAAAAAAAACAAAAAAGCTCCTATCATATCAAACTATACCCAAAAACGGATGAGTTCTTTTTTATTCATTGGAGGCGAAAAAGAATCAATGGCCAGCACTTTAGTTCGCACAGGTCAAACTTGTCCTTGCCCCACTATTTTAAAAATAGAAAGAACAGGTGCAGCGCATCCAACCAACTTTGCAGAAACTTTGAAACTGCTTCTCATACTTTTAGTACACAGAGCGGGACATTAATTTTTCCAATGTCCTTTCTCAAGACAATAATTACAAGTGGACTTAACATAAATTGTATGTACCTTCTGATCAAATTAGGAAGAAGCTGCAAACTCTCCACGAAAGCGACCAGGGCGGTGCTCCTTATGTCCAAAATTACTGCGTGAATGATCCTTCGTAGGGCTTTTGTGGGCAAGTATGAACTCGTCCCCTAAAACGGCAGCTTTAGGGGCTGTCTTAAATTTATGTTCATTTATATATGTAGTGATACGATCTGGAACTATGTTTTTTAATTGTTACAATACAATTAAATCACACAAATCCTCAAACGTTTTCACCTCAACAGCACTACACCAACTTTAAAAAAAAAAAACGTTCAGCTCCCTGGCCACCTATACATGCGTTTGCTTGTCTCCCTTCTTCCAACTCCTGAACTGCTGTCTATAAGCTTCAGGGATTAATTTGTACACTTTTAAAACTCCTTTTACCACCCTGTAATTTTTCCTATCAGTCGCAGATAACGAAATAAACGCTTCCTAGGCTTTCCCAGTAAACACACTCTGTAGTAACAAAGTGCTCTGAGAGTCACCCCAGTGCCGATTATCTGCAATGTTTTCAAATATTTAAAAACACATCTGGATCCCTTTCATTGATATTTGACAACATTTTTATCATGCCAGATAGGTCAGACATCTTGTACCCATACCAACTGGATCTAAAAAATCCCTACTCTGAACTCTACCTTCATACAGAAGTTTTAAATGCTCTTTTTCTCAGGCAAGTTTTTTCACCTCCAATTCGTTCTCTCATTCACGTTGTTTTAATTTTTCAAACTCCATTTTTGTTCATTCGCTCACTCTTTAACCTCCAAACGCCATTGCTGCAGTTGCATCACACAGGACACAAAAGGTAAGCCCTTAGATCATCAGACTAAGATGAACACTGAAACACAGCCAGATCTATAGACTGATTTGCAAACTGAGGACTAAGGGCTTTTGTAAGAAAAGATGGGTTGGGCCGAAGGATACCTCCGGATCCATCCAGCAACCAATGCATGCATAACTCACTAACAGACAACACATGCAACTCTCCAACTCACTTAGCCGATGCGATAGCCAACAGGAAAGCAGTTTTCAAGGATGTCCACTTAAGGTCACTATTCTATAATGGCTCGAACGGGGTTGAGCAAAGGAAGTCAAGCACAAGTGACAAATCCCACACCGGAAAATGGGGATTGCAGGCTGGCCTTAAATGACTTGGTTCCCATGGGAACCAAGGGAAGAACCACTAACAGGAACATGATAAGCAGAAATGGCCACAACATACACCTTCAATTTGGAGGCTGCCTTGCCTGCATTCAAAAGATGTTGAAAGAAACTTAAAACCCTTGGAACCTCACAGTGTATAGGATCAACCCCAAGGTCTCTGCACCATGAAGAGAAGAAATTCCAACGCAAGGCATAGAGCTGACGCGTAGAGGCAGTTCTAGCACTAGCATTAGTGTGAACAACAGCAGGTTCACAATCAGTTAGAAGAGGGCTGGACCGGGTCCGGGTGCCAAACACTGTCATCCAGCTGTGAGAGGAGATCCCTCCTGAGGGGAAGCTGCCAAGGACTGCCCACCAAGAGTTTCAAGAGTAGGGGAAACCAAGGCCTGGTTAGCCATTGAGGTGCTACTAGGATCAGTCTGTGGTTTAACAAGGTGATCCTGTGTACGGTCTCCCACAACAGCAGAAAAAGAGGGAACACATAAAGTAGGCAGTTTGGCCATTTGGCCAAGTGCATTCTGTCCCAATGGGCTGGATGTCTCTGTCCTTGAAAAAAAACAAACAACAGTGAGTGGTCACCTACAAAGCAAAAAGATCAACTTCTGCTTTACCAAACTGCTGCCAGATGCTCTCCACTACATCTGGTTGAAGCCTCCGTTCCCCTGGATGCAGAAGATTTCTGGAGAGAGCATCTGCTACCTGATTGCTTGACCCTGGAAGGTGAACCGCCCTCAACAATGCAAGCTGTGGAAGTGACCAGGTGAGAATCATGTGAGTGAGAAGTAAGGACCAGAGGGACTTTGTGCCGTCCTGCTGGTTGAGATGGAACACTGTCGACGTGTTATAGGACCGAATGAGCACGTGGCGGCCTGCCAGGACCGGTAAGAAATTTTGTACAGCTAGGTAAACCGCGCGTAGCTCTAGCAGGTTGATGTGGTCTGTGGACTGCTCCGGAGTCCAATGGCTGCACACACCCCTTTGATTCCACGTTGCCCCCATCCCTTGAGGGAAGAATCAGTCGTGAGTACTTCCCACCCAGAGGGAATAATACCTAGGCACACACCAGTCATCAGAAACTCCCACTGGTTTCATACTGTCAATGCCTGAATGCAACAGTTTGAAACAACAATCATCCGATGACGATGTCTGGTGGGGCTTAAATGCAAACTGTTGTTCCACCACTGGAGAGTTCTGAGGTGGAGCAGGCCCAGTGGAATCACAGAAGCAGCAGCCGTAAGCATACCTAAAAGCTGAAGCAACCCTCTGTATGGTAGTCTTGTTCCCAGCCGGAAACGATCAAGTAGCTGCATGATATTGCTTGCCCGAACATGTGACAGAGTGGCCAACATTGTACAAGAGTCCAAAGTCATTCCGATAAAAGTAATTGATTATATTGGAATCAAGCAACTCCGTCTCGTTCACAGTTAGACCCAAAGTCTGCACATGTTCCAAAAGCAATCTGGTGTCGTGGACAGCCTGACATCTTGTGGGGGCACAAAGCAGGCAGTCGTCCATATAAAGCAGGATTTGCATTCCCTTGGACCACAGGGGGAGACAGAGCTGCACTCATGCATCTCATGAAAACACGAGGAGCTAGAGACAGGCCGAATGGCAGGACCTTGAATTGATTTTGAAAACTGAAATGAAGAAATTTCCAATGATGAACTGAAACCGGAACATGAAAGTATGCATCTTTCAGGTCGAAGCTCACAAACAAGTCTTCGCTTGCCAAAGACCGAAGAACGTCGGCTGTGCACAACATCTGAATGTGAAGAGTTTTCAGGAGCAAGTTCAGATGCCTTAAATCTAGAACTCGGCAGAAACCACCGTCCTTCGGAACCAGGAAGTAAGTGGAATAGAAACTGTTCCTCTGACTGAGGGGATGAACCTTTTCTATGGCTCCTTTTTTAACAGTGAACAATTCTTGTGTGAGAGAGAGCGAGAGAGAGAGAGACGTTTAATGAATTGTATCCCTGACAACTGTAGGGAGGACTCTTGAAAATTTGGGAGACCGGTGTCGGAATTGAAGAACATAACCCTTCTCAGAGTTGTCAGGACACAAGGGTCTGATGTTGTGGCTCTCCAGTTATCCAACTGATGTAGAGAGAAACTATCGAAAGCTGGCCCTGGTACCTCAAGCTTTATTGGTACGGCTTTTAGCGACAGATGATTGTCAGTGAGGAGGTTGATAGCCCCGAGCATCCCCAATGACCCAAGGCCTCTGTGGGGCTTGGGGTTGAGGAGAATGGCATTTGCGGAAGTGCTGCTCTGGTGTTGAAAAATGGTGGCGAGCCTGAGTTGTTGGCACCCTAAAGGCATGAGCACACTGCATCGGTGTCGGCTGCCGAGTGGCCTCCGACAACTTCACTCACTTTTTCAGTAACTCTGGGACATTTGGCCCAAACAAGTGCCCTGGAACAATTGGCAGGTCCCGCAAGGTCACAGCCTCGCCTGGGCAAGCCACACCTGACGGTGGGCTATCAGAAGTGTAGCTGACAGTTTACCCAACTCACAAGTTACATAACCCATGGTCAATAGAGCAGTTTGCAGAAACTGCTGAACAGAGGGCTCAGTGTTTGCTGACTCCAATGTGCTGGTGGTAGCAAGGAGTAACTGACAGATGGTGTTCTCTGCTCAGGTTATGTAGGCAACTGACTCTTATGCCTTTTTCAAAAGTGAATCTGTATGTCTACATTGAGCACTAGGACAGCGCACATTACCTCGTAGTGCCTCGTCAGGAGACACCAAAGCCGCAACAGCTTGTTCTATCTCAGGCTCACGTCACACAACAATGGAATCAGCTTCAGCCATAGATGCTATAGTAAGAGCAGTCCTTGAACGCCGTTTAGGGGCACTCGAACGTGTAAGTGCTCTAGAAATTCAGCCAAGAAATCCTTACATGGAGGCATAACAAATGAATTTGACGTAGAAGACAGCCTGAAGAAAACATTGGACTGGGCAGCCTGGGCAGGTATCTTATCGAGACCCTGCCAGGCCACTGCCATCTGGAGTACAGCCAGAGTGTCATCAGAAGAGGATATTCACTGATGAATGAACAGAACCTCCACTAGAACAACATGCCACTGTTAAATCACCAACAGTAACATTCTGAGGCAAAGGGTCCACAGTAACATCATGCAACTCCACACGATCATGGAAAAATTAGTTGGAAGCACATGCAGACAAAGCATCAAAATCCAAAATGTGTGTAAGATTGAAGGAATCATGAAATTCTTCCCCAGTTACTTGATTTGAACCCTGCACATTCTCTTGTGTAACTTCTACCGCCAGTGCTTGAGGAACGGGTTGAAGCAATTGAAGGAGACGCTTCATTTTAGCCATTTCAGAAGAGAGGTCAGCAACTGTTTTATATAGAAAATTATCAGTCAAACAGTCACTTTTAGCCACGGACTGCTTTGTTGGCGGTGTGCGCCCGGCTGCTGCAGTAGCATGCCGTTTCTGAGCATGAGGTGGAGTTAGCTTGCCTGCGCAAGTGTAACGGATGAGTTAGGATCCAACTCGACAAGACAGTGCCATCTCTCCAACACAGGCAGCAAACTGCAGTGCAAACATGGGGCTGTGAGAGCATCTTTTAAATGCTGAACTCCCAAGCATGATGTGCAGATATCATGCCCATCATCAGGAAGGAGGACATTTGGATACATCCTACAGCTCATCGAAAAGCCATAACATTATGGCTTACAGCGCTCTTTGGACTAATTTTCCATCAACCACTTCAGATAAAACTGTAAGGTAGGAATAAGAAGATAATATCCACCGATCGTTAGGAAGGAGGACATTTGGACACATCCTACAGCTCAGTGGAAAGCCAGTAGCAAGAGCACTGTGAGCCATAATCGGTCTAATTTGCCGTCAACCCCTTCGGATAAAACCGTAAAATAGGAATAGGAATATCCACCAATCAACAAAACACTTGCCGCTGGATTGTACCATGAAGATTACAGTGTTACTGATCTACCTTGATTGCTTCTAGAATTCAACAATCAGCAGAGAAATAATTCAGTTAGCAGAGAACTTTTCACAGCGGTAAACACCAAACACCAGATAGTACCGTGAGGCTCAGAGTGTTACCGACAGATGAAACAATCCCACACAAATGATGAAAAATGTACCAAACCGATGAAAAACTTAACAACAGTAGAAAAATACAGTCCCACAAACGTAGAGCGCTGTCACAGCCAGAGAGGACGAAGATTTGCTGCTCTGGTAAGCTGCTCTTGACAGCACAATGATGATAATTAATGACCCATCTATATTGGTCGAGAAAGTGAAAGAGACCGAATGCTGAGCTACTGTGGCTTATCATCCTCAGAGCTCTGCCTACGTCACCACGTGACTTTGTTGGTATATTATCTCGACCTATCTGGCTGGTGCTGCTAATCCACTAGTGCATAAGCACTGCCTCTGGTGGTCAGGAGGAATGAAACAGAACACCTCTTTACCTACAGTAGGTACAGTGTAGCCTATATCACTGCAGTGGACAGCATCCATAATGGCCAATTAATAAACTTGTACATGTCACAGTTAATTTAAGTGTCAGATTCAGGAACTACATCTATTGGAACAGTCCCATTTAATGACTTTCCTAATAAAGTAGTGTTTTAATGAAAATGTGTCCTTAATATTTTATTACATAGCAAATGTTTTATAAAAGCAATAAGGCATAAAAGTGTTTTAATGAAACTATTTTCTTTTTTATTATGTAGTAACAAATAATGAACTCAAGGCCATGCAAAGGCCTCTCATACAGTAGGCTATTGTATAAACGAAGGGTGAGAACCATGTCTGCCCACGTATACGTATGTGTGCTAGTTAGAGATATAGCTCCTCGATAACAGGTGACACTTTGACATTTCATATGAGATTCTGACTGTTTACACAAACAAGTGTTGTACCCTCAGCTCTGCACTCAAAAATAGCATGAATTTAAAACAATATAATGGTGCACAACAGACAATCAAACCGGCTAATAATCAACATTAAGAGGGCAATCCATTTCACCCCGTTTTATTCGAAATGATCACTCAACAAGGTTGAGAGACAGATGGATAATTAAACTGTAAAGCAGATGGCAAGTCCCTCTTGGATACCTGATCATTTTACCATTTTCCACCTCAAAAGGCTGTGGACAAAATTTTGTAATTGCATGAGAGACCATATGGAAACTGTCATTTTCATGTCCCACATTAAATTCATTGATTCATCTCAAGTGCAGTTTGTTCTTTCTGTTGCTGAGCCGATGGTGTCTGGCATAAATGAAATTGGTTATGTTTGCCCTGCTTATGTAAAGATGTCAGAAGCCACAGGCAGGTCTTGCTCCTAATAAATAAGGACAGGGGAATGCAGCAGTCACTGAGGTCTGCATGACACATGTCACACATCATGATCCAACAACTTTCACCCAGGTGCTCGCTAAGATAAACATGACTTCTGTTTTATTTTTTAATGAAAACCTTGGGAGTCCGTGTGAAGGGTCCGTGGTGGACAGATATAGAACACGTATGGGATTATTTTTTTTAGAATAAAAAGGATGTCTATATTTAAAAATGGATTATGTTGGCTTGAAAAAGCCAACAAACTGTTATTCTTCAAACTATGTTTACAGATTTTTCAAAATTGATAAACCAAGACCAAAATTTCCAACAATAACTCTTAAAGCTTTCAAGCTACATCCAAGTCTTTCTAGCAAGTCAGTCCACTGTCGACCATCTTTGGAACGCTCTCGGGAGGCTATTTCCAGTCATGCCAGTGAAGCTCCTATCTACTTGAATGGGGGAATACCAAAATCTAAAAAACAGTTGGTCAAGATTACAATCAAAGTGCATATTTTAAATCAGCAGTAAAATCTGACAAACTGGTATCATAAACTTGCTTCTTTACCTCATATTACGCTAAGAAACGCAATTTTCCCAGCTTTTATAGCTAATGCGCAATTGCGTTCTCGAGTTGATGACAGGTAATGTTTGTAACTAAAAGGTGATTGGCTCTTTTACCTTTAAGGCGTGACTTCTTTTCTACATCCATTGACCGTTGGGTGTTCCAATTTCTCCCATTCATTAGAATAGAAGTGGCCCATCTCTGCTGAATAGTCTCTGGCTACATCCACCAAACTTAGTACAGACCTTCAAACAGTGCTAGTATAGTGTAATTCAAATAAGTTTTAATCAAATTAATTACATGACATGTCGATTAATTAACTGTAATTAATTGCATACATCATTATTTACTGAGAAAGGCCGCCAGATAAAGTTAATTCATATAAATAATGTATAATAATTCAAATATCTATAAATATAATATTTAGAGCCTATAATAAATAATACGGATTGAAATTCAGTTACGGATTGAAAATAAATTACATTATTGTGGCAGATGAATTATTGTTGTTGATGAAACAATATATTGAGTTAAGAACTCAATATATTGTTTGTTTTATTCTCATATAACAAGACTACAGTTTACAGCAATCTGTTTTGCATTGAGTTTGCCAATGTGTCCAGTTCTCACAGTACGCTTTCTTGAAAATCATGTCTCAAGATTTGTGTTTTTTGTTGTGCTTCCCCTACCTGCTGCTCTTCCTCAGTGAGCAGTTCTCATTCAATGGTTGCCCTGCTTATGAGGTTTGTTAAGGCACGCTGCCACCTATTGATGCCTATTGACAGCTATTGACTTGAATTGCTCCTATGGTAGGAAAATCTGTAGGCAACTTTTATAATGGAATTTACGTACATGTCAGGGGGCATGATTAACTGCATTAAAAATCGGCCGCCCTAAAATATTTATATATTTATATATATATATATGTATATGTATATATATATATATATATATATATATATATATATATATATATATATATATATATATATATGTATGTATGTATGTATATGTATATACACACACACACTGATCAGCCACAACATTAAAATCACCTGCCTAATATTGTGTTGGTTCCCCTCGTGCTGCCAAAACAGCGCCAACCTGATATTCTTCTCACCACAATTATACAGTGTGGTTATCTGAGTTACCGGAGACTTTGTCAGTTCGAACCAGTCTGGCTATTCTCTGTTGACCTCTCTCATCAACAAGGCATTTCCGTCCACAGCACTGCCGCTCACTGGATATTTTTCGTTTTTGGCACCATTCTGAGTAAATTCTAGAGACTGTTGTGTGTGAAAATCCCAGGAGATCAGCAGTTACAGAAATACTCAAACCAGCCCATCTAGCACCAACAATCATCCATGCGATTATCTAATCAGCCAATTGTGTGGCAGCAGTGCAGTAAAATCATGCAGATATGGGCCAGGAGCTTCAGTTGATGTTCACATCAACCATCAGAATGAGGAAAAATGTGATCTCGATTTGGACCATGGCATGATTGTTGGTGCCAGATGGGCTGGTTTGAGTATTTCTGTAACTGCTGATCTGCTGGGAATTCACTCAGAATGGTGCCAAAAACAAAAAACATCCAGTGAGCAGCAGTTCTGTGGACAGAAATGCCTTGTTGATGAAAGAGGTCAACAGAGAATGGCCAGACTGTTTTGAACTGACAAAGTCTACTGTAACTCAAATAACCACTTTGTACAATTGTGGTGACAATAATAGCATCTCAAAATGCTATTCTGAGATGCGGGTTGGCGCTGGTTTGGCGGTACGAGGGGGACCTACACAATATTATGCAGGTGATTTTTTTGAATTTTGTGGATGATCGGTGTATATATATATATATATATATATATATATATATATATATATATATATATATATATATATATAGCTTGCTAGCTGGCTGTTTGTCTTACTTTAATGTATGAATGACCATCAAACAAACATTTTAAAACTAGTTTAAACTTTTGAACTTTCAGACAAGTCTTTGTCAAGCTAACATCAAAGTTTGTCCAGACAAACTTTAACCCATATAGTTTCTAAATGTGGTGCATTATTAATCTCTTGAAAAGACAGTTCATCCAAAAATGAAAATTCTATCATAAAGTTTTTCTTTTGTGACAAAAAAGGCAGAATGTTACCATTCACTTTCATTGTTTGAAAAAGGATGCAATGAATGTGAAAGTGAACTGACATTAACAAAAGCAAAAATCTGCCAATTCTTTAAATACTCACTGTTTCAAAAGTATAGACACAAGACAAATGAATATTCATATAAGCATGATTTTAGTGTGATAAAATCACTTACTTAGCTTTTCTTTGTAAAGTTATAGCCAATTATACAACTTTGATACCATGACGATGTAATGTGTACAAACCATAAAATCCTAAAATGACTGTAAAAATGACTATTTAAACAACTTTACATCTGAAATAAAAGTTTTAAAAGAAGAATTATTGCAAGTGATTTTTAAAATTATAAGCTCCAAATTTCTACATTTAAACCCTCCAAAAATTGGCCCCATTCACTTCCAATGTAAGTTTCTCACTGTACCCTCGATTTTTGCTTTTTTTTTTTTTTTTTTTAAGAGGAGGGACGTCAATTATTTTTTGTAATAATTTTGCCACAAACACTGTCGACTGAACTTAACTTGTATTGAACCCAGAATATTCCTTTAATATCTCTTTTGTATTTCACAGATGAAAGTAAGTCATATGGGTTTGGAATTGGAACATCATGAGGGTGATGCAGTTATGACTTTTATTAGGAATTTTCCTTTTTGGGTGAGCTTCCCTTTAAGGAACACCAACAAATGTTATTTTTAAGGGCCATCATGTAGAAAATAGCCCCTACAGGCAACAACTGGACAGTTTTACTTTGCAGTATCTGCAACACACCCTCATGGCTAAATTGTCAGGATTCGTACTTTTCTAAATTTGGCTAATTCGTATGATATTGTGCGACTGCACTCTATCTATCATGTTTAAACACTCTACTGATCAGTTAAGTTTAGATAAGGGGTTTGGGTAAGGGCATATTAATAAGTATGTCCTTAATGCCTCGTGCGCGGAACTCACGCTTGCTTCCGCATTAGATATCCGGGAATTTGCATGTCATGAAGTCGTACGAGTTTATGCGAACAACATCGTGCGAGACCATACGAAATAACCAACCCATAAATTATGTACGACTTTTCATGAGATCGGGTTGGTATCTTTTAGGGGTCTATGGTTCTGTAAATTTGAAAAGCTTTGAATTAAATAAATAAAATCTTCCAAATCTACAAACAAAATCTGTGGAGACTGTAAGAAACATCAAAATGATGCTCAAGCTTTACAACAATACAGTACAATAAACAAATTCCCTCATGCCCTGAGGTGATTCATTGTATGGTTCAATGGGAGATGTGCCCGTACATTCTGTGAAAATTTCAAATTGTGTTGTTCCAAACACAACAAACAACAGACCACTAATGCAGTCCTCCTATAATTTATGCACAGTACGTTCTCTATAAGCTTAGGGGATCGGCTCTCCTGCAGTTCTGTCATTATAGCTCGAAACATGATTGACAGAACAAAAAAGAACAGGAGCTTATGTGGCAGTCCGACATTTGTTAAAGCCTCTATGTATCTTCTTCACATTACAGCGAATCACTTACTCACTGCCAATGGGTAAATGAACAACTCAGTGAACACAGTTGAAACAGCACAGATTCATTAGATTAGTCCAAGAGTATAATTCACACAGACATTTCAACTCACTTGGGGAAATATCCTTGTCCTTAGTCACAACCCAAGACATGCATGTCTCATAAGCTGTAAACAATTATGTTGCTCTGTGTAAGATCTGTATCTGGACTGAAGTGTGTGATTAATGGCCTCTACTCCTTAAATCCATTAGAAAGACCAAACAGACAGGAATGGATGATATGTATTCAGGCTGTTGCTACTGTAAGCTTGGAGGTTGATGCGGGCATTGTTTAAGCTGCTTCATTATAAACAGAACATTTATCATCAGAATGTAGAATACAACACAGCATAAAATTATTATTTTTTTTACATATTTTCCACAAAGAAAATTCCATACAACAGGTAACAAATATGGATGAACCATTATCATGGCGTTTGAGCACACCTCCACCCAAATATATATATATATATGAAAATGATGATAATGATGAAAATCATATAAAGGGATGAAAATTCTGTCACTCACCCTTATGCTGTTCCAAACCTGTATGACTTTCTTTCTTCCATGGAACACAAAAGGTGATGTTGGGCAGAATGACAGCCTCAGTCACCATTCACTTTCACTGTTTTAAAAAAAGAAATGAAAGTAATTGTTGACTGAGGCTATAATTTTGCCAAATGTCTCCTTTTGGGCTCCACAAAAAAAAGAAAGTCATACAGGTTAGAACAACATGAGAGTAAATGATAAAATATTTTATTTATTTTTCAGTGAATTATCCCTTTAATTCGTCAGAAAGTATATGTAGGCTACACCACCACCTCAAGGACCTTATTGGGCAGGAAGAACATTCATTTGGAGGCACATTGCTCGACTCTCAATAATGAGATGTTTCATGGAAATGACTTCTTTTTGCCCATTACTTTCCAAGTCATCTTTACACATAACCAGATTATATCACTAAATTCATCCAAATATGTTACAGGCTCTGAATAAAGCATGTTTAGGGTTTTAAAAGAGATGCGTGTTTGTTCCATATGCTGGGTGGTTTAATAACTGTTATCCTGATGGTTTCATGTGATGATGAGGTGCTGATGTAGAGCTCCAGACAGAAATTTGGGACAATGGCCCACGCGCTGCAGGCGCGGTTGAGCCGCTACATTATACAACAGTCTGAAGCATGACAGACTAAAATAAATCAAATGAATTATGGAAAAGGTGTGAGTAAGGAAATGGAGGAATTAGCCTGGTCGATATATTAAGTCGACCAAAACGAAGCGTTTTGAATGTAACCCTGACACTTCAATAGAGAAAATGTTTAGCTATTGTCGTTCATAATACTCTGGCACAATCTCTAAACAAAGTGAGCTGCCTACCAAGATATTAACATTTTGTTTCATATCTTTGACCTTTGCGTCGCGTCCAACTGTTTTTTCATCGTCTCGCGCAGGTGACCCGCGTCAACTCAAAAGAGCGTCAACTTTTAAAAGCGTGTCTCGAGACACTTGCGTCTTGTTCTATGCGTCGCGTCCAGCTTTTTGTAACGTTTTTGTTCTGAGCGGCCTCTAAAATACCCCAAAATGCTGTCTATGTATGTGCAGCTCACTAAAGTCAAAACCTTTTAAAATGTTAATGGAGATGTCTCATTCTCTGAAAGAAACAGAGGCTCGATGGTTTAACTTTTACTTTAATTGGACACTGTGCTGATTAAATGAATCACACAGTTCGTGTTGCACTTATATGAAAGAAAATAGTTGATCCAAACTCATTTTTATCCAGGGGACAGTTGCATTGCACCTGCTTTCCGTGCACTTTAATGTAAACGGAACTTGAGATGATTTAACATGTATGAATCAAGATTAAATGAATCTTAATGTGATGAATATCATGAGTGTCATGTAATGTAAAAAGTAACAGACATTTCCAAACACACACGTTTGACAGAGACACATGCTCTTACCTTCAACAGCCCACACAATCCGTACTAACCATAACAAACGAATTATATCCATAATTGCCGTAAATTTGGGCATTTCACTGTAAAGACCCAGAATATTCATTGAAAACGTGTCAGGTTTGCCATCTGTGAAGACACTATAATTACAAGCACGCGAATAAACCCCATCGGACTGGAAGAACTACAGCAAGTTTGGACGAAACCAATGAAACCCAGACGAGGGGGCGGGAATGTATGTATGACAAGAGGGATGCTCACAGCGATTATCAAGAGCGTCTGGAAGATAGTAATAATTATAATAATAATAATAATAATAATAATAATAATAATATAATTATAAATAACAATAAATAAATAAATAAATAATAAAATAGCCACTCTTAAAGGGATAGTTCACCCAAAAATGAAAAATCTCTTATCATTTACTCACCCTCATGCCATCACAGATGAGTATGACTTTCTATATTCTGCTGAACATAAACAAAGATTTTTAGAAGAATATCTCAGCTCTTTAGGTCCATTAAATGCAGATGAATGGTGACCAAAGCTTTGAAGCTCCAAAAAGGATATAAAGTCAGTATTCCATACAACTCCAGTGGTTAAATCGATGTCTTCAGAAGTGGTATGATAGGTGTGGGTGAGAAACAGATCAATATTTACAGTAAGTATTTTTTTTACTATAAATTCTCCTCCCTGCCCAGTAGGTGGTGATATGCACGAATAATGCAAATCACTAAAAACAAAAGTAGAAAAATAGGAATTAAATATTGATCTGTTTCTCACTCACACCTATCATATCACATCTGAAGATATGGATTTAACCACTGGAGTTGTATGGAATACTATTATACCTTTATGTGCTTTTTGGAGATTCAAAGTTTTGGCTAATATTCACTTGCATTGTATGGACCAACAGAGCTGAGATATTCTTTTAAAAAATCGTTTTTTGTGTTCAGCAGACCAAAGATATGGAAGCCCAGGAGTGCCTTTTAAAAAAGGATGAAGGAACAAATTATCAGTCTATTAATTTGAAAATAAAAATTTTAATAGATAAACCAATATATAAATGGACAAATAAATAGACACATTTAAATGTGTTTATTTAATTCATGTTTTAAAATGTACTTTTATTTAGCAATAAAACAGCACATTACTAAGTCATTTCTCCATCCATTTGCCAGTTGCTTTTCTTTGTCCATTTGCCAACTGATTTTCTTTATTGTTTGACTTTTCTTTTTCTTTTTCCATTTGTCAGTCCATACCTACTGAAGCCCAGGAGTGCCAATTAAAAAGAATGAAGGAATAAATTATCAATCTATTAATTTGAAAATAAAAACTTAAATAAAAAATCAATATATAAATGGGCAAATAAAAAGATACATTTAAATGTGTTTATTTAATTCATGTTTTAAAAAAAAATAATTATATTTAACAATAAATGAGTACATTAATTTTTAATTAAGACTGGTTCTGTTGACAGCATCACAATTACCAGCTCCCATCCAGGACACATATCACTGTGCACGCTCAGGTAGAGCCATATTCAGCATTTCACAGCAATGATGAATGGGCCACTATTAACTTCTGATATGCTTTGCATCCGTTTCTTATGCACGGGATTCGCAGATCCAATAATAACATGTAAACTGCTCATACTATCATCCAGTGACAAGCTGTCTTACATCCTCTTCGAGTGGCAAGTGGGAGAGAGGGTGTGTCTTATAACTGAGTCAAAAGTTCATTGGTTGCTCCCACAAGTCAACAGTCCAATGGCATTTTTTAACTCAATTCTCAATTGGTTAAAGAAAAGGAAAAGCAAAACAAAAAGAAAAAGAAAAGCAATTGGCAAATGAATTAAGAAAAGCAATTGCCAAATACCTTTTTAAAATGCAGTTGAAAAGGTGCTTTTAAAGTGCATTTAAAAGTGCATTTAAAAGACTGATTAACGTACTCATTTACTGCTACATTTTTTGACAATTTAAACATTAAATAAATCAGATTTATTAATTCACAATTTTATTGTTAAATATAATTACATTTTTAAACATGAATTAAATAAACACATTTAAATGTGTCTTTTTATTTTTTCTTTTATAAATTGACTTATTTATTCAAGTTTTTATTTTCAAATTAATAGATTGATCATTTATTTGTTCAGTCTTTTTAATTGGCACTCCTGGGCTTCAGCAGGTATAGATTGACAAATGGAAAAAGAAAAGGAAAAGTCAAACAATAAAGAAAAGCAATTGGCAGATTAATTATTATACAATGTTCATACAAGCAGATGTACATATCATCATCTTCCCACTGCTGCTACAATTTATATATATTTCCTGTTTATATCTGACTTGTTTAATTCTGTGTACTTGTTGTGGTATTATTGTCTGTGTTTAATGTCCATATTTATTGTTGTCTTTAGTCCTCGCCAGTGTCTACTACATGTTGCACTATAGTTCCCGGAAGGAATGGTCTTTCGTTTTGATCTATTGCCACGCGATGTGAAAAAAAAATGGCAATAATGCTGACATTGACTTTGAATGAAGAAAAGCAATTGTCAAATGCTTTTTAAAATGCAATTTAAAAGGTGTATTTAAAAATGACTTATTAATGTGCTGTTTTATTGCTTTTATTAAAACATGAATTAAATAAACACATTTAAATGTGTCTATTTATTTGTTCAATTATAAATGGGTTTATTTATTCACATTTAAATGTGTCTATTTATTTGTTCAATTATAAATGGGTTTATTTATTCACATTTAAATGTGTCTATTTATTTGTCCATTTATAAATTGGTTTATTTATTCACATTTTTATTTTCAAATTAATAGATTGATAATTTATTCCTTCATTGTTTTTTAAATGGCATTCCTGGGCTTCCATATAAAGAAAGTCATACACATCTGGCATGGCATGAGGGAGAGTAAATGAGGAGAGAATTTTTGTTTTTGGGTGAGCTATCTATTTAATTCATGTTATTGCAACAGTGCCCCCTGGAGTTAAGGGGAAAAATCTGCAGCTGTGGATAGATGCAGGCAGGGGTGGGGGTTTGAGGAGTGGACTGATAGTCCACCAATAGCTAGCTGGTGATGCATGTGATCATCTATCATCTCCTTCTCTAATCCCTCAGAGTCACTTGCAATTGTATCATTTTGCAGATTATACAACTGACAGACCACACAAGGGGCTGGTGTGAGGGAGACAAATGGTCTGGTTTCTCAACACCACTGCACAAGATCTTTGACTCTCATGTGAGAATCTGAGCGTACTACCACAGCCCTGATGCATGGGTTGGTGTATTCACTTAAAGATATACCTAGCATCCAGTGGCTTTACCTTTTACTTTAGCACACTAGTACTAGTAAAACATTTTACAAGTAAGAAATTGTGAAGCCATGTGTTAAAAACATCTTTCAAAAGATGCAATTAAAACGAGAACAGTTGTTAATTAATTTACATTTAAAAAAAATACTTATTCATGTTTTTTTAAAAAAGCTGTATATTTCCATGCAAAGTTGCATGAACCTAAGAACTTCATGCAACAGAAGAGGGAAAAAATCATAATGACTCATTGAATACACATGAATACACAGATTTATCAGAAAATACAAAATGCACACAACCAAGCTCTCAGACAGAATAAGAGGATAGACCAAGGAAAAACTGGTCATAGAGAGTAAGTGAGAGAGAGAGAGAGAGGAAATAGAGCAGAAGAATATGGAACTGACATAAAGGAATCGAGGATAATTCAGCCTCAAGATGAGTGAGGACTGCAAAATGGCAGACTAGTGGATCCAGGGGTCGTTTCCATGGAAACCTTTGCCCAGGGAGATTGGCGACCCTCCTGTCTGCTAATGCTAACAGAACGCAGATTGTAGGTCACATATGGCACCAACAGCCCAATCAGGCCTAATCTGTCTTGACTTGTGGGTCATGAATTCAACCATGAAAATGATTTATACTCTGGCTCATATCACTGACTAGTCTTTGTATTAATATTAGTGTGAAACTGTTAAAACGATGGGAGCTCATTGATTATTCTGCACATTTTAAATGCATGCATGTGTGATTTTAATAAAATAAAAGAAATATGTTTATTATAACAAAGAGTTTAGTCATCTAAAACGGTTTTACTCTATATTTACAAAACAGAAAAATAGCATATTTTTTGTTCTGAGTAGTAAATAGAACGTTTCACTCTGGTTAATTGTTTCAATTAATGACATTTCACTGTTTATTTTTTTCTGTTGCTGACTTATCGGGGAAAACGAGAGGCGGTGGAACATGATTTTACATCAACGAAAGTTGATGTACAGATGTAACAGCATTGAAGAAGATGTGCTGTCATAATTTAGAAGCGCTCTTCATCCACTGTAAGCATTTCTACTCGCCGCAAGAGTTTTTCTCGTTCATTCTGGTGAGTGTTTATATCCCGCCACAAGCATGCATGAACGCAGCATTGCAACAGCTGGCTGATCACATCACAGACACGGAGCAACAACACCTGGACTCACTTATTATTATTTTGGGAGATTTTAATAAAGCTAACCTCACCCGGAAACTGCCAAAATACAAACAACACATCACATGCCCCACCAGAGACAGAAATATACTTGACCACTGCTACACCTCTGTAAAGGATGCATATCGCTCTGTCCCACGTGCAGCTTTAGGACTCTCTGATCCCTGGTTCATCTTCTCTTGGCCTACAAGCAGAAATTAAAATGCCTGTAGAAAGGACTGTAAAGAGATGGACCAATGAAGCAGAGATGGAACTACAAGCCTGCTTTGACTGCACTGACTGGAGTGTTTTTGAAGCTGCAGCCACAGACCTGGACGAGCTCACAGATACTGTGACATCATATATCAGTTTCTGTGAGGATATGTGCATCCCTACTAGGACATTTTTATCATTCAATAACAATAAACCATGGTTTACAGGAAAACTCAGACAGCTTCATCAAAGAGGATACTTACAGAAGTGGGGATAAAATGTTGGACAACCAGGCCAGGAACACACTGACTAAGGAAATCATAGTGGCTAAAAGAAGCTACTCTGAAAAGCTGAAAAACCCGTTTTCAGCCAACGATCCTGCATCTGTGTGGAAAGGCCTGAAAAGCATTACCAAGTACAAGACACCTCTCCCTCGCTCAGTTGAGAGTCAACTAATGGCTGATGAACTGAATGTGTTTTACTGCAGGTTTGAAAAGCCCAGTATCACACCCCTCCCCCGCTTTGATCTTCACTTCACACAAACACCTCCTGGAACACCCCTCATCCCCCCTCCTGCTACTCAATCTGCACTTATGATCTGTGAGGAGGATGTGTGCCGGGTCTTTCGGAAGCAAAAGACTAGGAAAGCTTCAGGCCCAGTGAACTGTTTCACCTGCCTGTCTGAAAGTCTGTGCTGACCAACTGGCCCCCATCTTCACACGGATCTTTAATAAATCACTGGAGCAGTGTAAGTTCCCTGCTGCTTCAAATGCTCCACCATCATTCCGGTCCCCAAAAAACCCAAAATCACAGGACTTAACCCTCAGGGGTCGACGGACGTGCAGGCATCCTGCTGGATTTTTCCTCATAACAGCAGAAACAACTTAAAATACTCACTCATTTTTGGGCATACAGATAAGTGTAAGACATCATTAGAAACTATAAAGGGTCTACTTTTATTTGTGTACACTCACAATAACAACAAAACCTTGTGCTTTTGTAAAATAAAGAAAATAAACAGGGTGCGCTTTCAGCCGTCTGTAATGTTGGTGTCAGGAGTGGAAGAGGAAGAGAGGAGACGCCGGAATGGAATCTTTAAATCCTTTATACACGCTGGAGTGGAACTAACAATAAATCTTAACATAACACTTCACTAACTCAACGTAACACTTCAAGGACTGACAAAGGATGAACAGAACTAGAGGGTATTTATATAAACAATGACTAATGATGAAATGGAGGGCAGGTGAGGAGGATTGGAAACAGGTGGGAGTGATGAGGGAAGTGAACTATGGGAAATGTAGTCCTGTGGAAAACTTCAATATAAGAGTCCTTGAAGAAAATAAAGAAAATGAGGGAGACAGACTGACACCGTCTCTGTCTCCGCGAGCATCTTTCTGAAAAACGTCACAAAAATGAACTGAAACTCCGCAAATACTTATCAGATAAACATGAAACATATGTCTAAAGAAAGCTTAAAATGTCTACTTTTAAATAAAATAATTCAAATATTCTCCTGCAATGTAATCTGTATGAAACAAAGCGATGTACAGTTTCTCCTGGCTCAGCTAATTATCCCTAATGTGATCACACCCACCAGCAGAGCATGCTATTCATACGTTAATGTGCTGAGGCGATCAATGCAAATGGTAAACTTCCCCGAGGCAAGTTATATATATATATACATCATTACTCCAGTCTTCAGTGTCACATGATCCTTCAGAAATCATTCTAATATGCTGATTTATTGTAATATCTGATATAGGGCATATACACAATATATAAAAAAGAATTCAGGATTCTTTGATGAATAGACAGTTCAAAATAACAGCATTTATCTGAAATAGAAAGCTTTTGTAACATTATACACTACCGTTCAAAAGTTTGGGGTCAGTATGAATTTTTTTGTTTTTTAATTTTTTGGAAAGAAATTAATACTTTTTGTTCAGTAAGGATGCATTATATTGATCAAAAGTGACAGTAAAGACATTTATAATGTTACAAAAGCTTTTTTATTACATTTTATTCTGTTCCCAGGGGAGGGGTCTTTGTCTCCTAGGGTGTGAATCACATCAATATTCATGATCATTCACGCCTCCTCGCATATGGCCTTTCTAACACTAAAAGTGTCTTACAAAAGTTAAATGACTATATTGTTTTGTATGAATGAGAGATCAGGATGGTTTTCACATCATTTTGTAGCAAAAACTCTAGGCTACAAGATCAAGTTCTCAAAAGTCTTGTGAACAAATGTTTAGTATGTGTTATATGGCCATATTTCAGTGACTTAAAATTTTTGTTTTATCAAAAACCACACATAAACATTATTTTCTCAAAAATACAAACATGTACATACATGTTGCTCACATATTATTGTAGCCTAGTTTGTGCTGAATACAGTTTTATCAGACTTTAGCCAGTAGTATGTTTTTAAGCAACTGAAAAAAGCACAAATGTCAAGGCATGTCAAAACTTCTCCAGGGCCCAAAAACACCCTCAGACCTGTCTGAGGGTGTTACAGACCTGTCGCTCTCACGTCTGTGGTCATGAAGTCGTTTGAGAGACTGGTTTTGGCCAGTCTCTCAAACGAAGGAGATCACTGGACCCCTGCTAGACCCCCTACAGTTTGCTTACCGAGCAAACAGGTCTGTGGATGATGCTGTCAGTATGGGACTGCATTATATCCTGCAACACCTCGACAGACCTGAGACTTATGCAAGTCCTATTTGTGGACTACAGTTCAGCCTTCAATACCATCATGCCAGATCTTCTCTCAACCAAACTGACCCAGCTCTCCGTGCCCACCCCAGTCTGTCAATGGATCACCAGCTTTCTGACAGATAGGCAGCAGCTAGTGAGACTAGGGAAACTTACATTCGAGACCCTCACTATTAGCACCAGTGCTCCTCAGGGATGCGTATTCTCTCCACTGCTCTTCTTCCTGTACATGAATGACTGCACTGCAAAAGACACCACTGTCAAGCTCCTGAAGTTTGCAGACGACACCACGGTCATCTGCCTCATCCACGACGGTGACGAGTCTGCATTCAGACGGGAGGTTGATCAGCTGGTTGTCTGGTGCGGTCACAACAACCTTGAGCTGAACACACTCAAAACAGTGGAGATGATAGTGGACTTCAAGGGGGGTTGTGTCGGTGCCTCGTGCTGACCTTATATATATATAAGAATGAAATAATAATGTGATGAGATGATAAAATAACCATATACAATATGTTATAATATAGTATAAACCTTCTAATATAGTAGTACAGTGAATATAGTTATAGACCCTTCATATATCAATTGTCAAAACAGGTTGAATTTGGGCAGTTTTATAGTAATTTATTACATTTGGGAGACCTAGTCCTCAAAACCTTTTTGATAACATAGGAATTTTAAGACTAATTATAGATTTCCTTTTACCCCATATATATTTACAAAGTAAGTTATCCCAATGTCTAAAAACACTTTTTGATTTTCAGACTAGTAAATTTTGAAAAAGGAAAATAAGCTTAGGGAGAATATTCATTTTTTTATAGTTTCTGTTTGTTTTGGTAAGGGTGAGGGAAATTAAACTCCATCATCTTAAATCTTCCTTAAATTGATTTTCTAGTGCCACATTATTGTATTTATATAATTCTGATAGATTTTGTAGTATACTTACACCTAGATACTTTAGGGCAGGGATCGCAACCTTTTTGACATGGAGTGCCATTTTTTATTTTCCTGGTCAATGGCTGTGCCGATTAAAGCAAAACCCGATGATTATGATATAATCATGATCCTGCAAGTGAATTTTCACAAAGCTTCTTTTGGAAGTGCTTTAATGAAAGAAAACCTGTCCCTTTGTACAAAATGAGGTACAGTTAATGTCACAAATTTGCTTATTTGATTACTGATCACAAAAAGTGTGGAATCTTATATATTTCTTATATTATGTCATACATTTTTCAAAAACATGCAGTGCTGGGTGATGGAAATCTCATGGATTAATAGTGGTGTTTTCCTTATTACATGACGTGTTGTTCTGAAAGCAAAAAGAAACAAATGAAACACTGAATGTAGGCTGTCATCCGTGCAGCCTGTTCGAAGCAAAGCGGGCGCATTTAATCGCGATGTGCGAATGGCTTGCACGCGCAGCGAGAGTCTCATCACACTTTAATAGTGTTTAGTTTCCCATTCAGCTGATTAAAACACGCTGTGTAATCATGAGGAAGGATTACATCAAGATGTAGATTGGAACGCAGGTGCAGAATTTGTATAAATAAAATAGTCTTCTCCTCTCTCACCGTTGCTGGCGTGCCAGTGATTACCATTTGAATTTAAATTGACTTTTTACATCTCTGGCCAGTGGTGGGCCCAAAATCATACCTTCTGATTTATATTCACTTAATTTATATCCAGACACTATAATATACTGCCGAATAACATCCATTATTACTGTAAGAGACTGATTATATTTGTCACATATACTATAACATCATCAGTGTACATTGATATCATTAATAACAGTTTTATTCAACATTAAGATTTTAGGGTAAAATGTACTAATATGTATAAGAAAATGGTCTTAGGTCCACAGAGCTGTTCAGGTTGTAGTCCAAAAACCCAGAAGAGGTTTAGAATTTTCCAGCAATAGGTTCCCTCAGGAATTTCCTACAGTGTGTGTTTTTATAATGGCAGTTTTGGATTTATGAGTAAAACAGATTCTTCAGGTGTTTTGAGTTAGTTTAGAAGCTAGCTGACTGTAGATAGGCATTTCAACCGATCACACACAGCCGTAGTCGCGAGTTGCGAGTTCTTTTCTAGCATGCGAGCATGCATTGAAAGCAGCCATCAACAAGACAGCCCATGGGTTCTGAAATGTACTGAAGACTCTGCATTTGGTATTATCGATACTGTAGAAAGACCAGTATTATAAATATACTGTGTATAGGCCTATGCGTTTCTTAGTAATAAAATATATTTACAGTGTATATTTTAGTCTCAACTTGAGACCCAAGCACTGAAGGGTTTGACATCACTACAAGATGATAAAAACTAAAAACGTTTAGGGATTTACTGAAAATAGTCGGGGCTTAAACCCTGCTAGCCCACCCCTAGCACCGCCCATAATGGCACCACTACCCATCACAGTTTATGAGCTTTGTAATGTGCCCATAAAACTTCATGTATAATAATTATATAACTTATCCAATTGTAAATTTGTTTAAAATAGTTTTAAATGAATTATAACATGTAAGACCACAGGAGCTGCTTGAAATTTCACTTCAACTACCTACTTTCAGATCACTGTTTATAACAGTTTCAAAGCGCTGAAGCTTGAAGCACTACAGCCAAACAGGACCAAAAAGGGTCAGAGAGTTGCTTGCTCCAGACTCTCCCTTGAGAGCACAGACCACCACAAAACCTTCTTTTGTATGTGTGGAAACAAACATGACACACCACCTTGCCATTTTGATGGCTTTTGATAGTGACATGCAGTGATATGGGTCTGGCTTTCTAATCCCGCTGCTCTAAATTTGAAAAATTGACCTTGCTTATGGAGGTGACTTTAGTTTGCTCTTTCTGACATTTCCAGGGCTTAGCAGAGTTTTTTGGTTAATACTTGAACAAAGCCTAGAGGATGAGCAAATATTTCAAGAGTAATTTAATATCTGAAGCATGCACATTCTCCTATGTTAATTAGGCTCTAGAAATAGCAGGGCAGTATCAGTCGATGGCACCCCAGTCTTCAAGACTGGATAAGGTCATCAAGGACAAGGTGTGCGATCAAAGAATATGTTAAAGAAAAGAAAAAACTGATTAAGAAAATGACAAGATTAGATATAAAATAGAGAAGTGGTTCTCAAATGCTTTAGGACCAAGTTAAATCATACATCAATTGGCAATCCAACACAGGACCTAAATTTGTACAGGACCAAGTGTAAACTCTTCCACCATCCCCCTACTACTCCCTGAAATGAAAGAATATTTCACCACATTCAATTTATTTGTGACACAGAATTGATTTTGTCAAGTATAATTACCAGTTTGACACATGTTTATGCTATTAGATATGAGATGTTTTGGGCCATTTAAGTCCAGCATAGCAGGCACAGCTTTTACAGATGGGCTGATTGTGTTGATCTCAGTTTTAGGTTAGATGTGGAGCTGGGGAACATGGGTCTGGGGAAAACCAGAAGCACAAGATCAAATAAATAGTTCAGTCCAGCTAATGGTTACCAGCCAATAATTCTCCTTTGTGGCACTGATATCCACTTTATGCCCGATTCATTTTGAACTGGCTCCCAGGCATGTAAACAATACAATAGGCGTCTCATAAATTGTGCATCAACAAGGCATGAATTGTATAGTGGCAGATGTTAGTATTTAAACTTTGCTATATATTGCAGTTATCTCCTTAGAGAATAACATCATGCTAACAGCTGTGGTTTGCATTCTGTCCTCTGATGGAG
This sequence comes from Myxocyprinus asiaticus, assembly GCF_019703515.2. NCBI lineage: Eukaryota > Metazoa > Chordata > Actinopteri > Cypriniformes > Catostomidae > Myxocyprinus > Myxocyprinus asiaticus. The sequence goes on from NC_059371.1 coordinate 20,973,787, forward strand.
ATTTGGGGAAAGAAAGAAAGAAAGAAAGAAAGAAAAAACATACAGAAGAATTTGCTGCCCTCTTGTGATAACAGCACAATTGGAAAAATAATGTGTGATTATCTGAAAAGTGCTCAGCCATTATAATCGCATGTGTTCCATGAAAAATTGATGCATTTTGCATGTAACACTTTTATTTATTTATTATTATTAAACTATTTGTAACGTGAAACTGCTTCCTCAAAATAAGATATATTAATAATAATCGTTCATAAAGGGCAATGCAGTATTTTCAGTTTCATGTTGCATGTCATTTTACAGTACATAGTAATATAATACCATCTCAAAGATATTTGTATTTATTATAAAAATAATTAATAATTTTCTTTATTTATCACACATTTGCACATATACAGTGAAACTTGGTGTGGTGGTGTTTTTTTTCACATATCCCAGCTAGGCTGGGGTCAGAGTACAGGGTCAGCCATGATACAGCACCCCTGGAGCAGATAGGGTCAAGGGCCTTGCTCAAGGGCCCAACAATGGCATCTTGGCAGTGCTGGGGCTTGAACCCCTGACCTTCTGATCAGTAACCCAGAGCCTTAACTGCTGAGCTACCACTGCCCCTTATTTTGCATATCCCAGCCAAGCTGGGGTCAGAGCGCAGGGTCTTAATATATTAATTTATAATATATAAAACAATTTTAAAATAGTACAGTATATTGATGAAATGTTATTATTATATTATATTATATTATATTATATAAGTATACGATATAATATAATATAATATAATATACAACAGTTAGTTCTGGTCCTCGAATCTGATTGGACGAGAGACGTTCCATGAGCACTGATGGTCTGACACATCAGACCATCAGTTAATTACACAAACTCAAGGCACTTACCTCTTACTGGAGTTTCCACATTGGATACACACTGTTTAAAATGGCAGAGGAGATTGCAGTTTCTATAGTGAAAGACTTTTGTGCACCGGCTACCGTGGAATTGGGAGAAATACCCCAGCTTGGATGGCTATTTTTCCACTGAGAAAGCTGATCTTCAGAAAGCTGAGAGCATCTCTGTTTGGGAGTGGCAACAGGTGATCGCACACACTCCATCTCTCTCTCTCTCTCTCTCTCTCTCTCTCTCACACACACACACACACACACACACATCCATCCTTGTTTATCCAATAACTTGTTAGAAACAGCACAGCCGTGATACTAGTTCTAAAGTGACATTTCTGAATTACTAACGAAGTCTTGGACACATCATTTGGTTTGAACCAGCAATGGCAGATTCTGATCCGTCGCGTAAGAAAGTAGTTCCATGCACAAATGTGTTTTTATGACTGTTTTTTTTTTTATTTACTTGTTCATTGAACTGTTCATTTTTATGTAATACCATAAAAATTATAAAATATATTATATTCATATAAAATAATTACCTATGGCACTCGGCCTGTGGTCAAATCACAGCAGTGCTGATGTAGGGCCATATAGCACGATTGCGAGTGTAATATTGCTTAAATATTCTATTATATATTGCCAGTAAATGTAATAATGTAAGTATGTAACAATGTATTTTTATATATTATTTGATATGAATATAATATATTTTATAATTTTTATGTAATACATACAAAAGGTCAGTATGTATGGTATGTTATAATAATGTTAAATATATACATCGAAAAACAAACATTTTGAATGTTAACCATTTGATTGTGCATTAAACCAGTGCTTCAAAACATCTAAAACCATGCTTGAAGTGTAAAATTGCAATATTTACATAATTGTTATTTTCACTTAGAGAATGTACTGTCGCTTGTGAAAAACCTATTAAACAAATATCATTCACTCGCAAGGCATGAAAGGCTAAAGTGAGCAGAGAGAATGGATGTGTAAAGATCAGGAGTGAGAAGATCTGGTGTGAGGCTTTAGAGCAGAATATCTTCAGATTATGACGTGCTGGCCTGCAGTTGGCTGAGAGCACATTGAGAAGTCAGTGAAAGGGTTATTGTTAAGATTAAAGCATGGCTGGAGAGTGACTGCTCAGTGCTGGTAATGTTTTTATGTTGTAAGCTTCCATGCAATTCAACTTTGAATGGTTATTGGTTTATAAATTATGTGAGACATATGGTGTGGCTGGAACATATGGAGCTTTGATTTTATGTCTCTGAAAGGAGTATATCTTGTGGTAAGATCTTTTATCATTTACCCTACTGAGAATTATATATTCATAAAATACATCTGAATCAATGTTACGTACAATGTTATTTTATTTCAAAATGTTAAATTTTGCAAACACATTGTTTTATTATTCATTTGAAAATTATTAGAATTCTAAGAATTATCAGTTGGATTTATAGCACAGTTTTCTTTGAAATTCCCTTTAAAGCTAATCTCAAGTTACACAGCATTTATAACATCTGACTGGGAATAAGAGGGTGACCAAGATTTCGCCAATCAGCGCATGTTCCTGGGTCAACATCCTTCTCAGTCCAGAAACAACAGTCCTATCAGATTTTTGGGACAGAGTAAAGTGTAGGGTTGGGTTTAGGCTTAGGGACTGTTCTTAACAAACTATAATTTCTCTCTGATTTTAGGGATAGTTAATGGTTAGGGGTTAGGTTTAGGATTTGAGTTAGACTTTGATTCAGTGAGGAATGTTGTTCCAGGACCACCAAAAGATGTTAATCCAGGAACACGTCCTACTTGGCAAAATCACAATGGAGACATGTTACAAACAATGTGACTGTGATGATGGAGTTCCAGACGTTGCAGAGATATCTGAAACTTAGTCCCCTCTCTTTAAGCCTGCCAGACCTGCGGAGAACACCCCACTGCAAAGATGAAAGTGAAATGGACAAAGTTAGGCATGGTCTTCTTTCTGCTCCTCTCCCTTGTTATGACGGGCTGTTTTATTTGGCAGTACAGGCTTCCCAAAGTGAAATCAGGTAAAAATGACCAAAAATAATAAGGGCTACTGGATGAGGGTCATCAAGCATCAACGAATGGATGGTTAATGTGTATATAGAATAAATGGTAGCATGCACTTTGCTCCCAGGAATAGCAAATCAGGTTTTACTTAGCAGGTAAAAGTGCTTAGACAGCACTTAAAGCATGGGGGAACATCCTTACATTTGGCTTTTTGATCTCCTTATGCTTAATTAATCGAATGGAGGGTAGGCTTTGGATTACCCAAAGTGCGACATAGTGGCTTGTAGCTTACTGTGTTCTGTAAAGCCTGATTATCACTTGGGGGAAGGGAAAAGAACTTTGTGTAAAATACATGATTAAGGCCTGAACACCATTCCCATGTTCTATTCTGTATCAAATGCACTCTGTATTATATAATGATGACTGTGATATGACTGAGGGCTTTGTTTATTTGATAGATTCAGAAAAAGTCAGAAAATATCAATTCAAGTGGCATTTATTTAAAAGTAAAAGAGTGCTCTTTTCAAGCAAATCATTTCACAAAAAGAGTTTGTTAGCTTTTAAATAAACTGATATAAAATTCTGTTCAAAATGACAATAAGTGTTTGTCTGCTTATCAAACCTAGTGGAACATATTGAAGTGAAAAACGACACCAGTGATTACTCCTGTAGGACACCTGTGTAAACTTATATGGAAATGATTTCATACATATATCCACTAAACATTCCAGTTTTTAAGGCACCAACTGGTTTAAAGTAATTGCAAAATGGCTAAGAAAAGTGGGGTTGAAGAGAAGAGAATCATTTGTTTGCAGACACTTGGTTTGATATTTTGTTATCTGTGCAAATCCATTAAAAATCCATAAGGCTGAAGTGTCTAAAGGTGTCCAAACACATTTTTGGGCCACTGTACGATACCTCAGTATTTCATCCTTGTTGTGTTTATGTGACATCACCAGCTGGTATGTGATAGCATTCTAGAGATGCACTAGCGACTGAGGTTAGGGCCATGGCTTTTCTAGCCTCCTTGATAGTGTGTACGACTCCCATGCTGGATATCGCCGGTTCGAATTCCATTCAGGGTGTTTTGAGTAGGACCGGTGACACTGATGCCATGACCTGGATGGGAGTGAGGTTTAGGGGGGTGGGTGTAATGGTAGCCAGCTGGTACATGATAGCTGTGCAGTGTGTAAACCTCACTCTCTTGGCCTTAAGAGACGCACTAGCAACCAAGGCTAGGGCCACAGCTTTTCTAGCCTCCTTGCTAGCACGCCTGCCTCCTATGCTGTGGATTGCCAGTTCGAATGCCGCTCTGGATGGGTTGAGTAGGACCGGTGACATTTACCGTACTTTAGAAGTTCATGTGGGTCATACTGAAAGTTCTCGAGCATATACTGCCTTTTTACATCTATTTGGCATACATATGATGTTTTTACTTCAGTGGATGAAACAGCAGCAGGAAAAATTAAAGAAGAGAAGATGTGCCCAAGGTTTCCCGAGCCTGTGCCATTGGAACACCCAATACCTGTCCTCATGGAGGCTTTGGAAAAGGTCAGACCTTTCAAATTAAATCTGAATTCACGAGTAGAAAATCCAAGAATAGTATTTTGTTTCCTACAAGTTCTCTCTATTTAGATTTCCCAAAATATTAAAAAGAAGATCATACATAACTTTTATAATTTTCCCAAATGATAGTGAAATTTGAATCTCTATATGCTCAAAAATACATTTAAATATATATATATATATTGTATAGCTACAGTTCTAGTATTTATGACAACAAATCAGATTTGTGAATGGGCCAGTCTTATAATCTTCAGAAATATGTTATTCTCCAGGTGGATGTGCTTTTGAGGACCAGCATTGATGCCACACGACTGCCAGCCATGTCTGCTATTGTTATATTTAATGACTCTGTATTGTGGAATGGTAACTTTGGCAGAAGGAATGGAAGTGACCCCACATCTCCACCACCAAACGAATACACAGTTTACAGGTGGGTTACAATGGTTTTGCACACATTCTTTACTTGTCTTTTTATTGTGAACACTATGGATGTTTTTCATTTATTTATTTATTTATTTATTTGTTTTTGCTTGTCTTGTTACAGGGTATATAGATGATGAGGGACAACTTGTAAAAGTTTTGTATCAATTTTTCCCCCTCTATATAGCATATTGGATCTTAAGCTGTTTAAATGGTATTGTGAGAGGGGTTATGCCATTTTGCATCATATTTTAAAACTATGACAATTAAAAAATATAAGAAAGTGTCCCTCTTTACCTGTATTTACCCTGCTTTTCCCCCCTCTTCCCCCCCCCCCCAAATCTGCAGTTTAGATGAATTTAGTTATGGGCTCCTTTTTGTAATTTGCTGTTGCTTTTGATTACACTATCAAAGAATTGCAAGCCTTTCCAAAATCTTCCCCACCTTGATGCTGTATAAACTTTGGGAGGATGGAAAAGTGGATTCCCTGGATGACCCTTTGGAAAAGTATGAGAAGAATTTCACCATAAGGAACCCTTTTAGGAAAAGAAGGGTTAATGACCTCAAGTCGATCTATAATGGCATGTTCAACGGTAGAGAGGCTCAAGTCCAAACCTCATCCGTCACCCTGAGAAGGATGGCAAGTCAGCTGTCAGGTGAGACACAGTGTTTCCATTAGGTCAGTAGGTGATTAGCATAGGCATAATTAGTGGATCCCAAAGTTGCAATAAAAAGAAAGAAGGTGTGAGGTGAAACCTGTAATTAGAAAACTGTTTTAAAACCAGGAGGTTCTACGGCTACCCTAATCAGCTCAGTTATCTGACATTAGATAACTGAGTGGGATTGTCCCAGATCTGGGCCTCTAGCTTGCGATTAGACAGGAAAGAATTGCTCTTACAGACAGTTTATATAAGATGCCAGAAATAGTGGTGCCAACCATTTTTGTACCCATAATAGCTGCTAGATTACACACTGAAGCTCTTCTAAACAATGGCATATTTTTCTGCCATCACAATACTTATTATACTATTATATTACAACTAAATTATTGAAATATATCTTGAAACTATTATTATTATTATTATTATTATTAATATTATTATTATAATCATTGTTAATGCATTGTAACACCATATCAAAGAAATGAACTGACTATGGCCCCAAAAAGTTGCCTGTTTGGACACCTATGCAACACTTTTAAATCTATTACATAACAAAATATCATCAGGTGGATTTATTTTAAAGACATATAACACATTTTCCTAACAAGACATTTTATAAAATTAAGCACACAATAAACATGGGTAGGTTTTGACTTATGTTTTCTAATTATATAAAAATTATATTATAAAACAATAACTGACATAATTTCACAATTAAGATAAGGTATTTGTACACTTTATGGTTGTCAAATTTAGTGGAACATGTCCAATCAATGACATTCAGACATTTTAAAGTGTGACAAATACTTCTTGAGTGGAAGTACTATGCACACATCCAAACATTAAGGCAGGTGCGCAATCAAATATTGAAAAAATAAAAAAAACAAGGAGAGAACGGCACACTGCTATAAATGCTCCCGTATAATTTAATAGAAAAGACAAAAAAACGTTGTTGTCATAACACTGTTTTTATCTTTTCTATTAAATTACATGGGTGCATTTATAGCAGTGTGCCATTTTCTCCTTGTTTTTCAAATACTTTTTGGGGCCACCATAAATTGAAATTCTTGCAATATTTTTGCATTCATGATCATTTACAGGTTTACCAAGGCGACTCAGGGCGACTACATTACTCTGGAAAGGGAGCACTAAGGCAGCTGTTGATTTATTACAAGATGATGTTCTTGTGGCTGACCCTGGAACCAAGTAAGCTTGTAATTTTTTCCAAGAACTCTATTTTTCCCTCTTCAAATTTGTATTGAAAGGATGTTTTATGAATGAGAGGAGGTGTAAATAATTAATGAAAGTAGATGGAATGAATGCACTTGTAGATTCTCTCTGGAGGAAGTAACTTTAGTCCTCTCGTGTCCTTAGATGCCACTACAGCAACTTGGCATTCTCCCTGTTGGCCCACGTGATGGCAGAGAAGGTAGCAGGGAAGGATTATCAGAGCTGGGTGTCTGAAAATATCCTGCAAGTACTGGGAATGGAAGACACCGGCTTCGAAATCACCCCAGAGATTGAGAGCCAGATGGCAATAGGTGTTTACACAAGTGGGCTGCCTGCACCCTTATTTGACCTTGGATGGTATAGACCATCAGGGCAAATGTACTCCACACTTGCCGACATGGCCAAACTGGTGATGCTGCTGCTTGGCACTTACTATCGACAGGTTCTACAGCCTGATACCCTCAAAACCATGTTGACTCCTCTATTTCGCTGTGAAAGCAGTTACTTTGCAAATCAAACGGGCACACCTTGGGAGGTAAATGAACAGTCCGGCTATGATATCATCCGCAAAGATGGAGATCTAGATGGTTATTCGGCCACTATCTCCCTTGTTCCACGCCTGAAGCTGGGGTTGGTCATCCTTATGGCTGGGACCAAACCTGAGGATGAGGACCTCGTGGCCAAGGCCTACAGTTATCTAATCCCTGCCATGGAAAGTGCCTTCAGAGATGCGACTCGTGTTCTCATCCCTCCTCCGGAGACCGTTCCCTATGTAGGGTACTTTACCTATAGCAACATAACATTCTATGAGATCAAAGCTGGCACAAATGGAGTGTTGTCTATGGAGCAGTTTGGCCCACAAGTGGACACCATGGTTCCCATGAAGTACAGAACATTGATGCTCAGTTATTTGGAGGATAGGGTGTTCAGGGTGATGTTTGAAAAAGTGTACCCCTGTCAACTGAAGCTTAACGCTACCTCTGTGTCTCTTGAGTCCCAGGACAGGCAGCTCTTTAACTTTTACACCTTCAACAAGAAGGGTCTCTCACCAGGTTTTGATGTCCCAGGGTTAAACACTTATAAAGTTGTACGGATACCTCGCAAACCTATTTTCACTGGTTGAAGTTGGCTGGCTCACTCTTGGATTGGATTTCATAAGAATAAATGGTGATCCATTTGATGAAAGTGTCAAATTCAGATGAACTTTACATATGCGGACAGCTTATTATTTTCTGAGATCTTTTTAATGAATATATACCTCAAGATAAGAGCAGAAAATATTACAAATTATATGTACATTTTTCTTGTTTGTGTTTTGAATATTTTTATTGCATTGTCATCTTTTATATAGTGCATAGTTGTGGTATGAATGTTTGTCCCTTTTATTAAAGGAATCAGTAAACATTTGAGATGAACTTGACAAAGTTTCACCCTGAAATTAAGATTTTTAGAAGAATATTTCAGCTCTGTAGGTCCATACAATGCAAGTGAATGGTGGCCAGAATTTCTATAAATTCTCTATAAAGTTCTATAAAGTTTAGAAAGGTGGCATAAAAGTTCTCCATACGACTCCAGTGGTTAAATCCACGTCTTCACATGCAATAAAATAAATGGTGTGCGTGAGAAACAGATCAATATTTAAGTCCTTATTTACAATAAATCTCCACTTTTACTTCTTTTGTTTTTTGCCTATTTGCATTCTTCATGCATATCACCACCTACTGGTTGGGGCTGATCAAATGTGGAGATTTATAGTAAAAAAGGACTTAAATATTGATCTTTTTCTCACCCACACCTATCATATCGCTTCTGAAGACATGGATTTAATCACTGGAGTCGTATGGATTATTTTTTTACTGTATATATATATATATATATATGTATATTTGTGTTCTGCAGAAGACAGAAAGTCATACACATCCAGGATGGCATGAGGGTGAGTAAATGATGAAATAATTTTCATGTTTGGGTGAAGTATTACTTTAATATGCATTTATGAACAGATAAACTTGAACAGCTTGTCTTAATTGAAAATAAGGAGTGTGCCTCTCCTTAGCATTTGCGCCATTTCCAAAGTACATTCATATGTCACCTTGATCCGTACATTACCCATTATTCCTAAGTTTAGAACTGTTTAGCTATAGTTAAAAAAAAAATTAAGCTATTCTTTGTTTTAAACATTTCAAGTTTGCTGAACTTTCATTCAGTGATGGATAGTGGTTCCACATTTTTTAAATGTAATTTCAACTTAATTACTTCAAGTATAGGGAAACTTAATCAAGTAAACCCAAAACATTAATACAATTTAAAATGTCAAAATAACTCAAATGAAACTCTTGTAGTGATATGCTAGCTAGAGCAGGAAATGTTAGCATGCTAAACACAAGCTGGTGGGAACTTGGTCACTATGGTTATAACAGGATTTGCTCAATGGATTAAGCAATATGTAGAATACTCAAAATGTATTGGTCCTCAACAAGGCTGAAGCTCCAATCTTCACCATTATGGTAACCTGCGAAACTACAACTCAACAAAAATTCTTCTAAATCTCAACACAAGAAAACAATAAACACTAACAAGTCTCCCATATTATATTCAACTTGCACACACACACACACACACAAAAATATATATATATATATATATATACAAAAAAATGATAATAATAATCATATTCAAATATTTTTTCGTTGTTGAATCAACTAAAAGTTCATTTAAATTACATGCATTTTTTGAGTAATATGAACATGGGATGATTGAGTTAAACTTACGATAGTGAAAGTTCATTTTCTGAGTGTAAACATGTACATGCATTTTCATGATGCCATTCGATTTGTATCCTCCAAAAAATGAGTTGCTATTGTAAATTTAACATTTCATAAATGAAAGACTGGCATTTAGAATATTACAAAACGGTTTTAATGAAACAATGTAGTGAATAGCCATGACACTACACTGACATTTACACTCATTTAGATTAGAAAAGCAGAAGCTTGGGTTTCCGGGGACGCCATGCGAGAAGCAGACGTGTGAGACACGAGCTCTGCGAACTTTGCTAGTTTTTTAATTATTTTCATGTTGTGATCCGGTGAGATTCGATACACCCAATTACATTCTTGCTCTTTGAGGTAAACATGGCAAAGAAGTCAAAATTCTCAGATTCTGGAGACATTAAAAGACACTTAAGTGTTCAAGCTGAGGCCTCTGACGGGACTGCGGACCGGAGACACGATTTGGATGGCACGTCGGGAGAAGATATTCAGCGTCAGTTGTCCAACATGTCGGTTATGCTGACGAAGGTTCTTGCTGACTTGGAGGATCTTGCTGTAATACGTCGATCGATTACGGCGATGGAAACAAAATTCTCTGAGTTGTTTACAAGAGTGACACAAGTTGAAAAACGAATCGATTATTCTGAGTCATCGGAAAGGGAATTAACCTCTAATCCGCCCACGTCCAAAACAGATTTAGAATTAATTTCAGAAAAACTGGAATATTTTGAAAATATGAGCCGAAGGAATAACATACGAATTGTTGGAATTCCTGAGCATGAAGAGGGCAGAGATATGGTGAAATTCCTGGACGAGCTCTTCCCGAGTCTGCTCGACATAACAGGCCACAAGCTGGAAATCGAGCGAGCTCAGAGTCCCGGCTCAGAGATCTGCTGAGGGGGACAAGCCCCGATCGATTCTGGCCAAATTTCTGAGATCATCCGATAAAGATCTCGTGTTGCGCCAGGCGAGGAGCAAAGGGAAGCTTTCTTGGAAGAATCACAATATTTTCTTGTTCCCGGACTTTGCGAACTCGACAAGATAGAAATGCGATCGGTTCAAGGAATGCAAGAAACTCTTACATCAGAAAAAGATCTCGTTTGCTCTGATGTTTCCGGCCAAACTGAGAATAGAAACGAAGAATGGTCGCAAAGTATTTACTTGTCCAAAACTGGCCCTCTCCTTCATAAATACATTGGAGTGAGTAAGCCATTTGATGTTTCTTATATTACTGGACTGACTCGCGGTTTAGGGACTGTATTATCTGAGGAAGCTGGGTGCCATTTTTGTTTCTTTTTGCTTTGGCTCCGCCTAGCGGTGTTTTGTGGCATGACTCCAAGAAACTTTTGCATTGAAGGAAAATCTTTTCTACACTGAAGTTTCCGGCCAGATTGAGAGTGGACACTATGGATGACTGCAAAATATCTACATGCTCACATAAAGGATGTCTTTTATAAAGTTGATGGGCTGAGTAAGTTATGGTGTATTTTTCTTTTTTTTTCTTTCTTTTTTTTTTTTTTTTTTTTTTTGCGGCCTCCCAGTTAGTTTGGCTCTTGATCATCCGAGGAACCGGGATGCCGGTTTTGTTTTTCGTGCTGACTCCGCCTAGCGGCTGGAGCTTGTTCTGTTGAATATCACTCCTTTGGAACGCTGTGGATAAATCTGTTTGTTCTTTGTTCTTATTCCTCCTGCTGGCTGGAGTCTGTTTTGTTGAGTATTTTTGCGGGACATCGGAATGATTATGTCATCCACTGAACTCATAACAGCCGGCTCACTGAACAGTTGTTTGTCTGTCCGAGGAAACTGAACGGCTTTGTATCAGCTGGAATTTGTTTTGTGGAGGAACACACCTTCGAGACGGTTCTGTGAATGAATCTACATGTTTTTTCTGTTATTCTGCCTATTGGCTGGGGTCTGTTTTACAAAGTATTTTCTGTTATGTAATTTTGCCTCACAAAATTTGTATAGAAGCACCGGACTTGAGCAATCCGATGGCAATGTTGTCGTGGGGGTTCTCGCAGGCGTACATGGACTGTCTGAGTTTAGAGGGATTGACCGCTCTCGTGCACGGGGTTAATGCGCACGTTTTTCTTTTCTCTGTTTGTTTTGTTCGGGGGGAAGTTCGGGGTTTGATTGTTGCATTAATGGGGAATGTGGTCTGTATAATCTTGTTTTTGACACACAATTTATTTATTTTTATTATATCAAAATGTCAAATGTTAATATGAGCGGATTATCTCTCTCCACATGGAATGTGAATGGGTTGGGGCACCCTATAAAAAGAAGGAAGGTTATTTCTTTTCTTAAACATAAGAAATATGATATAGTCTTTCTTCAAGAAACACATTTTTCCCTGCAGGAAGCTGAAAAATTTGGGAAGATATGGGGTGGACATGTTTTCTTTAGTGCTGGCTCAAGTAAGAGCAGGGGAGTCATTATATTGGTAAATAAACATCTACAATTCAAATGTCTCAAACAGATTACAAGATAAATTAGGAAGAGCCATTATTGTTTTAGCTGAAATTCAGGGGCAAAGGTTGATTTTGGCTAATATTTACACACCTAACGCTGATGATCAGGGCTTTTTTATAGATCTTGAAGGGATGTTGCAAGCCGCTGGCACCCCTCATGATATAATATTGGGAGGAGACTTTAATCTTTTGATGTATTCAGTCCTTGATCATAGTGAAGCAAAAGTGTGCAAGCCCCCTAGAGCAATACTGACGCTTCACAGGATGTGTAAAAATCTTGGTCTTGCGGATATTTGGTGACTTTTGAACACATCTGGTAGAGACTATACATTTTATTTCATCAGTCCATAAGATTTATTCTAGAATAGATTTATTATTGATATCTAAGTCCCTCATTTCATCTGTTGTTGATTGCTCAATTGGAAACATCTTAGTCTCAGATCACGCCCTGGTGAGTTTGGAGATGTTGCCATATACAGATAAAAAGAAATCATTTAGTTGGCACTTTCATGTATCCCTGTTGCAAAATCCTGAATTCCAACAAATGCTAAAGACCGAAATCAGTGTTTATATAGAGACCAACTGGTCCTCAGTATCCTCTGTGGGCGTGGCTTGGGAGGCACTTAAGGCGGTTCTTAGGGGTCGGATCATACAGTATGCCTCATTCACCAAAAAATCCAAAGCACGAGAACTTGTGGAGTTGGAAGAGAATATTAAAAGTGCAGAGGCAGAGCTGAAGCGCCGAATGTCGTCTGATGGCCTCAGAGAATTGACTAGATTGAAATACAGATATAATGCTATTTTGTCGCAGAAAGTGGAGTTTTGGTTATTCAGGGCAAGACAGTCATACTTTGAGTCGGGTGACAAAGCAGGGAAGCTTTTGGCTAGATATATAAAGCAGAGAGAGTCTTTTTCTACGATTCCCTCAGTGAAATCTGCTGGTGGTGAAATATTTACCTCGGCCACTGATATTAATAATGCCTTTAAAGAATTCTATATTGATCTTTATAGTTCCACATCTTCGTCTACTGATGAAGATATTAGAAACTTTGTGGAACCATTAAAACTTCCTAAACTGACGACTGAGCAAAGAAATTGTCTTGATTCTGAGATAACATTGGAGGAGCTTGACGAGGTAATTAAGGCTTTACCTACTGGCAAAGCTCCGGGGCCAGATGGTTTTGCTGCTGAATTTTTTAGATCTTATGCTACAGAACTGACTCCACTTTTGTTAGTAGTTTATACGGAATCATTAAAGAATGGAAAGCTTCCTCCAACCATGACACAAGCCCGGATTAGTCTGATTCTTATAAAGGACAAAGATCCAAGCGAGTGTAAAAGTTACCGTCCAATTTCCCTGATCCAGTTAAATGTAAAAATTTTGGCTAACCGATTAAGTAAAGTTATGACATCTCTTATACATATAGATCAGGTGGGGTTTATTCGGGGCCGTAGCTCTTCTGATAACATTAGGCGTCTCATCAATATCATGTGGTCAGTAGCGAATGATCAATCTCCGGTCGCTGCCATCTCACTTGACGCCGAAAAGGCGTTTGACATGGTAGAATGGGATTATCTTTTTAAGGTTTTGGAAATATACGGGTTCGGGAGTACGTTCATTGGTTGGATTAAGTTACTTTATAGACACCCAGTAGCGGAGGTACAAACAAATGACTAATTTCAGATTATTTTACTTTAGATAGGGGCACCCGGCAGGGTTACCCTCTTTCCCCATTATTGTTCTGTCTTGCCCTGGAACCATTAGCAACCGCAATAAGAAAGGAGGATGATTTTCCAGGGGTGGTGGCGGGAGGTATGGCACATAAACTCTTGCTTTACGCAGATGATATTCTATTATTTGTCTCTGACCCCAGTAGATCTATATCTTGCCTCCACAGAATTATTAATTCCTTTTATGTGTTTTCAAGATATAGAGTCAATTGGTCTAAATCCGAAGCTTTGGCTCTGACAGCGTACTGCCCAGAAACGGCTTTCCAGCCGAGCACTTTCCAGTGGCCCAAACAGGGCATTAAGTATTTGGGTATTTTATTTCCAGCAAATTTGTGTGATTTAGTTAGAGTTCATTTTGACCCCTTAATAAAACGGTTTTCGAGCGATGTGGACAGGTGGGCTTCATTACATTTATCTATGACTGGGAAGGTTAATGTTATTAAAATGAATTGTATTCCAAAATTCAATTACTTACTGCAGTCTCTCCCTGTAGATGTCCCCCTCTCTTATTTCAAGCAATTTGATAGCATAGCAAAGTCTTTCATTTGGAATGGTAAGGTAAGTGTCCCAAATTACATTTCAGTAAGTTGCATAGGCCGATTGACAAAGGTGGGCTAGGCCTACCCAAGATTTTATTTTATTATTATGCATTCGGTCTCAGACATTTGGCTCATTGGTCGCTTCCACCTGAGAGAGCCCCTCCCTGATTCTGTATAGAACAGGAAGTTCTTGCCCCTATTTCGCCACTGCAGAGCCTTTCTATCAAATTAATCGGAGAAGCTAAAGTACATCCCGTTATCTTGCACTTGAACTTGGTATGGACTAAAGTGTCCAGACTGTTTAATTCTGACATTTTTTTAAATGTTGCCTCGAGTATATGGCTGAACCCCAAACTATGCATCAACAAGTCCCCTTTTTGCTGGTCAGAGTGGATTGGGAGGGGGGTTACTACACTCGGTGACCTGTATGAGAATGGAGTGTTGAGATCCTTTCAAAATTTGGTTCAACTTTTTGGGATTCCTAGATCTCAGTTCTGTAAGTATTTACAGCTGCGTCACCTGCTCTGTAATGTTTTTGCGAGTGGTTTACAACCTCCTAAAGCGGCAGATACTCTGGGAGAGGTGATTACTGCTTTTGGAAAAGGTCACGAGGCATCGGTGTACTAATTCAGAGTATGGGAGACGGAACTTTAACTTCTCTTAAGAGATTATGGGAGAAAGATCTAAATTTGGTATTGGAGGAAGGACAGTGGGCTGGGATTCTAAAAAATGTCAAATCTGCATCCAGAGACGCAAGGGTTCGCCTCATGCAATTTAAGATTTTACATAGAGTCTATTGGACCCCCTCTAGATTGCATAGGCTTGGTCTTAAAGACACACCCACCTGCTAGCGATGTCAGTTAGAAGATGGAGACACAACCCATGTTTTTTGGGGATGTGTTAAGATGCAGGAATTTTGGATGAGGATTCAGAGTTTTATGTGCGAGGTTTTGGCCTCTCAAATTTTATTTTGCCCCAGACTCTGTATCTTGGGAGATGGGGCAGTCATTAATTTGGAGAATAAGCAAGTGAAAAACTGGGTCCTGTCTAGTGTTATTATCGCCAGACAGATCACTTTGAGGAGTTGGAAGTCGGCTGGAGTGCCCCCTTTTCAGGAGTGGTGTTCAGAGATGGCCAGAGTGGCAGCTCTTGAGGAGGGAGTATCCAGAAGACTGGGGAGTCTGGACATGTTTGAGAAGAAGTGGGGCAGATATCTGTCTTTCTTGGAGGGCTCTCGGGGAGGGACAGTGGAGAGAAAGGTGTAGGGGTTTTATGTGTGTGATTTGTTTTATTTATTTATTTATTTATTTTTTTTTATTATTAATTAATTAATTTTTTGTTGTTGTGTGTCATGGTTGTATGACCACTGGGGTGTTGTTGGGGGGGGGTAGTGGGTGTTGTATATTGATTCTGTATATGTGTGTTCTGCTATGTATATATTTAATGGTTGAATCAATAAAAAAAATGTTAATCAAAAAAAAAAAAAAAAAAAAAAGCAGAAGCTGACATTACTTATCCTTGTTGACTTGAAATAAAATGTACTTGCCACAAGAAAACACGTGAAGTTGTACATGTTCACACACAGCCCACCCAAAAGGTTGAACCTATGAAATGTTATAAGGTCTTTCAGAGATAACACTAACGGTTATCCTCTGTCATTGCTGTGTTGTTTCTTGACAATAAAGCCTTCAGGATATGGAAAACTGGGACATTCAAGCTGTAAATCATTGTTGACCTCAGGGACTAAAAAGGTTCAAGGAACAAAAACCGGAAACAAATGAAATTTTTAGCAGAACGTAACCGAAAACTGGAATAAAGTGATTTTCAATTGTTCGGAGCGAAAGCTTTATTATTAAATGTTGGTAACTGGTTATAAGGGGTTCATTTTTGTTCCGATAATTTTTTTCATGAAACTAAAGGCCAAAGGGTTTATCACAGTAAATTTTTGGAACTACACCACATCATTCCAAAATCAATATCCTAAAGCAGTGGTTCTCAACCTTTTTTCGATAAACGCTCCCCTACTTCTTTCCAAAATATAAATATTTATAAGTTGTAACAAAATTTCTTTATATTCTCTCACTCCCCAAATGTAGCCTATGACAAATTTAATAGAGCTGAATTAGCGATATGATAATTTTATTATCAATCTATTTCTACCTAAAGTACAGTTAGTGTTACTATAGTAAATTCAAGGGTGGTCATGTAGAATTCTGTGGCGAATTCAAATGGTTTCTGCTTCTCGCGCCTTGCCTCTCACTGATTCTCGCAAAGCTGCGAGTTTAAGAGCTTGAGCTTTAAGAGCTTTGCACTCACGCTGCTCTGTCCATTGAGCCGTATCCATCTACAGAGCCATACAGGTGCATTAGCTGATGTTGTGCCTCCACCTGTGTATTTCACGCTGTTAAACAAGATACTTCAGATGCGTCGCTAGACTTCAAAATCAGATGAACCGCGGTACAAATGTGTACCAACCCGTATAATTGAGAAACAACTGATACACTCCAAGTCTAGATAAACCTTTTAATGCAAAGGGGAACTTGACTATAGATTTGATTATTATGACTGATAAACTCCCGCCATTTGTAACCTAATGCCCCCCTCTAAATAATTTGCTCTCAGCGCCCACTGGCATCCTTTGAATGCCCCCTGGGGGGTGGTACCACCCCTGTTGAGAACCCCTGTCCTAAAAGACAGTTCTCAAGTAACCATCAAACGGAGCAGCTTAAAGATAAGTGACCTGGAATATTGTATACCATATGCTATATCACAACATTGTAAATCATCTTGCAATTTATTAACCAGGATAAACAAGGGAGCAATGTCTGTGCAAAAGCATTTAAGGTGCCAGGGAAGAAACACTTTAGAGCTGAGCACACCAGTCCAGAGATGAAGGATTACCAGTCATCCTACTGCTCCTGGCCTTCAGTACTGTTACTTACAGCGTGGTTGTGCAAGCAAGTGTTTTTTCCGCCCTAATCCAGCAAAAACATAACAACAAAAAGAATCTGCATTTTCAGAATCAGCTTTATCAGAATCAGCATTATTGCCAAGTATGCTTACACATACAAGGAATTTGTCTTGGTGACAGGAGCTTCCAGTGTACAACAATACAAAAAACAATACAAAAACAGCAACAAGACATAGATAATAATACAAAATAATTAAACACATACGTACATACACACACAGACACAGACATACATACATACACGCACACATACACATATGTAGTACAAATCTAATACAAATCTGTTATCTGTTATGTACATTGCAAATGTTTTTTTTTTCCGGAGGAATGAAATGGCAGAAGAGGTTGGATATGTTGGATAAATATAAAAATTACTAAACTGTGTATTGCACATAGTTATTGCTCAATGGGGCAATTTAACTGTTCATGAGATGGATAGCCTGAGGGAAAAAAACTGTTCCTGTGCCTGATGGTTCTGGTGCTCAGAGCTCTGAAGCGTCGTTCAAAAAGGTAGTGGGCAGGGTGAGTGGGGTCCAGAGTGATTTGGGGTGGGGGGCAGGGGGCAACCAATAATCCACTCAGCAGTCCGAACTGTCCTTTGTAGTCTTCTGATGTCTGATTTCGTAGCTGAACCAAACCGGACAGTTATTGAAGTGCAGAGGACAGACTCAATGACAGCTGAGTAGAACTGTATCAGCAGCGCCTGTGGCAATTTGAAAGCTGATTGACTTTATACAAAGTGCTGGTCCTGATGAAAAGACCATGTTAGACCAGTAAAAATGGTAGTGCAAGCTGGTTTATGATAGTCCAGCTAGTGGACCAGCATTACAAAACTGTTCACCCTCATAATTTAGCTGGTGAAACTGGTTGACCAAGGAGAAGTCTTGTTGGGTTAAACTAGTTTAAAAGCCTGGTGGGGACACACTAACATCCCATTCAAGTGACTGGCGACCACTGGTTTTATGCTGGTCATTTCAGCTGGGGGACAGTATTTATTCTAATAATTAGTGGGCAACAGATATGGGTTTTTTAATGCCAATGCCAATACTGATATCTAGAGCAGGGTAAACACAGGCCGGTATGATACTGATATACTGCATATGTAACAGTTCAGTCAAATAAAATGAGACATATTGCATGCAAAACTGCAGAAATTAAATGAACAATCGGCCTGGCTGATTAACCGATCCATGCATCAAAAAAACAAAACAAAAAAACACTTATTAACTCTTTCTTTCATCAGGAAAGAGACTTCTCCTTCTCTCTAGAGTCAGTGAAGAAGCTGCAGGGAATTATAGACATGGAGGCCCAAACCAGGCAGAAAAACCACTGACTGGTGACCAGTGCTGTGTTGTTGTGTGAGAACCCAGACCTTCCAGAAGAGTTCCAATATTTATGCCGGGAACAGCAGGAAAACAGAGAAGCTAGATTCTCTCTCTTTAGACTTGGTAAGCTTGAAGCACAAGAGTGACTAAACACACTTGCAATATTTCAGCTTAAACAAAAAGTTGGGGGTATTCCCTTTTTTAGGAGAAAGACAAACTGTGTTGAATGTCTGTGTTTGATAAGAGGGCATTTTTTATTGCACTGAACTCTCTCTGTTTATGATGTACTGTTTTTGCTTCTACTGCAATTGATAAGATTGACTGTAATTGATAAAACTCTCTTTTGTGTTTTCTTTAGCTATCATTGCAACCCATCTTGATGCCTGTGAGATTTGTTCATTTGCTGCCTGCACAGGTTGCTGAATATCAATATTTGTGCTATTGTTTTTTTTTTATTTTGCTTTTATTTTAAGGTTTCTCTCTCAAATGTAAATTTGAGTACACAATAATTTTTATATTTAATTTAAAATATTTTTTATTAAATATCTGTAAGTCTATAATTATTCATTTAATGCCAAAATGCTTTATTGTAAGCAAAGTTCAGTGTTATCAGCCATTATAACTTGTAAGGTATTTGTTTGATTGATAAAGTGTATGTCAATTAACATTTCATTGCAGCATTCATTTACTATGATTTAAGCTGAAAGTTTCTACTCATATCAAAAGGGTATTTATAGTTTTATAGTTAAACAATTGCAAAAAATAAAAAATAAAAAAAATAAAAATAAAAATAAATAGTATTCATTCTTTTTAAATTATTTTAATTTATTTAAAAAAAAAAAAAAAAAAAAAACTGAGTTTGAACAACAGTGTAGTTGTACTGCATATGGGCTAGAAAGTCCCCCTGTTGCAGGGACTGAAGGTCCCCCCATAAAACACATTGTTTTTTTTAAAGGGGGGGAATAGATTTGTTAAGAAAAATGTGCAAAATGCATGGGCTCACACTGATTTATCCAATAACAATAGAGATTCATTTTTTTTTTTTTTCAGAATACTTGAGATGTTATGAAATGCCAAATGTGACTGAAATTAATAGGACTCTTGCACCCTTTTCTGAAGAAGTTTTTTTGAGTAAGCATAATTTATATTAATTTGTAACACAAAAAAGCATGTTACTGTCTCAAAATTATTAGCATTAGTTGACAAATTATGCACAATAACTATTGCCCCTATATCTACACAATATCAGTTAAAGCCCTGGTGGCCTTGGAGCCCACTCACCACCTTTTTTAAAAACTGAATTTTAACAGAGTTTATTTAGCAGAGATGGGCCACTTCTATTCAAATGAATGGGAGAAATTGGAACACTCAACCAAGGAGCTCTAGCACCCAACGGTCAACGGATGTAGAAAGGAAGTCCCACCTTACAGTTAAAAGAGCCAGTCACCTTTCAGACATAACCTGTCAATCAACTCGAGAATATGCATGCGCATTAGCTATACAAGCTGGGGAAATTGCTTTTTTTTTTTTTTTTTTTTAGCTTAATCTGAGGTAAAGAAGAACAATTTATGATACCAGTATTGTCAGATTTTATTGTTGATTTGAAATATGTTCTATGGTTGTAATCTTGACCAACAGTTTCAGAGATTTTGGTGTTCCCACATTCAAGTAGATAGGAGCTGCACTGGCATGACTGGAAATAGCCTCCCGGAGCGTTCCAAAGATGGCCGACAGTTTATTGACTTGCTAGAAAGACTTTGATTTTAATCAAAACAACCTTCTGTTTTTATTTATTTTCACAAAAATTATGTTGCTCCATCATTATAAAAATAATAATAATAATAATAATTTAAAAACAATACAATCTTGATACATTAAAATTATTTTTGTTTCTACTCAGTGCTATTACTCACACTTTTATGTTTTACTATTATGTTTTTCCTTTTACTAGACACATGTTTATTAAAATGTCAAACTTACAATACTTCCTCTATCAGTCTATTAAATGAATAGTTCACCCAAAAATGTAAATTCTCTCATCATTTAATCACCCTCATGCCATCCCAGATGTGTATGACTTTCTTTCTTCAGCAGAACACAAACTAAAGATTTTTAGAAGAATATTTCAGCTCTGTAGGTCCAAACAATGCAAGCAAATGGTGGCCAGAACTTTGAATCTCCAAAAATCACATAAAGCCAGCATAAAAGTAAGCCATAAGACTGCAGTGGTTAAATCTAAACTGTATCTTCAGAAGTGATTTGATAGGTGTGGGTGAGAAAAAGATCAATATTTAAGTCCTTTTTTTTTTTTTTTTTTTTTTAAACTATTAATCTCCACCAGCCATGACCAGTAGGTGGCAATATGCATGTAAAATGCGAATAGCCAAAAAACAATAAAAGAAGAATGGAGATCTATAGTAAATCTATAGCGTTTAACCACTGGAGTCATATGGATTACTTTTATGCTGCTTTTATGTACTTTTTGGAGATTCAAAGTTCTGGCTTCCACTGCATTTTCACTTGCATTGTACCTACAAAGCCAAGATATTCTTTTAAAAATCTGTATTTGTGTTATGCAGAAAAAAAAAGAAAAGAAAACAGAAAGTCATACACATCAGTAAATGATGAGAGAATTTTCATTTTTGGGTGCACTATCCCTTGAGCTGCGCGTTCAGATGCGGACGTAAGATGTCACTGTAACATCACAAACAGGGGCCAAACTGAGACAGGCATACAGACGTTTCCTAAGTATATACAGATATACAAGTATGGCATTCATATAGACAAGCTTTAGCTGAAGTCATTCCTTTTGACAATACATTGTTGATAATTATTTCCTTGGCTGACATCCAAGTTGGCTCTGAGTACATCCGTATTCACTCGTTGAAAATTCCACTCACCAAAGATCTTCACGGAAACACCCGAAGTGAAACGAAAGGTCGGTCCAGTAGGACTGCTGGTGGCGGCCACAGCGCCATGTTGAACGGAATCATCACACTCCGTGGAGAGCCTCTCGTCAAAGAGCAGTTGTAAACAAAGTGTTATTTATTTTCCAAAGGGGGCACGCCTGTCAAGATCGCCCTGGCAAGAAGAGGCGACCTAGATAATCGGAAACCCCGACCGGGGAGGGGGAACAGCCCCCCAAACCTTCAGCAATGAAGATAAACCACAATAAGCGCTAGCCGGCTAACTTTAGCCTGCTATTCTATCAATAAGCTAGCTAGCCTGTTAGCTCAAGCTTTTCTATCCACTCGAACACCGGCAACCTGTTCCTACAAGGCCGGGTCTTGACGTAACTCGCCAGCAATATTTTTTTTTTACCTGCATTGTTTTTGCGCGCCTAGTCGCTAGTTAATTTATTATTGTAAATATCTGTATAGACGTGTGTTTGTTTGTTGTTTTTTGTTTTTGTTTTTTTGCAATGAGTTTGCCGCCAAAAGCGGTGCCTAAACCAGCCGCTGCCGCCGCTGGAACTGGACCTGGATCCGGGCCGTCACCCTCGAGTCAGCTGCGGGGCCCCCTGCCCCAAGTACCGCTTCCACCAGGGCCGCCGGTAGCTCAGCAGCCACCGCCGGTGCCGCATCCACCGTATCCTTCTCTGAAAGCACCTTCTTCCATCACAAATCTTCGTGTGTGGCGGTGTTTCAAAACCTAGTGAGATGCCTATCTAGACAGCACTTTCCAACATCACAGGCGCGCTCGAACGAGCGATTTGATCCGCATGTGAAGCCTCAAACTGCTGTCGATGTAGGCGGAACACTGGGGTTTGGAACAGCCAGACTCGGAGTGTTTTACTGTGCCGGCTAACTGAGTGTCAACACAACAGGAATATATGTTTGGTTTAGCTGTGGCGTTTTGGCTTATGTTTTGGGTTTGTTTCTTGTCCATGTAGGTGTTAATAACCTAATGTCAGCGGTGTAAGTAGTTGTCAAAAGCCCAGATGCCGGTGCACAGCCGGTTGAGGTTGATCAAGCCGGGCCAGAGTGACGGTGCTAAAGCGTTTAGCTTTACGTTATTGACGTATTTGACTTGAAAAATACTTAAGATTGGTCGCCCCCTTTAATTTTGTTGTCGATAAATGTTACTGCATTATGTTACTGATATGCCAAGGATGTGTGTGAGCTAAATCAATGTCGACAGCAGTCTGGACCTGTTGTAAATGTTTCTTACAGTAAGGAGGGGTGAAATTACACAGTAACTGTTCTAAGAATATGTGTTTTCTGCTATGCTGCTACAATAATGTCTTGTTCATGTGCTTTACGGCTCAAATGCCATTCTGTCGTAACCACATGCCATTATGTCTGCATCTTCAGTGTTTGAGCTGTTGTCTTCTGCACATGATGCTCCATGTTTTCCGATCCACTGGCTTTGCCGCATTTAGTTGAAAGCAGCTGTAGACCTCAAATCTGCCCAGTATGACTTATGGGTGGCTGGACTAATAGGCTGCTGTTTTCCTGTGGCGTAATAGGCCAAGAATTGTATATTTTTTGAAATGCAACTTCCCCTTGAGATGTTTTAATGACATCATGTCTTGAACAACAAAGTATATTTATAGATTAAAGGGTTAGTTCACTCAAAAATGAATATTTTCTCATTATTTACTCACCCTCATGATATCCCAGGTGTGTATGACTTTCTTTCTTCACCAGAACACATTTGAAGAAAAATATAAAAATATCTTAGCTCAGTAGGTCCTTAAAATGACAGTGAATGGAGATTTCTCTTTTGAAGCTCCAAAAATCACAGACAGTCAGCATAAACGTCATCGATACGACTCCAGCGGTTAAATTAATATCTTCTAAAGCGAAGCGATCACTTTTGGTGCAAAAAAAGATCAATATTTAAGAACTTTTTAACTATAATCCAATGTGAGGGTTAGCTTCAGGAGAGGATGAGTCCAAGCAGCCTCTCATGTGACGTGATACGGATGTAATCTCACACTCTCCACTCGGTTGAGACATCCAGGATAAGCACACAAACGCACCATTGTGAGTAAAGAAACAGATAAATACAGATCTAAACCAAAATCAACCAGGCTACTGTACAGTGTTCCTCCTTTTCACTTGTAAACAGCACTGCTCTTCCGACTGTGACTCACGTGTGTCAGTTCTTGCGTGTTTCAAATGCCAATGCGATTACGTCACACGCGCATATCGCTGCAGAACGGAAGCATGATTTAGAGTTTAAAAATGTACTTAATATTTATCTTTTTTGCACCAAAAGCAGTCGTGGCGCTTTAGAAGACATTAATTTAACTGCTGGAATCGTATGGATGAAGTTTATGCTGACTGTCTGTGATTTTAAAGAGAAATCTCAAAAGAGAAATCTCCATTCACTTGCATTTTAAGGACCTACTGAGCTACGATATTTTATTATTTTTCTTCAAATGTATTCTGGTGAAGAAAGAAAGTCATACACAGATGGGATATCATGAGGGTGAGTAAATAATGAGAGAATTTTAAGATTTGGGTGAACTATACCTTTAAGAAAATTTGTCTTTTTTTTTCTCCTACTTATAGAAATGGTGAGTCCTGATTGTTTTGGGGAGTTTTAAAGATCAAAGTGTTAAATACAAAATTAGATGTCTTTTCAGTGGAATAATAATGCAACCTATTTCAACCAGAGACAATAGCCTTCTCTTTTGGTTTTATTTTTTATCCTGCTGGGGATTCCCCAAACACATTTACAGTTAATGCTTTCTATTTCTGATCTAAAGCTAATTTTGCAACATTTCAACAGATATTGACTTTA
Organism: Myxocyprinus asiaticus; assembly: GCF_019703515.2. Lineage (NCBI taxonomy): Eukaryota > Metazoa > Chordata > Actinopteri > Cypriniformes > Catostomidae > Myxocyprinus > Myxocyprinus asiaticus. Next base: position 20,998,148 of record NC_059371.1, read on the forward strand.
CATACAATGTTTTTGACATTATAGATATATATAAATTTCCATTCAGGTGTTAAAAAAGCATAGACATACATTCCATAAAAGTTCAAATGAACGATTTAAATTGTGCAGGATAGATACAAATATACAAACATTTAACATACAAAGCTAAGATTTTGGAATTTTCCTCTTGATCACAGATTTTTCATGGTTAGTTTTGTGAAACTCAGTGGACTTGATTTTCATTCAGTTGGTTGTTGCCGTAAGGAAAACTACAAGTAAACATTTCCTAGTGGCTAGCTGAGAACTTATTCATCAGTTGATCTCTTATAACAACATGTCAGATTTTTATTTGTATTTATCTTACCTATAGAAATCTGATTTGGAGCAGAGTCAATATTTAGACCAAGATGCACTGAAAAACCAACATGGCAAGATGGAAATTTTGGAGTACCCAAATGGATTAAGGATTGTTATGAATGTTTATAAGGAGGACAGAGAAAAAATGAGCAAAACCTGCTGTCACTATGCTGTGTCACTGCAAACTTGTAGTTAAAAAAAAAAAATCTGTAACCTACAAACCAGTTTGAACAGTGCCTGTAAAAGTGTGACGTGGTTCAGGAGCACCAGGTTACTGTGACAGTTTCATGGCAGCACGCCAAGGAAAAGTTAAAATGGGTAGCTGACAGCTGTTGTTTAACCCTAGTTACAGTAAACTTTACATTTTCTCTGTTTGAACTCTGAATGTGCCTGTGGTGCAGTGGAGGAGGAAGGGTTTCACCCTCATAACAATAGCCTAGTTGTACAGGCCGAACCGAGGTGGCACTGCTCTGCTACGAGGATGGAGATGGAAGACACATCTCCATCCTCAGCTACTGTACTGAAACTGCATGTTAATACACAAAAGCAACTTGTGTTTGACAATATTGCTGCACTCTTTCACTCTATCTTCTTGCAACAAGAATTGCTTTTCCACCATCTAGTCTATTAGTTCTGAGCGTGGTGAATAATAGTACCAGTAGCATTTCCACTTGAGCACAGTACGGTACGATTAAAAACCATTCCCAGCCCAGTTTTCTCAGCATGGTTGGCTTACTGTACTCAACTGTGCTTGGAATGTGCTACAGCCATACAAACGCAGACAACGTCCTCGGCCGATGCGTTGCATCTCGTGCTGTTTTTTAGCATCCTGTCTTGGGACTCCTGCATTCTGTTTCATGCCATTATACTCTGTTTAGGTGTTTTTAAACAGAATAATGTGTCTTATGTAAATGCCCCCTAAGGCCAGAAACATACGTAAGTATGCATACGCAGATGCTTAACATGCCTTCTTGTGCTACGGTGGCAGTAACAAACCTCAGTACTCAAGGGGGCGATTGAGCTACCTTTAAAAGTCTGTGTCATTAAACTGGATCTGTTGTTATTCAGATAAGTTGCTATAAATATATTGACTTTTCTCTTGCTTGCTCAGCAATTTTCTCTTCAAACTGTTGGTCCTCCATGACAGTAGTTTGTTTGAAAGAGAGAACGCAAAGGCATATAATCCGCTATAGCACCCCTTGTGGCATCATTGAGAATGCAACGTGTACTTGCGTAGTGATATGAATTGCGGTCTAACACATTTTTTAATGTAATAGCGCAGGAAATCAAGCTTGCATAGCTAGAAGTGTCTTACTTGCATATAGTGAGTTTCAGCCTTAAGAATCAAGTCCAACTGGTGACAGGTGAACCCGAAACAGCCTGTCTATACGGGGCTTGCTTGACACTGGTTTGCCAACAATTAATTTAGTCAACTGACTGATTAGTTAATTTTCAAATATGTAGTTTTGGATAACCCTAGCGGGAACCATATTTCTGTAACAGATAGTGTTACACACAGTGTTCAAGTAAATTAATATACATTTTCTTATATGTTTTTGATAGAAAATTGCACTTTTTTAGCATACTTATGTAAAGCTCATATTTCTGTTTGGTTCTGGAGTTTTTTTTTTTTCATTTTACACCCTGATGTGAGCAGGCATGTCTTGACAACAATGTGAATTCCAGTTCACTCCACACAGCTCCATAGGCCTCTTTTCACATTGTAATAACTGCATCTAACCCCAAAATGCTGGAACAATTAGATAAACTAGGAAAAACCTTTTCATTCTTCACAGAGCTGTAGCTCTGAGACATCCATGACAACTTGTCCTTATTTTTAGAAAAGCATAAGGAAAAGAGACGGCACTTTGTGGAGGTCTGTCATGTATAAAATGTACGTAATTTAATGCAAACGTAGAAATGGGTGTTAACCTAATTTGTTTGTGCTTGAATGTGAACTTTTTCATTCTGAAGTCATTGAGCTAAAATGGTTTCCTTCATGCCTTGTGTGTTTTCCAACCTTGTTGCTGTGTTTGGCCTTAAGTACTTTCTGCTCCAGAATTTTCCTTAATATCCCCCCTAGGACGTCCAGACTGCCGCTTCCCCTGGAAGAGCGAATCTTCTCCACACAGCCCGTCGCTGCTGTCTACAGTGTGAGTTGAACTCCCTTTTTTCACTTGTCATCAGGCGACTTTACATTGAGCTGATGTAGGTCCTGCTTGCTGCAATCATTTTAGAAAGAATTTGACAGGTTCTTTTCTTTATAATATGCGCTATTGAATTAAGGGCGCTTACACACTTGGTTTGATTGGTAGTAACATCCAAGTTAGGTGATCTGATCACAGGTTGGCAAATACAGGTCTAGATGGGGACAAATATACTCATCACTGACATTTGGAGGTTGTAAGAAATGCATATGACCATTGTATATGTAGTGTAAATGCTATAGCATCCTGATGTGTCCCAGGCAAGAGCAAATTACTTCCTGCTCACCTATCAGTCAACCATTGCTGGTTAAAAATGGTCCATACATATACATGGACAAGACTCCATGAATAAACTTCAGCAGGGTAGATATCAAAATGCAGTCACCCAGATCATGTGCATTTAAGATACATGTTTATACCCGGTATAAATGCTAATCTGTCTCACCTGGCCACTTGAACCTGAGATGGATATTTTAAAAAAAATTAAATTCTCCCATTATTTACTCACCCTCGTGCTATCCCAGATGTGTATGTCTGACTTTCTTCTGCTGAACACAAACAAAGATTTCTAGAAGAATATCTCAGCTTTGTAGGTCCATACAATGCAAGTGAATGGTGATCAGACCTTTGTAGCTCCAAAAGTCACATAAAGGAAGCATAAAAGTAATCCATATGACTCCAGTGGTTAAATCCATGTCTTCATAAGCGATATAGTAGGTGTGAGTGAGAAACAGATCAAAATGTAAGTCCCTTTTTTACTCAATCTCCACTTTCAATTTTACATCTGAAAGTCACATGTGGTGCCTGTTTAGTTTCACTATCACATTTGAAAGTTAAAGTGGAAATTTAGAGTAAAAAGGGCTTAAATATTGTTCTGTTTCTCACCCACACCTGTTATATCGCTTCTGAAGATATGGATTTAAACACTGTCATATGGATTACTTTTATGCTTGCTTTATGTGATTTTTGGAGCTACAAAGGTCTGATCACCATTCACTTGCATTGTAAGAACCTACAGAGCTGAGATGTTCTTCTAAAAATCTTTGTTTGTGTTCTGCAGATGGAAGAAAGTCATAAACATCTGGGATGGCATAAGATCCCATTAATACCAGCTGTAAACGGGGCCTAATTTGTTTCAGACCACCCCTGCCCTGTAGGTCTCTTTTCACATTGTATTAATTGGCTCAGAACCATGGCATGTTCATAAAAATATCAAACAAAGTGCCTTTTTTTTATTAAACTAACCCAAGCACACTTTACAAGCGAAACATTTCACAAAAAGAAGTTTGTTATAGAGGTAAAACTGATATCAGTCTACTGATTAATCGGTGCTGATAGTTGCTTTTTTAGAACTATCGGTTATCGGCAAAATTTATGTCGAAAATTGCCAATATTTTTTTTTTTTTTTTACATTTTATAGATTGATTTCAAAAACTATCGGCTGATTATCGGCCTTTCACACCACCTTAGTTATCGGTATTGGCAAAATCCACTATCGGTCGACCTCTAGTTTGTTAAGCTTGAAATACTAAAATATAGACACTTCTGCTTGTCAGACGTTAGTAGGATGTTTCCATTAGTTAATCTGATGAAGTACACCTGTGGTTATTCTGCTAGGGCACCTGTGTGAACTAAAAGGGCAGCTGACTTCACACATCCACTAAAAATCACCCTGACACCAGTTGCGTAAAAATCATTGCAAAAATAGCTGAGATAAAGGAATTTAGTGCTGAGAAAAGCTCCAGCATCATTTGTTTCCAGAATATGCCACTTGGTTTAGCTTAAATATATTGCTGTAGAGATGGCTAAATGAGGAGCAACACAGAGAGAGGCTGGAGTGACCTGAGATTTACAGAACCAGTCTAATGATGTTTGGATAGTGGTGAGGGAAGTTGAGGGGTGGGGTACTTTTTCTGCTGTGCTGGTCTTTCCCATGTTCCTGCTTCCTGAGTTGGATCAGAGACCCCCCTCGATTTGGGAACCGTGATCTCACGCCTGTTTCCCCCAACCCCCTCCTTAGCACAGCACCTCACCCTGGAAAAGCCCAGGCTGCTGGATAAGCTGCGTAATCCCTGCACATAAGTGGGTCAGTCCCCACCTGCCGATGATGCCTGGGAAAGTGGGAATTTTAGTTGAAAAAGAGCAGGAGGGTAGAGCCAGTTGTTTGAAATTGCCGGTGTTCAGTTCAGCTGTCAGACTGAGTTCAGATTGATACTGTATGTTCCAAAACCTAGTGAGCTTCCTCTGTTGGGAGCATTTTAAGGAATTATAAATGGCTGGACACAAAGGCTGTGCCAAAAGTTTAGAAAAAGAATTATGCTGCTTTAAGATAATGCATTTTGGACATATTCTAACACCATGTGCTAACCATACGTGATGCAATAAGATTCCATCGACACTAGGGCTGCAACGGTACATGTATCCGAACCGAACAGATGCAGGGCCTTCGGTACGGTACATGAATGATTACATATCTTAGCATGTGTGAAACCAATATTAAAACAACATATAACGAACAACACAAACCGCGTAGAACTAAAATGAAAAGAGTTTGCAGAGCATCACGGGACCGCACTGAATCAAAACTTAACAGAACAGAGCGGCAGATGGTACACTAGAAACTGCGGATCAGACAAATGCATGTGAAGTTTATGCAGACAGTTCTTTGATCAACGTGCTCGCTGCCCCGGCGACTTTTGCACGCTGTCTCTGTGTTTATATCCGCGTCTCCTGCTGAACATACTTACATGCACTATACATTATGGAACAGCCTTTCTGCCTGGGACAAAAGGTCCAGTTGTCCCTCTTATCAGCGGCCCTGCTCATGAAGCTCATCTAACATGATGACTCTTTTGCGGCAACATTATCCACATGCCTCTTGATCTTATGGGAGCAAAGCATAAACAGCCTGTGCAAGTTAGTCTCACCATGGCGTTCAAGCAGCCTCTCGCTGTAAGCTCAGACAGGCTTAAAGCAATAACGAACGCCACAGGAGTATTTTTTGCTGCAGATATACGACCACCCTCTCGTCCGATAATGTGGATTTTCTCGAGAAAAAAAACTTGAATATTGAGTGGTAAGTACAAGTGGTAAGCTGAAAGGCAAAAGATACAGAAATCTGCACTGCTAATGCCTTAATTTTGTCACAGTTATTATAATTGCATTTTTGCCCTTTTATTATTATTTGTTTGTTTACAATGTGCATATAAGAGGCTCTGTATTGTTATTTCGTTGAAGAAATAGTGCAGTCATGTATAAATGAGCCATCACAAAAAGAATTGTAGCCCATCAGCCACTTTGTTTTCGAAATAAATAATTTAAAGAAAGATTCTCAAAACCGAGGTATGTACCGAACCGTGAATTTTGTGTACCGTTGCAGTGCTAATCAAAACTGATCAACACCATCGTCCACAGAGTGTGATAATGCTGCGCGGCACAGCACAATTACATCCAGTCAGAACATATTTTATCTTTAATGTTATGAGAAGCTGGGGTTTGAACCAGTGAGAGTGCAAAGTGGGCGGGGCTACTTGGAGCTGCAGAAATAGTGTTTTCCAAACGGCAGTTCTGCGGCCTTGAAGGGCACGGTGGAAAGGGGATGCCACTCTAAGCGTCATTCCAAAAAAAAAAATTCACAAAAAGCCCTTTTACAAGACTGATTAGCGAAGGGTACAATCTTACAATACTTTCATTCTCCCTTCAGTGTGCCTACATCAAGAGATTTGTCCTTCGAAGTGAGTAGGGCATAGGGATGATCACTTTCAATTGGAATTCGCCTATAGAAAGCAAGCGATCGACAGAATGTTCTTCTGCTTGTCGCCGTCATTAGCTTAGCAACATGCTAACATCAAACTCCATTGGAAACAATTGCAAATCAGGCCACATCCACACCAATACATTTTCATTTGAAAACTCATTGATTTTGCTATGTTTATGACTCTCATCCACACTGGAATCCTGTTTTCCTCCACTGAAATTGAAACTTGAGGCCACGTCATCCATGCTAATCCGTTTTCTTTAAAAAAAACAAAACAAAAAAAAAAAAAATAATTTTCCAAAGTATGCCGTAATGGAGCGCATTTTCGAAATGCTCCATTTTCGGTGGAGGGAAGCGCCATTCTAGTGGATAAGAGGCATAAACATATTGAAATCAATGAGTTTTCAGACAAAAATGGATTAGTGTGGGTGTGGCCTCTTTTGAGGTTCCATCTCTGTTAGAATAGTATCTGAGGAGACAGATGCCTATGTAAACTGTAAACAGAGAGGCAGCTCACTAGGTTTTGCAACAGACCTATGGTGCATAACCAAGGTAGAGGGATTTGTTTTAGCATAGCTCTTTCCAGGCATGCAGGTCTGGCTTGCAGATGGATGCAATTTAACCATCATACTTGCAGAAAGTGGGTGCTCTTTCTTTGAAGCCTCCTCCTTGTCTTTGATCTGCGAGAAAGAAGACAGTACTGCGGGTCTCCCTTTTTCTTTAATGATTTTTGGAGTTCAACAGACTGAGGTCTCTCCCAGTTCAACCACCAAGTTAATGTCATTATTAGTTTCGGGCCCGCATTTACAATTTTTAATTACTTCAGCGACTTTGAAAATCCAGGGAGAACTCACTTTGACACTGCACTCTCTCATATGCCAGTATATGTGATGATAAAATACCATAACCAGTATTCGCTGGGGAGTTTCATGCTGTGGCTGGTTGCTACAGTATACATGTAAGGAAAGCATGCTGTAAGTGAGGCAGACAGCTGGTAGGTTTTTTTCCTCCTGACTTTGTTCTTTGTTAATTTGCTACAGACCATGGGGAAAAAGCTGCCTTAGACAGTGGGGTTAAAGTTAACATGAAACCTTAATTGACCCTATTTACTTTCTTAATGCACATTCGTGGTTCATCTGTGCATGTTGTTCCAAAGAGAGGAAATATTACTCCTCCTATTAAATTATTTTACCTTTAGGCTGATTTCACTGAAAAAAATAACTTTGTTGGCTCAGCCATAACGTATAAAAATAAATAACTTCTACTTAGAAATGTACATATTTATAAAAAAATGTAACCACTTAATATGCATTAATTTGTAAAAAAAAAAAAAAAAAAAAAACTTAAGGTGAACTTAGAGAGTTACATAAAGTAAATGACTTCATGAATTCCTTGAACTTCTTTAGCTTACAAATCCAAAGAATTAAGATTTTAAGTGCTACTAACTCAAACAATCAAGTCCTTACTGAGGTTGTGGGGAATACCCATAAGCCCTTGCGCTTGAATAATTTAAGCATATTTGTTAGGTAAAAATGAACTTATGTGGGCTTTTAATTAGTTATTATTAAGTATTATTGAGATTTGAGCTTTTTTTATATATATTATTGATGATGTTGTTTTACTGTAAATAGTTGTTTCGCGTAAAGTCACCATTAGGGTGTTTTGTGTTCCATAAGTGGTCAAATTGGATCCTGTTCAATCCATGTAATCTTTCCTTGCGCATGTGAAAATGTGTATGGCTGAAATACAGCTTGATGTGCACTTTTTAGGGGAAACAAGTTTAATGCCTGACGTCAGTAATTATTTTCTTTTTGAGCCAGGTAAATTAAGTAGAAACATATAAATGTTTATTTGAAACAACTTGCTATGAGTTACTAAATCTTATTCATGTGACAAACATTAAGTAAATAAAGTTGAATTAACTGATACAGTTGTGTATATCTAACAAAGGTTTTCTTGGTGTGCTGACATAAAATGACCATAAGTTACATTAAATTTAAATTAAGTTAAATTTACTTAAAAAGCGTGATGCAAAAATGCTACATATATATTTTAAGTAAATCCAACACATAATTTTTTTTTTGCATTTTAGGCTGTGTGGGTGGGGAAACAACAAAAACCAATCAATAAACGCAGCTATTTAAGCAGTGTTTTAGGCACTTTTGTAGGTAATGCAACCTGCCTATAAATCTTGCCAGGGATTTTAGCAGTGACACTGTTTAACGCTAACGTCATTAAGGTTATGGTAAATAATATTGATTTGAAAAAGAAGCTTTCCCATTGGAATGTGTCGATATGCTTTTGAACTTGACCTTCAGTCTCTATGCCCCAGTCAAAAAGCTTTCTCAAACATGGGTGCCGGTGGTGTTTCAGGAGGGGAGTAGTCCTCCACAATCATCTGCAAACTTGCATTCAGGTTTGGCTCCATTCTGGTATGGATTGGCCACTTTTCATCCTCCGATCAGTTCCTGGTGAATAAAATCATGTCTTTCTTTGTAGATTCAGTTTTACTAGAAATCCATCATATTATAAAAGTAAAACAGGTTAAGAAAGTTTCATGTTGTCATTTAAAACAGTGATGGCTGCTTTGACTCCTCAGTGCTGACTGAGTTTTCTTTGTTTTCTCAGGTACATAGAACCCCTGGCCCATATGACATCAGCAAGGGACACACTAACCTTGCGGGCACACCGCCAGGTCACGCCTCCTCCACTGGACTCTCTCAGGTATCAGTTTCAACAGTATCCTCTGCACATCTGTATGGTCACCCTAAAGGCTGGGAGGCAGGAGGAGGGGTGAGTGCACCCGCAACTGCCTGAGTCTTTCTGTCTGTGTGTTTGTTAGTTTATGTGTGATTGTGTGCTTGCCACTGTTGATCAGAACATCACTGTTTGGTAGTGTTTTTTCTCACGGAAATCACAGTATGAGTGGCTGTCTTCTCTTTATATCATGAAACTAAGTAGTTTTTCAATATAAATCTTGACGTCTCATGAGCGATATGAGATAAGCATGTTCATGCGAAAACTTGCGCTGTTTAGCACTAAAAACATACAGTACGTGCCATTGTGAACAAGCTTCACCTGTGCCCTCATGAACAAGTACAGATGTCAAGATTTTTACTAAAATGACAACATCAGTTTTAACATCAAAAATGGAGAAAAACCTGACAATTACAATATGTCATGTAAACTTGATTTTCTTGCATAGTTTTGTGTAAGCCAGTTTTTGTAAATACATGTAAATACACTCAATGTGTAGTAAAAATAATTAAAAACTTTTATTTGTAAACAGGCATGATCACATTGAATAAGGCACCAAAACGCCTTTAAAGGTGTTATATATGCAGTGAAATTGGCGTAATGGGCAAAAATCTAAGTCTGCTGACTGGGTTTTGCTTCAACCATTTATGGCCATTGCTTACTAAAAAGAACACTGTTTAAAGTGTTTATGTGACCTTAAAGAGTGTAAAGTTATTAAGAATAACCAGTGAAAGATCAGACATGTAAACACATCCATTTCTTTGGTAACAAATTTTTGATCTTTTACAACACTGATTTCTTGGACAGGATGTAAAGCCTAATGTTTTCGCTTGAGTTAAGAAGGATTTGAACGCTTTTTTCACCCAGCGAAAAATCTGTCTAGAGACATGAGCAGATAGGCTTGTAAGATTGCGTAATCTTTGGAAACATGCTGTGCTGGCTGTCAAAAAGAAAGCAGTGCAGGTTTCATGCATCTTAGTTTGACAGTTCTGTTTAATCATCACTGTAAACAGATAGTTGAAGTACAGTCTTTACAGTTTATTAGACTCTTCTTTCTGCTGACAGCGATCTGCTGTGATGTGTATTGTCTTTTGTTCATATTGTTAATATTTGATGGAAACCCGGCATATCTATACTGAGTGTTCTCTATTGTAATGAGCCTGTGGAGAAGTTTTAACCGGTGTGTCATCGTGTAAGTATGCTCATTACCTGAGTCTGTTGGTGTGTAATGGTCCGTCACACTCATGCCCTGTCACGCAAACACACACATGCTGCACCCAGCTGACTGTGCCACAGGAATAGAAAGTCTGTCAGGGTGACTCAGCTGTTCTCAGGCTTGTTATCTGTCTGAGACCAGCGCTCACATTCCCACTCCACTCCTGCACTGCACTGCCAGCACACGCAACCTGACAGCAAGACTGGCTATTAATAGTGTCTGCACTAAAAATGCTCCAGAGGCTAAAACTTAATTACCCCTATAACCTCTCCTCAACCAAAACATGTGAATACAGAGAGAGTAAGAGAATCGGTGTGATTCATGGATGTTAGAGGTGGATGGAGATTTGGGCTGGTAACTAGGGATGCACAGTATTTTTGTGAACAGATTGGTATCGGCTAATAGCAGCAGATCTTTAAAGGAATAGTTCACCCCAGAATGAAAATTCTATCATTAATTTCTCACACTGATGTTGCTTTAAACATGTATAACTTTCTTTTGTAGAACACAGTAAGGTGTGTTCCACAGGGTTTTGTTTGGCATAATGTAAATGGATAGTAAGTGTGGTCTGTCAAGTAAAAAAAACAAAACAAAGTAATCGATAATATTCATGCATTATATTAAGTCTTGGAGCCATACTGTATGATCACTGTGCGATGAAAAGAACAAAATTGAAGTAAAAATTGATTTACTCTCAAATAAAATAAAATAAATTGAGTAAAGTGCTTTAATCAAATATGGTGGCTACGTCGATAACATCAAACCTCATTAGTTCTCATCACCTCTCGTGGCCAAACATGCAACGTCATGACGTTATCACCTTTTGTGTTTCATGGAAGACAGAAAGTCATATGAGTTTGGAGCGACATTTAGGGTGTGATTAGGGTGATATTAGAAGCAGATGATGTCAGGACTAATCATTTTTGCCAATTCAAGCTGTATATTCTTTTTCTTAGCTGTGTTTCAAAAGTACTAAGCAGTTGTCCTTTTTCCTACTTGATATTTACAGTTGAAGTCAGAAATTTACATACACCTTAGCCAAATACATTTAAACTCAGTTTTTCACAATTCCTGACATTTAATCGTAGAAAACATTCCCCGTCTTAGGTCAGTTAGGATCACTACTATTTAAGAATGTGAAATGTCAGAATAATAGTAGAGAGAATTATTTATTTCAGCTTTTCTTTCTTTACATCACATTCCCAGTGGGTCAGAAGTTTACATACACTTTGTTAGTATTTGTTAGTATTGCCTTTACATTTTTTAACTCAGGTCAGACATTTTGTGTAGCCTTCCACAAGCTTGTTGATGGAAGGTTTGTAGACCTCCTTGCTCGCACTTGCTTTTTCAGTTCTGCCCACACATTTTCTGCTGGATTGAGGTCAGGGCTTTGTGGTGGCCACTCTGATACCTTGACTTTGTTGTCCTTAAGCCACTTTGCCTCAACTTTGGAGGTATGCTTGGGGTCATTGTCCATTTGCGACCGAGCTTTAACTTCCTGGCTGTAGTCTTGAGATGTTGCTTCAATATATCCACATAATTTTCCTTCCTAATGATGCCATCTATTTTGTGAAGTGCACCATTCCCTCCTTCAGCAATGTACCCCCACAACATGATGCTGCCACCCCCATGCTTCATGGTTGGGATGGTGTTCTTTGGCTTGCAGGTCTCACCCTTTTTCCTCCAAACATAAAGATGGTCATTATGGCCAAATAGTTAAATTTTTGTTTAATCAGACCAGAGGACATTTCTCCAAAAAAACATGTGCACTTACAAACTGTAGTCTGGCTTTTTTATGGCGGTTTTGGAGCATTGGCTTCTTCCTTGCTGAGCAGCCTTTCAGGTTATGTCAATATATGACTCGTTTTACTGTGGATATAGATACATGTCAACCTGTTTCCTCCAGCATCTGCACAAGGTCCTTTGCTGTTTTTCTGGGATTGATTTGCACTTTTTGCACCAAACTACATTCATCTCTAGGAGACAAAATGCATATCCTTCCTGAGCGGTATGATGGCTGAGTGGTCCCATGGTGTTTATACTTGCGTACTATTGTTTGTACAGATGAACGTGGTACCTTCAGGCATTTGTAAATTGCTCCCAAGGATGAACCAGACTTGTGGAGGTCCACAATTTTTTTTCTTGGCTGATTGCTTTTGATTTTCCCGTGATGTCAAGCAAAGAAGCACTGAGTTTGAAGGTCTTAAAATACATTAACAGGTACACCTCCAACTGACTCCAATTAGCATATCATAAGCTAATTGCCTAAAGGCTTGACATAATTTTTTTGAATTTTCCAAGCTGCTTAAAGGCACAGTTAACTTAGTGTATGTAAATTTCTGACCCACTAGAATTGTGATATAGTCAATTAAAAGTTAAACAATCTGGCTGTAAACTATTGTTGGAAAAATTACTCATGTCATGCACAAAGTAGATGTCCTAAACGACTTGCCAAAACTATAGTTTTCTAATATGAAATCTGTGGAGTGATTAAAAAATGAGTTTTAATGACTTCAAGTGTATATAAACTTCTGACTTCAATTGTAAATGTTTTCCAGCCTTATTTTACTTCAAGCATGATAAATTCTAGATTGAAGCTCAAGGTGTTTTTAAATGATAAAGATCAATATATCTACCAGGAAAGTACCAGCCAATATTGGACTATTTTGAGATTATCGGCATCGGTTGATAACTGCATCGGCATGGCCGATTAACCTAATTGTTACCTGCTTACCTGCCCCTTGTGTCAGTTCCAAAATATACTGAGTGACTTTTGCAAATGAATATTGAAATTTGTTTAACATTTTTGGTAGGGATAGGTATTGATACAGATTTCCAGATACAATTCTGATTCACAAGCACTCGATTTGATTAGATTATGATTTTATTCAATTCCGATTTATATTGATACAGTATATTATAGTTATAATGTCCATTTTGCTTAAATATGAAAGAAATTCTTTCTCCGCTAATTCTGTTACAGGGGACCTTCTAATTTGGTACATTACGAAAATGTTCATTTTTACATATTCTATTTTATCATTAGTTTTTCATAATTGTGGTCTCATTTTGGCCTTTTAAAAATGTACAAATCCATGTATTCCATCAATAAATATGATTTTTTGGAAAAGCATATATTAAATATGAAATTAAATAATTCTGCATATATACAGAACATTAGGGCGGTAATGATTCACTCATCTCACGATTCGATACATGATACTGAACTCACAGTTTGGTTCAAGATTCTTTAAAATAAGCCTAAATTAAACTAAGCCTAAATCAAGAAAAGTCAAGATTGAAAGTTTATTATTATTATTATTGCTTTAAAATATGCAAAACAGTTAATTTCCTTTAAAATTAAGCTAAAAGTACTGTTCTTAAAAGTGCTAAATGATCCATCAGTGACTGGGACTAAAAATCAGCCCAGAACAGGGCAACGATGACACCAAATGGAAATATTAGCTAAATATTCTGCTTACTAAAAATACACAGTTATGTTTGATACATATGCTGCTTACACACTGTCACTGATTAAATACAATTTAAACATTTTAAATTAAATTTTTATTTTTCTAAAATAATATTGTCTCTGATTACATCTACAGTAAATTTTATTTTCAAAAATACATATTTAATGGACGTGCATTCCCTCGTGCTGAAAATGCACGTCCTGGTGCTGCCTGTATTACATTTGCTTTTGTGTTTCAGTTTCCGCTTTCGCAGTGTCAGGCAAACTCATCGTACAACACCTGTGGCTGCTAGTGGGCAATCATATTTTAGAGCTGCTTGTGTGCATTGAAGCGATTTCCATTTGTATACCAATCTCCAATCTAGTCACGTTTTTTAACCACATATACATATTTTGTTACAGGTTTATTGTTAATATGCATAATTTGTACTACAACCCCAATTCCGAAAAAGGTGGGACAGTGTGAAAAATGCTTATAAAAACAAAAAGGAGTGATTTGTAAATTTATATTCATCCTTTGCTATATTGAAAGCGCTACACATAATATGTTTAACCTTGTGAATTTTTTTTTTTTTTTAATGTACAGTAATTTCAAATCAGATGTTTGCAACACACTCCAAAAAGATGAGACAGCGGCAGTTTAAGACTAATAACAATTTGATGAGTTGAAATAAGACGATGTGAAACAGGTGAGGCAATTGTGTCATTATACTGTATAAGGAGCCTCCAAAAACAGCCTAGTCCTTCAAGAGCAAGGATTGTTCAAGACTTGTCAATTTGCCAACAGATGCTTAAGCAAATAATCTAGCACTTTAGAACAATGTTCCCCAAAGACAAGTTGGAAGGATTTTGGGCATGGGTTATATAGTTAATATAGTTAAAAGATTCAAGGAATCTGGTCAAATCTCGGTGCGTAAAGGGCAAGACGAAAGCCACTTCTGAATCGATCTTGGGATTTAAGAATTAATATCGAGTTCGTTCAAATAAAAACAAATTTCTGTACGTTTTGTGTTCATATCATTTGTTGCTATTAAATTGTATGTATCGACCACCTTGCTCTCTTGATTTTAGTATCATCATCAGCCACTGAAAAAACCCATATAGTTTGGAGCAGCAACAAAAGGTTTTTGGTATTGGCCATAATATCTATATCAGTGCATCCTTTCTGAAAACCAAAAGGCTATAGGTTTGAACGCCACACTGGGCGACCCATGAGCCATCGCCATTGTGCCCTTGAGTGAGGGGGACTCTCCCTGAAATACATTTATTGTAAGTCACTTTAGTTTGGATAAAACTGTTTGCTAAACAACTACTTACTATGTTTAAATCCTGCTTGGTTAGTTCTCTTTATAGTTCTATATTGTCGAGCCCAGTCACACGTAGACGCTCCGTCTGTGCCCACACATGTCTGCCCAGGACTACTCCTCTCTTTCTCTCTTTTTCTCTGCGTTGAAGACAGCATTGAGGAGATGGCAGATTTGTAATTGTCAGCAGACCACAGTGTTTGCAGCAGCAGGGAGTGGACACACTCGCTCTGTTACCCACACTCGTGCAGCACGCACACACTCACTCAGCTGTAGAGATTTCACAGGAAGGGAAATACTCACAACCTTCCCTAACTGTTCTCCCTTTCTGTTGGTGGTTTTTCCCTTCTCGACACCTTGGGGACCCTGGAACTCTACAGTCTCCATACACACCTGGACAGAATGCCGGCACAACACCTCTCATCTACTCTTCGCCAACACAGCCAATGAACGCACAACCTCAGGGCCGCCCCGTAAGTGCCCACAATGTTTTGCTTACTTTATCAATTCAGAATCCATTACTTTTCTGTTAACTTGTATAGTGTCACTGTAGCATCAGTATGATCAGATTGAAATGCTAAGAAATTAATGATACACAATACTGCTGTCAAAGACAAACTGCTGTAACTACACACTTAGACTATGATTGGTCTTTTGACAAAGGAGTTTGGCTAAACTTTTATCCAATTTTTGAAAATGTAATTTATTACAAAATCCACACTAAAACCAACTTTGAAGCCATTCCTCTTAGTTTCAGTGTTGGCATAGTTACTGCATTTTGCCTTTGAATGGCAGAATATGCTGTTTTATTCATAGTGTGGTTTGTGGTGATTTAAAAGTCCTGTGTGTATATGATACAGAAAATGCCTTGCATCATTGCCACACTTCCTCTAAGGAAGTGCGCTTTTTAGTGACTGCCTGTCATGCACAGCTTGTGGGTTTACATGTTTGTGCGTGATCATTCTCACCTCTCGCTTTTCTCTCTTTCTCTCTAAATTTCTCTCTCTCTGCCATGCCTCTATTTGCCTTGATTCAGTTTGCCCCTGGACCGCGTCCTACCCATCACCAGGTAATGTACGCAAATGTATGACCTCCTCTTTTCTCACACATCATATGCTCCAGTGTGTTTCTCTGACAAACGTAACCCACTGATCCTGATTCTCATCCTGTGATAACTTAATGTAGCTGTCCAGTTCACTGCAATCATTCAGAGTGTGTTTACACCAGGGTTTAGCAAAATTCAGAATTTAAGAATTTGCCATTCAATTCATAGGTTGGAATTTGAAATGTAACTGATCACGCCTTACAGTATATTGAATATAAATTTTAATTGGAATAACAGGAAGAGGAATATACCGAATTGCAATTTTAAAGAAATTCGACTGCACCAAAACAGTCATAATTTAATAATATATGATCTTTTTCCACCCTGTCTCTGGCCCTCTGTCTGAAAAACTCAGTTTAAAGCTATCTGGCCCTTTAGGACTTCTTTGTAAACACCCATTGTTCTGGTTGGCTAACTTCGTGCAGTTCCTCAAATACAGACATATTTGAAACTCAATCAAAAGTAAATTAACAAACATTATATTATAATTTATAAAACTAAATTTCAGGGTTAACACATAACATATACCCAACATATTTAATCTGAATGTTTCAAAATGTTCATGACATTTGAAAAGCAGTCATGACATTTGTGAATGAAACTGTGTACTCATGGATCTTGTATTGTTTAACAGCTCCATCTTTCAATAACAGTTCCTTTGCAAAGTTTGAATCATATTGTGACTTGTTCACCAGCAGTCTTCTCTGGTATAAGCCGAAAACATGCAATCCACGCTGAAATGCTCTGAATACGCAAACGTAATACAACCCAAGGTGATATTGTGTGCTTCAACAGGCCAAAGCAGAGAGGCTGTCTTCACCGGAGCGACATCTCACATCTTACGTGTTCAGAACAGCATGTGTTTCTCCCAGAAAGCTGCGGCAGCTGAATGAGACGCGTCTTTAAAAGTTACGCTTTTACCGCTCTTAAAACGCGGCGCACATCGTCGGAAATGCAACGAAACGATTAAAGACGTCCATCTAGTCCATGTTTACAAAAGACTAACAATTAAATATAGCATAGATGAGTGCAAAAACGGTCCAAGATGCCTTCAAAACAACAGGAAACAGCGCAGCTGAATGAAACACAGTGGAAGTCTCCTTTTTACATTAATAACTCTTTTAAAAGCAGCCCAAGATGCATGATAACGGTCAAAGCCATTCATCTAGTGTAGAAAAACATTTAAATCCAGATGGGCACATGAAGGTGTCCTGTGTAAGTCCACTTTTCAGTAGATGAATCTCCTATGACAGGCCCATCTCTCCTCTACACCTGTGTGACTGACTGTGTGACTGAGCTCCAGTGGGCAGGGCCAAAGGTGCAATGATGAAAAATAGGTGTTGATGTCTTGCTGGAGGCAGTCATTATGCAGATGTCTTTAGTCCTTGTGACGTCACAAGTTCCACAAATTCCAAACGCCCCGTTTCTAGAGCCTGGTTTAAATAAATGCTATTTTTCTATTAAGGAGGAGGCTTTCGGTTCTGAAACTTACAGGATGTTTTTATAGTACAATGACCTCTTGTATGTCAAAAGATCAAGGAAAATTTGATTTCTCATGTCATGACCCTTTAAAGTCTGGGAACAAAGTGTCCAGTAACACATGAATACATGCAAAGTTCTGAATGGTTTGTGTAATCTGTTTCACTTTTGAAAAATTTCTCAGTAACCCAAAGTTGTAGTTTCAGTTTCATTAAGCTCAGACACTGTGTTATAACTTCTTGTAAGCTTTGTTTGATGTGTAATTCTGTCTTCATTTTCAAGGTTTGAAAATGATCAAAAGTTGACCCTAAAGTAATGTAGCTTCAAAGAAATGTTTCATGTTCATATTTAAGCTCTATTTAAAGCATCGTGGCATGCTGTTGAATACCACAGAAAATATTTTCATCTCTCTTAGTTTGTAAAAGCAATTGCTATGGAAGTCTTTGGGCATTGGGCAAAAACCAAAACAAAAGAATGTCTCGGTCCATTTTCTCAATACAATGCCAGTTGATAGTGACTCACTTTAAAGCTTGAAAAGTTTTCTGAAGGCATACAATTTCAAATTTGTGTGAACTGTTCCTTTAATTATTCCATATGAAAATGTGTGATTTGAGCAGTGAAGTTGTCTAAAACATCCTTGTAGCAGTAGAACTACTGTTCTAGGTGGAACTTCTAGTAATGCTTTACCATCGTAATTTCCCTTTCTAGTATCCCTAGTTTACTGTCTTTACATGGTTGTGACAGGAGTTGAAAGAATGGATAGAACTGATGCCACAGATGCTGTCGAGAGAGTTTAACTTGAACCCGGAACATTCCTTTATATAATATTTGAATTTAAAGGTCAAAATGTAAGCATTTTTACAGTGATAATTGAAACTGTACTGTGTTTTGTAATGTAGAGCTCTTTGCATTTATGAGACCATCTAGCATTTTTTATTAAAAGAAATCTAGCATTACTTTTATTACTTTTGGTTCTTTTGGTGTTCTCATCACTGTGTTTTTATCTGAGAGTCCACATTTCCTTCTCTGAAGAGCACGATTGTGATTAATATGCTATTAATCTCATCTACAGTGAACTTTAAACTTCTGTCTCTTTAAATATTGTAGACCTTCAATAGTTCACAAAAACTTGTTTCTCTCACATCACTTTTTATCAGATCGTTGTGAGAGTCTGTCATGGTTAGTGGATTTCAGCACATGCTTTTTGTATTTTGCCACATTAGGATGATGTCACTTGGCTACCTAAAAAGCAGAGCATAGTGCCCTCTTGTTTTGTAAATAGCTTTCCCTGAGGGAAAGGCTCTCTGCATGCTCTGTACTGCAGATCTCTCCTTAAGTATGTGCGTATGTGTGTGTGTGTGTGTGTGTTAGTCTCTCTATCCCTCCATACCAATTAGTGCGTTATCCCATTAGCTTTTCTCTCTTTCCTGCTTCGATATTCAAGGGAGGATTCAGACCCATTCAGGTAATTTGCAGTCTTAAGGAAAATGCATGACATGAAGTTCTCTGTTTCTCTCTCAACATCACCTTCCATATTTGTTCTTGTCAGTCTGATTGACAATTCTTTAAAGTGCTTGCTCTATATTTATTTAGTTTGCATGTTGACCAGTTTATGTGCCTTGATGGAATGTTGAACATGGTTGTCGGGTGGATTTACTGCTCTCCAATGTTTAATGCTGTAGGAATCATTACTGATAAAATGCAGGTATTGTTACTTGACTGCAAAAAAATCTTTGTCTTGTTTTCCAGTGATTTTTACGTTTTAAGCATAACTTGTTTTCAGGGATTGTAACTTGTTTGTAAGTGTATTTTGTGCTGTTCTGTTTGCTGATTTTTCACTTGTTTATGCTTAAAACAAGTGAAAAAAATCTGCCAGTGCACAAGTATAGCTACAAAATTTAAATATTATACGTGTTTGGGGGGTCCTGTGTTGCTCAGTGAGTAAAGACGCTGTCTACCACCCCTGGAGTTGCGAGTTCGAATCCAGGGCATACTGAGTGACTCCAGCCAGGTCTCCTAAGCAACCAAATTGGCCTGGTTGCTAGGGAGGGTAGAGTCACATGGGGTAACCTCCTCATGGTCGCTATAATGTGGTTCTCGCTCTCGGTGGGGCGCGTGGTGAGTTGTGCGTGGATGCCACGGAGAATAGCGTGAAGCCTCCATGCGCCACGTCTCCTCGGTAATGCGCTCAACAAGCCACGTGATAAGATGCGCAGATTGACGGTCTCAGACGCGGAGGCAACTGAGATTCGTCCTCCGCCACCTGGATTGAGGTGAGTCACTACGCCACCACGAGGACCTAGAGCGCATTGGGAGTTGGGCATTCCAAATTGGGGAGAAAAAGAAGAGGAAAAAAAAAACATTGTGTTTTATTTAAACATGATTTTAGTGTAACATTTATACATTCACATGAAGTGATTCATCTAAAGAAGACAAAAAGTGCTTCATCACAAAGTTTCAATTACATCAGAAAAATACCATCCAAGACAGAGTACAACAAGATAAATAATGATAATAATATTTATTATTTTATAAGTGAATGGTCATGATAAAATGGCTTAAAGGTGCAGTATGTAAGATTCAGAAACCCTTGTTATTAATGACACCTGTGGCCATTAAGTGAACCGCAGCAGCTACCTGTTGCTCGTGCTCATGCACACACTCCGTAGGGACGCGAGCGAGCCAGCATCCAAAACAATGATGTAATGTACAAAGAGACAATGTGATTCACCGACATCATGTTGACATGAATAATATGTTGACACAATTCAGTATTGATGTGATTCCATCACAACTGACATTTTGATATATCTATTCGCTATTGTTTTATAGTAATAGATTGTATATATTTTCTGTATAACCAAGTTACGTACACTAATGAATGGTTATTTTTGCATTATCTTGAACATTGTCTAGCATTCATTTAATGTGTTATTGTAGTTTACCTTGCTGAATAATTACAGATTAACATTGATTATGCAGGCAAGATCAAGTTAGCTAAAGTTACACAGAACAATCCTTATGGCACTATATTTCACATGCTTTGCAGTTATGTAAGCTTACCTGTCCAATAAGAAGAATGCCAATTCAGGGTCGGTTTTGATCCCCAAAACCGAACGAAGGTCCTCCAGGAATCAAATGCCCTGCCAATGTTCACTCTAGTTTTCGCTCGACCACGATCACGTTTCTGCTTAGCCAGATGGGATTCAGTACATAAATGTTTTTTTTTTTTTTTTTGGGTTACTCGGAGTTTGTGTAGGAGTCGGTGTTGTGCTGGGAGCCGGATGTTTGCTGGATCCCATCTCTAAGATAACGTTACCTAGTGTTGCAGTTTGTTGTTGCTGTTGAATAGCGGAAGAGAAGCGATTACTAAGGCAAGGCCTTCACATGAAAATCAGTCTACAGGCTTTAATAGACAACCTAGGAAGTCCAGGAAGGGCTCATTTGTTTAAGTTGCGTTACAAGCTGTTCACACATTGGCGAAAAAAGGCGAATATTACATGAAAATTTTAATTCATGTAATAATCACTTATTTGTGTAAAGTTGTATCCAATACAGGGATTGCAGGGTTTCCTTTTCATGGCAATTGTTATTGTAATATCGATTAGCTAAAAGTTAATATTTTTACATCACACTAGTAACACACTACAATTATTTTAACATGTATAATTATACATCTTGTGGCTATACTTCTGAAACGGTGTATATTTTATTGGACCGGTCCCATTCACCATTTTAAGTCCCTTATTATAACCACAATTTTTCCTTTTCTTTTTTTTAATTAATGTGTGGTTAATCAATCATTTTTTTGTGGAAATCCACATTATACCACAAATGCTGTTAATTGCTTAACTTGTATTGAACCTGGAAAATTCCTTAAAGGATGTTTAGCTTTTTTAACTGGAAAACAAGATAAAGGTACTTATAAAGAGTTAGTTTTTTTGCATTCTCTTGTGTGTCTGTTTCTTAGTTATGTGACTTTTTTCTGATGCTTATTTCAGATTTTAGACATTGATTACCAATACATTTTTTTGTTTAAAAAAAAAAGTGACTACTATTTTTTTTTTTTTTTTTTTTTTTTAAGAGAAAAAGCTAGCACACAATATCCATAGAAACAGTCTTCCAGGATATTGATTAAGAGGCTTAAGAGCTTTTTTTATGTCATTGTATTTTATTTTTGAGCCTATGCACCGAAGCAACAGATATATAGATATATATGATTTTCAGTGTTTGGCGTGGACGTTTCAACGTTTTTGCACACTACTACTTTTAGTTTACCCATGTGGAAAAGGCAATGCATCCTTTAACATGTACCAGTATCTCAATGCTTAAAACAAGGAGTAACACACAAAGTAAAGTTCAATTGAATAGAGACAGCACCTGCTCTGTGGTTCTCTAGCACATGTGAAACATTACAGAGCCAAGATGAATGAATGAACATTACATTAATGTAGCGCTTTTCTGACACTACACACAAAGCGCTTTACACAGTGAACAGGGGACTCTCCTCAACCACCACCAGTGTGCAGCATCCACCTGGATGATGCAATGGCAGCCATAGTGCGCCAGTACGCTCACCACACACCAGCTATTGGTGGAGAGGAGAGAGTGGAGTGATGAGCCAATTAATGGATGATGAGTCAAAAGCAGTACTACTGCAGAACCCTGCACTGATGCTTTGTGGAGTATTTACAGTTGTGCTCAAAAGTTTGCATACCTTGGCAGAAATTGTGAAATTTTGGCACTGATTTTGAATATTTGACTAATCATGCAAAAAAATTTAAGGATATTGATCATATGAAGCCATTTATCATCACATAGTTGTTTGGCTCCTTTTTAAATCATAATGATAACAGAAATCACCCAAATGGCCCTGATCAAAAGTTTACATACCCTTGAATGTTTGGCCTAGTAACAGACACACAAGGTGACACATACAGGTTTAAATGGCAATTAAAGGTTAATTTCCCACACCTGTGGCTTTTTAAATTGCAATTAGTGTCTGTGTATAAATAGTCAATGAGTTTGTTAGCTCTCACGTGGATGCACTGAGCAGGCTAGATACTGAGCCATGGGGAGCAGAAAAGACCTGTCAAAAGACTTGCGTAACAAGGTAATGGAACTTAATAAAGATGGAAAAGGATATAAAAAGATATCCAAAGCCTTGAAAATGCTAGTCAGTACTGTTCAATCACTTATTAAGAAGTGGAAAATTCGGGCATCTCTTGATACCAAGCCAAGGTCAGGTAGACCAAGAAAGATTTCAGCCACAACTGCCAGAAGAATTGTTCAGGATACAAAGAAAAACCCACAGGTAACCTCAGGAGAAATACAGGCTGCTCTAGAAAAAGACAGTGTGGTTGTTTCAAGGAGCACAATACAACGATACTTGAACAAAAATGAGCTGAATGGTCGAGTCGCCAGAAAGAAGCCTTTACTGTGCCAATGCCACAAAAGAACCCGGTTACAATATGTCCGATAACACCTTGACATGCCTCACAGCTTCTGGCACACTGTAATTTGGAGTGACGAGACCAAAATAGAGCTTTATGGTCACAACCATAAGCGCTATGTTTGGAGAGGGGTCAACAAGGCCTATAGTGAAAAGAATACCATCTTCACTGTGAAGCGTGGTGGCTCACTGATGTTTTGGGGGTGTGTGAGCTCTAAAGGCATGGGGAATCTTGTGAAAATTGATGGCAAGATGAATGCAGCATGTTATCAGAAAATACTGGCAGACAAGTTGCATTCTTCTGCACAAAAGCTGCGCATGGGACGCTCTTGGACTTTCCAGCAAGACAATGACCCTAAGCACAAGGCCAAGTTGACCCTCCAGTGGTTACAGCAGAAAAAGGTGAAGGTTCTGGAGTGGCCATCACAGTCTCCTGACCTTAATATCATCGAGCCAATCTGGGGAGATCTCAAATGTGCGATTCATGCAAGACGACCAAAGACTTCGCATGACCTGGAGGCATTTTGCCAAGACGAATGGGCAGCTATACCACCTGCAAGAATTTGGGGCCTCATAGACAACTATTACAAACGACTGCCTGCTGTCATTGATGCTAAAGTGGGCAATACACAGTATTAAGAACTAAGGGTGTGCAGACTTTTGAACAGGGGTCATTTCATTTTTTTTCTTTGTTGCCATGTTTTGTTTTATGATTGTGCCATTCTGTTATAACCTACAGTTGAATATGAATCCCATAAGAAATAAAAGAAATGTGTTTTGCCTGCTCACTCATGTTTTCTTTAAAAATGGAACATATATTACCAATTCTCCAAGGGTATGCAAACTTTTGAGCACAACTGTAAGTAGGTATTATTTGTGAACCATAAACTGTTACAAGCTTTGACTCATGACCCCAGCCCATAATTTTTTAACCCCATTTTAACAAGAAAGGAAAGCAGACAGTAGATAAATGTCTCATTGAGTCAATTCAGTGTTGTGATTTAAAGAGTATTTCAGTAATAATTTGATCTTATTCGAAAACTAGACAGTTTTTAATTAAAACTTATTCAGTTATTCAGTCTTATCATTAAAAGTGTCATTGTTTCTACTTATGATAGAACAAGCAGCTTGTTCTTAGAAGATACACTGCACACCATCCTTAAAAAGTTTAAAAAAATAAGCCGTCTATAAGAGTGATATTGAAATAATCTCTAGATTCCAAATGTTAACTTAACGTGCTGTGGTATTGAGACAATCAGTAACCCGTTCTGCTTAGATAATTAAAAGGCTGGTCAATTTGAGTGCTCTGGAGCACTGTGCTGCAGTGTCTGGGGATAATTTAAAAGTATTGTCAAGGTTCCCACAGTTATGGAAAACCTGGAAATATCAAGGAAGTTTTAATTTGTGATTTCCAAGCATGGAAAAATCATGGAAATTAATAAATCTTAACATTTTATAGTGAATTGAATTTTTGTAGTTTTGTTCAGCTCTAAACTATTTCATTAGTGTGGCAAGTAGGAGTGCGGGGCAGGGCCGTGATGACGCATGCCCAGCCCCTATCCAGGCTAATCAAGCCGACAGAGAGAGCTACAGGCAGCTGCCCTGTATGTGTTTATGTTTGTGTGTTTTTGTTTAATTAAATATTACTTTGATGCTTCGTCCGGTTCTCTGATACGCCGTAGCCTGGTCCTCGATCACCCCTCCACCCTCTAGTGGATGACAGCCGCTCCTCCCCGGGTGGATCGGAGGCAGACCTCCGGCCCCTGGCGGACAGAACGCCCCGCCACATTTTGGTGGATGGTAGGGGTCTCCTCCACCCCTGGCAGCAGCCCAACTGCTGCAGGCAGTCGGTAAGGAGCCCCTCTTTCCCTCGCGGTCGGCAGTCGTTTCTCTGCTTTCAGGCGGCCGGGCTCCTTTGTCCCCTGGCGGATGGCCGCGGCTGCTCCTTTGGGGTGGATGGTAGTGGCGAGGACTCTACTACGCCGCATCCCTCCTCCTTTCCGGATTTCGGCACCAATGTAACAGGGTAATAATAGGGTTCAAAACAGTGTTACTATGAATGCAAATTTTAATACAGTGAAAAAGACCCTCTATTAGCCTAACATAAATATATATATATATATATATATATATATATATATATATATATATATATATATATATATATATATATATATATAAATATTTCCAACATTCTTTTGAATGTCCATGTACTAAAATAAAATATTTGATGCCATGAGTGTACCTTCATTTACTATTACTATTATTTTGAATGGCCATGAAAAATGAAGCAATGTGATAACAATTTTACCTGGTTGCAAAAAGTAGTCCGTTAATTTTCCTGATGAACTTTCAGCTTTTGCTGACTCTTTATGCTTCGTAGAGCTAATAAATCTCTTCTAAATCACTTGCACCTTTATTAGCAACTGACACATAAGTGCCAGCTTTACAGGTCATACATTCTTCTTTCCACGGATCTCGAGCTGGACGAAAGCATGGGAATTTTTTGTGCAAATCTTCTGTAAATTTGCACTTTTGTTTGGGCATTGTAGCTGTCATTTGCTGCTGCCGTCAAGCAACTGTTTGGTGCTGAACTCAACAGCGCTTTGCACGTTCGTGGAGAGATTGACAGGCAGGAATTTAGCCAATAGTTGCTGCAAGACTCTTATAATCGACCAAATGGTGTGTGAGAAGGCGGGACTTACAAAGAGGGGTTAAATGCAAATATGCGCGCACACATAATGAAGGATTAGACCAGATGCACATCATAATGCAACTAAAGCCGAATCCTGGACATTTAGAAATCCCGGCCGGGCGCTTTTTAATGTCCGAAAAAGAGGACATGTCTGGGAAAAAGAGGATGTATGGTCACGCTAGCTTATGGTTTACTTCCAGGACCTTCTCTTTGAGTTTCAGAGAGCTCTTGACTAAACTACTTACCTGAGGCAGGTTCCTTCCACCTGCTTTTATGATCTAAATCTTTGAGCTTAGCTTTTGGCCATTATCTCCATAATTCACTGCATTTTAGGGTACACTTATTCAAACAATGCTTCAAGGCTTTTCTCGTTGGTATCTTTGTAAAGGGTTTCTATGGCGTTGGAGTGATCTGTTTGTCAAGTCAAATTCAAACTTGGGCACCTTCCATCTTAGGTTGTGTTAATACTTTGTTTTTCAGTGTGCCACTCCATCTCGCACACTGTCAAGCACCCAGCTTTTTAAAGTAGGGATGAGCACGGTAATCATTTGTAAAAGGCTTTTCGGTAAACTGTGAGAGTTCAGGAATGATTAATGGGTTATTTGTCGGGACTTAAGAATAAAGAATGTTTATTGCAATGGATATTCATCAAACACTACTCAAAATTGCAGGGAATAAAGTCCACAGTGAGCTCTGTGCCTAAACAGCACAAAACATGTGATGATCAAATGATAAAATCTCTCAAAGCCAAACAAAAATAATAATAGTGTCACCTCCTGCAACATAGTATTCTAAACCAATGCAAAATATGTCATTTAAGTGCTAAACCTAAAATGTGCTCTGCCTGGCTGGTTCACATTTTTGTGAGGCAGCGAATGCTAGTATTGTCTTGTGCATGAATTTACACTGTTGTGGTTTATTAGACTCTTGGTGATGCTTTGAATTTGTTTTTTTTAATGGTTTAACATTTCTAGTGGAATTATTGTTTGCACACCAGAGCAAAAGGGGAAAAAAAACATTGGCTTACTGTTTATCAAGCACTGAAACCAGGTAAAAAAAATCTGGAATCACGTGTAAGAATGTAACAGTCACATGAAGTCCTCATCTGAACTTGAACTGAACTACAGAATGTCAAATCTTTGTGACACCTGCGCTAAAAAAGCTAGATGCAGCGCAACGAATGGTGAAACAGAATGCTGATGTCTCGAGATGTATTTATAAATATTGAGGTTCTTTTTAACTTGACATAGTGTCTAAAAATGCAGCAGTCCTGCACGAGTTGTAGAAAACAAAGTGAGGTGCGGCGCAATGGTCAAAGATGTTTGTCCAGTGCATGTTTAGATCCTGTATTTATGCAGTACTGTCGGGCTCGATTGGGGTTGAAGACGCACGCGTTGAATAACCGAATTGTGATTTTGCTATTCAAATACAGATGCGTCGAACGGTTTACTGAATAATGGCTATCCGTGCACATCCCTATTTAAAAGTATACTCTTTTCACCAAAGGACCATACAGACACATTTGACTCAAGTGGACAGTGACTGTTTGTGAGGTACTTTTAGTCCAGTCAGCACCAGCCACATGTGCAGATGACATGCAAAGATGTGAACTCTCCATGTATCTACTAAACTAGACTGCATGCGGACAGTCCATGCGTACTGTGCTGGTGACAAAATTTGCTTTGCGCTCACTGTGTGCGAGATGTACTGTCACATGGAAAACTGAAGTGTACTTTAGACCCTTATAACTCCTTGGCAGTGTACTCACTACAAGGTTTTGGGAATGACAGCTGCACATGCAGTTTGGTGGGTTTTTTTTTCAAGCCAATCTAATGGTTGAATACACATTATTATTATTATCTAACAATTTTAAGTAAACCACCACTGACAATGGCACCTGTGTTTGTGTATGCTTGCTAAACATATTGCTTTAAAATGACATGCTCTCTCTGGAAAGCATTGTATGGGATACCCCTTGACCACAGGGCTGGTGAAAGCAACTATAGCAAAAAATTAACATAGTTTTTCAGATCAGTTCAGTGCATACTATGCAGATTTAGTTAAAATGTAGTTGTCACTACCTCAATTTGTAAGGGAGTGAGTATGATTTTAGATTACAATTGTATCTCATCGCTAAATAACAATAGGTTACCTATTCTGTAACCCCAGTCCTCTGAAACATCGAGTGAAGAGATCCACCTATGGGAAGCGGCATCCTTATCTGATCTCTGCAGAAGCATCCAATTACACCAAGTCTGGCTTGACAGACAGTGAGTGTGTAAAGGACCTGTACGTGCTACTTTCTCACCGTGAGCATATTCGCTTCTCGGGCAGCAAGCAGTTATCCCTGATTTTTGCAGGGATACGATTTTTTTATTTTCAAGCACACACTGGCCAAAGCCTTTATTGGGAGTGTGTAAATGGTGTGATGTAGTGACACTGCTTGTGCACTTGACATTAAGTCTCTCTCCAGAGTGAAAACTCTTTGAACTGTGCGCTGGAAGGTGAGACTTAATCTGTGCAGCACTTGAACTGGTGCTGTCATACGTGAAATCTGAGGATGGGAATCCCTGTGTGAGGGTGGGCTGACCCCACCATCTGAGAGTTTCCTCCTTTTGGGAGTAAAAGATGTGGAAATCCGAACTCGCGTCCAAAGGGCTGGCAGCCCAGGAACCTGGACTTAGAACCCCCCTAACCTGTGCATCAGGCAGGCCACTTTCTTGTGGAGTCAGTATGGGTAGGGTTGGGGGGTTTCTTGGCCACGGCGTCAGCAAAGGACATTTTCCCCCAGGGATGAGAGGGGAATTGGGCTGCTGACTAGGCGGCTTGTTGCAAGGTTTAGGTCTACCAGCATTGTGGTATACATTCCCTGTGGTCGGGGCCTGTGCGGCCCGTTAAGTGGGTGCCTGGTGAGGCGCAGATTTTCTGGGAAGGCACAATTTAAAAGCCTCGTCCACCTTTTTATTGTTGCAGCGCTGCTGCATGAGGGAAACAGCAACTTACCAGTATTTCCTTCGGCAGTTATGCCTAGTGAAGGCTGATCCGAAGATGTGTCCTCCTGCAGACTGTTCAATGAATGCCAACAAGTGAAATCTAGTTGCGCTGTGAGTTATACGTGTAGAGGTCACGAGAAGCGAATGTCAACTGAGGAAAAGTAGCACATACAAGTCCTTTATGCTCTCAGGAAAGGACTTGGCTTTACAGTGGGATTGGACATGCGCTTCTGTCTGTCAAGCCAGATTTGGTGCAATTGGATGCTTCTGCAGAGGTCAGGTACGGATGCCCCTTCCCATAGGTGGATCTCAAACACGAGATGATAAAAGAGAACTGAACTCTGTGTACAGAACGGTATTGAGAATAGAGTATTTTTCACTTATGACTCATAATGAGTTCAGTCAAAATAGCTACTCTTCTGCAACAGGTGATACGGTGATTCTGTGGGGAGCCAACTCATAGTTTGTTTGGATTAAAAATAGTGATTCATTGTAGTTGTTATGCATTGCTAGCCTACATAGTCCAAAATGCTGCTGCCAGGCTCTTGACTGGTACCAAGAAAAGAGACATCATCACAGAGGATATCACCTGTAATCTGCACTGGTTTCCAGTTAAATATAGCATCCAGTTCAAGATTTTATTATTTGTTTTAAGGGGTTCGATGGATTGTCTTCCATGTAGTGGGACTATCTATCAGCCCTCTAGGGCTCTAAGGTCATCAAATGTTATGCACCTGGTTATTCCTCTGACTCGTTTAAAATGTAAGGGTTTTGATTTTATGGGATCTTTAAAAATTAAGTATATCTGTGTAATATTTTAACTGCATGATGATGTGTTTTGTCTTTGTTTCTTGCATGCCTTTACATTAATAGTTGTTTTGATGCCTTGCAAAGTTAAAAAAGTGTTTACGTCTTCAGCACTTCTTAAGGGGACTTCTTGGAAGTGCTGAGATGTGATCTTAGATACACTGCAGTACTGAAATATTACACTGAGTTCCCCAACATTTCCAAAGTTGAGCTACTTAACTGATCTCACCCCATTATTTTTCTCTCACAGTTTTTCCAGCGGACGCAGATGCAAACTGTTCGGCCCGCCATTCCAAGCAACAACCCTCCTATTCGGCCCACGTCTCAGACCCCCACAGCAGCGGTTTACCCCCCAAATCAGCCCATCATGATGACCATGGCACCCATGCCCTTCCATTCACAGACAGCACAGTACTACATTCAGCAGGTCAGACAGCACAGTCATACTGCAGACTGGAATCACATTACACACCACTATATCAGGACCATGTGTTTACATCAGTCTGTTTTAATCTCTAGACTGTTTTTGCTGATTTGTTGATTTGAATTTGCGATTATGATTGCAGATTGTCAATGGGAAGTAATTCATTGGCCACACACAAGTTTTTTTTAAAGACAAACAGACAGAATTATGTAATGTTAAATCTGTAATTTTCTTGATTCCTACAGTCATGGAAATCCTGGACATATCAGGGTAGTTAAAATTGTTATTTCCAAGCCTAGAAAAGGAAGAATAAAGTCTTGAAAATTAATGGAAATATCTATAGTGAATATAATTTTTTCTATTTAACATCGGTTTAAAATAAATAAATTAGCTAGAAATTGCTCTTTGTATAAAATTATTTTTAAAATCCCTATCCAGTGATCACAAATGCCTGGAAAAGTTCTGGAAATTCATTGGTCAAAAGAAGTGAATTTTTCCTGAGACAACCTGTGCTGCCCTACAAAGCCAAAACGCCTGAAAGCCAAAAATGGCTTCCAATTTTTTTGATTTGTCCAGCCAAATATGGATTATGAAATTTTCCCGCTCCTTTTTCAATGAATCAGAGCATACAGTAGTTGAGCCAAAACCATCTGTCACAGGACAGATAATTTTTGAAGAGACATGATTTAGTTATAACTGTGTAACATTTAAAGGATGGTCAAGGAGGAGGTGGGAACCAGCTGAACAGTCAACATAAAGTGTAATGTAAAACTCAAAACGTAACTCACATGCAGCGCGGCCGCGTGCGTCTCTCTCTCAGACTGGCATCTTCAGCTCCCCTTTATCTCACTATCCCGCTGATCAGCTGATTCAGCGCCGGCTGTGCACCCTCATGGCCCGGCCACGCCCTCCTCCTCGTCACAAACTGCATTCATAACTTTTATAATTTTTACCATGTTTGATATTAGGAAACAAACTGGCCTGGTTTGGCTTCAGATATTCCTAAAATCGTAATTATACCTAAATCATTAAGAATCTGATAAAAGAAAAACAATATCTGTTATGAAGTTGGAAACAAACATTTTTACTATAGAAGCACAATCCCAAATCAGTAAAGTGGTTTACTCATGAATATTATAACTAGCCCTATAGAAATAAGGTTAGTTTGATGTTCCACAGCACCTTGAAGTACAAATAACTGTTGAATTCGGAAGTTTCTAGATGCTCAGATGATCAAAAATAAATAAAAATTCATTACAAACCTGAAATGCAACAACATATCTTAAATATTGAGTGCAATTATGTAAAAATAAACCTGCATTGTGATGAACGTGTATGTCAGCTACCACCGAAGACCATTTTTGACCCAGGAAAAACCCTGGTTACTGTCCTTAGATGTATCTCCACAAGTGCAGAATATTCTATAACTTATTAGTGTCATGTGTGTTTCAACAGTACCGTCACAGTGCTCCACCATATGTGGGGCCTCCTCAACAGTACCCAGTTCAGCCCACTGGCCCCAGTACCTTCTATGCTGGACCAAGTCCAGGGGACTTCCCTGCACCTTATGGTGAGTTTACCACCCACATAATTTATTTGCTTGGTTGAGATATGTACAGATCTGCTGCTTGTATGTTTACATACCCCTGTAAAATCTGCAAGGTATTTTTTATTTTTAAACAATAAGAGTGATCAAATTAATGTATTTTCTTTTTTATCCTGTTCAGAAGTTTTCATTCCCTTGGTTCTTAATATCAATATTTTGCCTCGATGAGCATCAATGACTGTTTGTAGACTTTTGTGGTAGTTGTGTATGAGTTTGTCCTTGGTGGTAAAGCTGCCCTCTGTTCTTGACAAGAAGCCTCCATGATGGTTGATTTATATGCACTACATTTATGAGTTATTCCCAAAGTGGTCCAGCTTTACTGCTCAGGATGTTGTTTTTTTTTTAATTGTTAGAATACAAAACAGTTAATTTTGGTAGACAATAGGGCTGGGCGATATGTAATTTTTTTTTATCGATAATAGCCTTAGCGTGAGTATTTCTGCTTTATTGATTTTGCTTTAAAAATGTAATTCATTTATTGAAACACGAGAAACATAAAAGACATTTCTAAACTCAAATGGCACTTTGAATGAAAAAAGCAATTAAAATAACGAAGTGATCAAAAAATCTTATTTAACCACCTCCCCAAATCCAAACATTTACCATCTCCAACAGCCCCATTTGCAATCACGCAAGTATCAGTCAACAACAACAGGTGGAAAATTACTAATAGCCTACAGGTTAAGAACTAAAGACAATTATAAATGTAAAGATAATAATAATCATAATAATAAAGCCTAATAAATTCACTTGTGTTCCCAAAATAATGCTGCCAAATGTGTGTTCTTATCGAATTTGTGTCTGTATTGCGTTTTGGTAATACAGTTAATGCTGCCCAAAGAAAATAAAATAGAACTCAAATTTAGGTTCAAGGGGTAAATGTCTTGCATCTTTCTTCTTTGTTTCTTTAATACAAAGATATATATTACTGAACCTGCAGAGTTGCGATCACAATGCATGCTAATCACGGACTGGTCCGTGGAAATAAATCAAACTAAACTAAGTTTTCAGACGAATGAAACAGAGAAAAAAGAGTGAGCACTCTTGACATGCGCTTGTTTCACAAGACAGGCTTGTGCTGCACGTCTCTGAGCAAACAGCGAATCAGACACGAGCATTGACGGCTTTTCTTTTGTATGTTCTTAAAAATATAATAAAATGTGTTTCTTCAAGCGCGTCTTTGTGACTAACAGCATTGCTTGTCATGTGTCACTCCGAGATGTCTTACAGGACACCGACATTTTGCAGGTAGATGAGCAAAATTACCCACACATGAAATACATTTGGACGAGGAGCTTGCGGACTGGATTCAGCCTTGTTGCATTTGGCGGGTGGCGGGTGCTAGTTTCACACCCTGGCCACTGTTTAATATATTTGCCAACTTCCCAGATCCGTGGTTTTGCCATTTACCGATATTGTCAATCATCGTCTCTCAATTAAGTGTTGCAATCGGCATCAGGATCTTTGTAAGATATCGTCTATATCCAATAACATCGTCCTATCACCCAGCCCTAGTAGACAAACGTTTTTGAGAGAAATGTACAAATTTAGGGTGTAAATACGCTTTTGTGCTTAAAAAAAAAAAAAAAGTTAGTATACTGTATTTTATGCTTTCATGTTGTTTAATAGCATTGGACTTGGTATGACCTAATTAATTTGGAACTTATTTTATTGTATGGTGTGGGAGCAGCAGGACCTCCCTACTATCCTGGGCAGACCATGTACACACCATCTCCATCCATTATAGTGCCTACACCACAACAACCTCCACCTACTAAGAGGGAAAAGAAAACAGTGAGCATATACTGCTTGATCTGCATCATCTAGTGTCTTAATAGCTCTGTAAATTGTAATATGTTAAGTTTCATATAAAATGTGCTTTATCAGTTAATCCTGTGTCTGATTATTGTCCTCTAAGATCCGCATCCGAGACCCCAACCAGGGCGGCAAGGATGTTACAGACGAGATATTGTCAGGGGTGGGCGGTAGTCGCAACACAACCCCACCGGTGGGGCGGCCCTCCTCTACTCCTACACCTCCACAGGTAAGACAGCTAGTCTCAGAGATCAAAACAAACTAAAATACCCTTTGTAACCATATAAATTTATCTTGATATCGACCCCTTTCTAAGTTCTGCACCTGTTTTTCTTCTGCGTCTATCTTTACTAATTATAAAGAGACTATGTAGTAATAATAAAAGCCATTGTTACAATATTACACAAGGTTACATAGAACCACTCAAAATAACTGCCATTGAAATGCTATCAAAAAAATCCCATGGACATTGAAGGAGGCACCAGAGACATACAGTATCTTGGGACCTAAAAAATCACAAAAACTTGGAGGGTGGGTTCTACTTGTGCTGCAAAACAACCACCTTAGCAACCTCCCAGAACACCCTAGAAGCCGTGCAGAACACCTTTTAGCTTCATAGCCATGCCCTGTCATCAGCAAATGTAAAAATGGCAAGAATTCTTTGCTTCTGAAATACCTTTTTAAAAGTAACCTGTTTACTGATCTAATAGTTGTTAAAGTTGAAGCTTTCAAGCAGGCAGTGTTTGAGCTTACTGCTCTTTTTCATTCCTTACAATCAGTAGTTTATCTTCTTATCTAAAGCCACAGCTTATGTGTGTGGGTCAGAGCCTTCGCTGAGTGGTTTATTGACTAACAACTTGATCTCAAGCTTTTACTCACTAGCCACTGATTTTGCATACTTTCATTGAACTCTGAATGTCATCTTGGAGGAGCTAAATATATGTTTCCACTAGAAAATGCATATATATAATATAATATAATATATATATATATATATATGTGTGTGTGTGTGTGTGTGTATACATTTTCATTTTCAGCATGTAGATTATTTTAAAAACCCTTTAGTTTTTTGTTATGTCTGTTGTAGTTTTGCATCATGATTGTTCGTGTCGTCCTGATCCCTGTGTGTTCCCTTTACTGTGACTCCTCATCTACACACTCTAGTACAGTGTTTCTCAACCAGCGGCCCTTCTGGCGAGATTGTGTGAAAAATCCTTCAAACTATTAAAAAAGTCATAAAATGCATAAAAAACATCTTTAAAACCTGAATATCATAAATTTCTAAATAGTAACAAGTTAAAATAATAATAATAATAATCCACAACTCATGGGCTCATTGGGCGCTTGACAAGTGCGCAGTGTGCCAAGGAAGCACATTGCTATACCGTGTCTCTGCAAGTGAGCGACATGATAAACAATCGATCCTGTTTGTAATCAACGGAGTTGTCTACAATGCAAGCGCACGACGTCGGAGCGATCTTTTTGCCTCGTCACATCATTGTGTTTGCTCGTATTACAGCTGCTTTGATAACAAAGGCAGAAATAGCAAAACTGCTTTGTGTGTAATGCATCCAGAACAGCTGTAGGGTGAAGAGAAACAGTTCAGACTACTTCATCGTCCTGTTAAACACATGATACTTCTGTCAACTCCATCTGACCTGTACAGGTATTTTCTCTGCTTGTGAATTAGTCATTTTAATAATAACTAGTTTAACGTTTTACATAAAATAAAAACTATATTATTAATAAAATACATGCATAATATTTTAAATATCATCTTATTATCTAGCTTTCTTATACATTTTAATATCTGTTTTCAATAAACATCATAAGTGATTTAGCACCAAGGTCCCCTCTTTCAGGATTTCATCTGTACATTTTCTGTGCATTTTGTCAACTTTAAACTGGAGAGCATTGACTTATTAAAGGGATAACACCACTCTTAGAGGAGTAGTTGACCTCCAAATGAAAACTCTGTAATTACTTATCTTCATGATTTGCAAACCCATAGGGCTTTCTTTCATGCATGGAATTTAAAAGGCGATATTAGGCAAAACTGTTAGTCTCAGCCACCATTCATTGTATGTAAAAAGATGAATGAAAGTGAATGGTGACTGGGACTAACATTCATCCTAACATCTCATTTTGTGTTCCACACAAGAGAGAAATTCCTATGGGCTTGGAACAACATATGGTCGAGTAATCATGACAGAATTTGCATTTTTGGGTGAACTATCTTTTTAACTACCTGTAAACATATTTGTTAAAGGTATTTGCCAAAAACAACATTATAAATGTAAGGCAGCACATGATGACATGTCTTGCTGGAAAACAAATTACTGAACAGAAGGATCATAATGTAGGTGTACACTAAAAAAACATTCCATCTGAATAAAACTAGACATGAGAATTGAGGTAAGAAGTTGTTTCGATGATTTAGATGAGATTGTTGTTCAAATTGAGATTTTTTTTTTTTTAGTGTTACGAGTTTTACTACCACAAGTTGGAGTGCCACAAGATTTTGTACATTCTCAAAGGGTGCCGTGACTGAAAAAAGGTTGGGAAACACTGCTCTAGTAGAATATATCTCTTATTCCCAGTGTGCTAGTGTAATTTACTGGGTCATGTTCACTAATAATTGCATAATTCATACAGTCTTCTTGTGTCTGCAGAAAGGTTCTCATGCAAAATTTCTGCCGGATTTACATGTTGATGAATCTGGATTATTCTTAATGAGCGAGCATGTGTCCGCAGTTGACAATTAGCCTAAAACACCCCCAAACCACCTCCTTATAAGGCTTTCTGCACAGCTTCAACTGTATGACCAATTGGCACTGTCTGCAAATGTATCCTTGCGCTCTCTGTAAACAATTTAAAACAAATGGGACGCAGGCCCCGGCCAGAGTTTAGAAGACTTTGACGTGCTTTTTGCCTGTCAATCATTCTGCATGTTTTTGCATTGTCCCTCTAGATGGAGCATTCACTATGTTTTGACACTTCCTCTATCTTCTCTCCCTAAACGTTAACAGTGTTCGTCTCTCCTCTGCTCTCTTTCCCCCCTTTCCTCCCCATGTATCCTTCATTTCTCCCCTTACTTTTTTCTTTCACCTTTCCTTTGTGTTTCTGTTTTTCCCACTCTGTCTTTGTGCTGCATATGTGCGTGTGCCTTGTATCTCTCTTTTGCTAGTTTTTATGTCCACACCCTCATTATCCTCACATTTTCTACCTCAAATCCCAGCAGCTGAACAGCCAGGTAGCAGATCACGGGCACATCATGTTTAATGTGGACGCCGCCCAGCTCCACCCTGCACATGTCGACTTGAAAGCAGGTCTGGCCTCTCAGCTATATCTTCACATTCTCCTCACAGGTTCAGAGAGTAAATGTCTACGGTATTCTTCTGGGCTTTTAAAGCTAAGCAGTGATGTCATGTAAAAGGTCACATTAGAAGCCAAAATGCTACTTAAATGCAAAGATGTTCGTGTTTTATTAATTGAGCACTGGCTAGTTATGAACCGTTTAGGAAAAATAATAGATTGACTTAATTAGATGTTTAATGTTCCATGTCATTACAGAGCAAAAGTAATGCACCAATAATAAGACACATTTTTGTCCCTTAAATTAGTAGTATGAATTTCCTTAAAGCTGATATGTGTAATTTTTCTATGTTAAAATACTTCTATACCAGCTTAATATGCAGAGACAGCTATAAGTCGGCCGTTCGTAGGCTGATGTAAACACTGTGGTTTCTGGCGAGCAGGCCGACCAGCCCGACAAAGCAATACTGGCTCAACCGGTGGCAGGAGTTTGGGGCGGGACTATCTGTCAATTGTTAGAAGACGGAGGATGTATTTGGAAATCTGATTGAAAATGGTATTTATTTTTGCAATTCCTTTTGGTGATGCTAGTGTCGCAGAAATTACACACTTCAGCTATAACTTATTTTAAATGTGGTCCGCAAAACCATTAAAGGGATAGTTCACCCAAAAATGAAAATTCTCTCATCGTTTACTCACCCTCATGCCATCCCAGATGTGTATGACTTACTTTCTTCAGCAGAACACAAACAAAGATTTTTAGAATATCTCGGCTCTGTAGGTCCAAACAATGGTGATCAGACCTTTGTAACTCCAAACATCACATAAGGGAAACATAGAAGTGACCCATAAGGCTCCAGTGGTTAAATCCATATCTTCAGAAGCAATATAATAGGAGTGGGTGAGAAGCAGATCAAAATTTATGTCCTTTTTTTTTTTTTTTCTAAATCTCCACTTAAAGTCACATGTGGTGGTTAGTTTCACTTTTACATATGAAAATGAAAGTTAAAGTGGAGATTTATCTGTTTCTCACCCACACCTATTATATTTCTTCTGAAGATATGGATTTAAATACTGGAGCCTTATGAATTACTTTTGTTTTTGATGATGTGATTTTTAGAGTTACAGAGTTCTGGTCACTATTCACTTGATTTGTTTGGACCTACAGAGCAGAGATATTCTTCTAAAAATCTTTGTGTTCTACAGAAGAAAGAAAGTCATACACATCTGGGATGGCATGAGGGTGATCATTTTAATTTTTGGGTGAACTATTCCTTTAACATTCAGAAAGTTACCACATATTCTTACTCTGGAATAGGGTTGTGCAGTGTACTGGTACTAACGAAGTATCACGATACCAAAAAAATTCAAACGGTATGGCCAAGTGTGAAGGATGTAATTTAATTAAATAATATACAGTCACAAGCGCTGCACGCTACAGAATGAACAAGAGGTGCCACTCTGCTCTGTCATCTGCTTCACACACACACGCGCACGCATGCGCACACACTCACACAAACGCAGCACACACTACTGGTGCTTAATTTTCATGCAGTGTGTTTAGAGTATAAACGGCTGTTAACACTTAAATGAACTCCTCCGAAGATTTCAGTTTGAGAGTCGTGACGGGATTATCCCAGCATTAGTGGGAAGCTTGATATAACTTACCTGTCAAAAACAGGAAGAACTCAAAGGTCTGTCAAAATAAAAGTCCCACTAACATGAAAGCTCTATTCAAATGGATGCGTGAAATTGAAGACAGAAAAATATAACTACTGTATAAAAATTTAATATTCAAAAAGTAGCAATAATACTCATAATAACAATTATGTAGTATTAAATGGTTGTATTATTATTATTATTATTATTATTATTATTAACTGTAAGCAATATCACAAATGCAAGTGTTTTATCAGCATGTTGTGATTCAGCCATAGCAGCCTTGTGACAAAGGTAATCAGATTTTATTTCATTAATGTTTTCATTAATACTGTGAAGCTCTGTTGTGCAGCATTTTATTTGACCAAAAATAAAATTGCAATTATTATATTTTTATTTGATTAAAACTGTATGTATCAATTTGATTAAACACCATTTGATCATAAAATTTAATTAAAACATTTAACATGGAATCCAGAAATATATAAACGGAAAACGCATAATTTTTATCTGTAGGACTTTATGCAGTTCTTTTAATCGTCATTTTCTGTGTAATTTCATCAAAAATCTGAGGCTTTTTATTTGTTGATTATAGTATCGATTTAGTATCGATACCGAGGTACCAGGGCTGGTATCATACCGAAGCCAAAATTTTGGTATCGGAGCAGCCCTACACTGGAATCTCTGACATGATAAAACATGATTTATTCCCAGTGGTGACTTTATGACTTTGTATACCTTCCTTTTTCAATTAATGGGTCTAGATGACAAGCCAAAACTAGAGTTCGCTTTGCAGAGGTCTGCATCTCCTGGACTGCGGCAACCAGGGGCTCCTTTGGAAAGAAGAGATCCCTGTAGCCCAGTCCAAATGCCCTCTCCCCCACAGAAAACTGAGCTTTCCCCCTCAGGCCCGGAATTGGCCCCAAGTGTAGCTACAGCCCCCACTCCTTCCATGCCTGCCTCAACAGTGGAATCGGCTGAACCCTCAAGCCCCTCAGCTGAGCCCAGCCCTACTAAACCTATCACACCAGAACTAGAGAGCTCAGAGCCAGAGAAATCCTCAGAGCAACCCTCACCTCTGAGCCTGTCCACATCCCCAGCCCAGCCTGAAAAGGCCATCAATGGGTTGGTGGATACAGATGCTGCTCCCTTGAGTGAGGACTTGGAATCCCAGCCCAGGGAAGTCTCTCCGTTGCTGCCTACTCCCAGCATTCCCCAGTCCCAGTCGCCCATCACACCAGAGCTGGAGACGGAGTCTGCAGAGGTAAAGGCAGATAGCCCCTTGCCTCCTGTTGAAGACAGTGCTGGGTCTCCTGACGCTCCATCCCTTCCTGCCACAACCTCCATCACAACTGCTGCTATCTCCACCACAACTGCTCCACCTCCAGGCCTGACACATCCAGCCAGGAGATCCTCTACAGGGTCAGAGCTCAAAGAAGCAGGGATGGAGACCGAGGCCTTGGCGGACAAGAGAGGCGAGCCCTTCTTGCAGTCCAGAAAAAGCTCAATTCAAGGTGAGCACACAGAAAATACAGGCTAAGATGAATTGACAATTGTCATTATGTTGTGATGGTCAATAAAATAACACAAGCCTTTACTCTGGTGGGTTGCTACAGCTACATCTAGTGCACCAA
This sequence comes from Myxocyprinus asiaticus, assembly GCF_019703515.2. NCBI lineage: Eukaryota > Metazoa > Chordata > Actinopteri > Cypriniformes > Catostomidae > Myxocyprinus > Myxocyprinus asiaticus. Next base: position 21,038,181 of record NC_059371.1, read on the forward strand.
AGACCTGGAAGAAGCCAAAAGAGGACACGCCTGTCAGTCAAGATCAGTGTCCAGACAAAGAGGTAAAATAACATTAAAATCCTTTCATTTTCTTACTTGCCATTGTGCCACTCATACTTGCAGCTTTGTGGTGTTGAGGTACCTCAGGAATTTCAATGGTTCAAGTTTTCTGTCCTTGGTTGACATATTTTTTTATTGAAATGGGAAGTTTGTGCAGGACACCTTGAAGAGGTTGTCCTGTTTTTAAAAAACAGCAAAAGGCTTTAGTTATATCACAGCCATGAACCACAATTTGCTATGTACAGGTTAGTGGCATTGGGAGTGGTGTTAGGGGGAGGGACATTCTCATTCTAGAGAACATTTAACTGAACAAAAACCTGTGTAGTCCAAGATTAATCATACTGTCTCTCTTCTCCAAAAATACTAAAATTTTAAATACATGTTTTTGCTTAACATTCTTTTTTTTTACCTTTATGAGCTCAACTTATACACTTGCTAATAGGTAGGGAGTAGAAGCCACCAAACTCCAATTCTGACTTTTTAAAAAGTTATAAAAATGCAAAAAAATAAAATAAATTGTTGGGCTTAGTTTAAACTAAGCCTATTATATTTATAATCTAATTATGTTTGTCTTTATATAACAACATTTGAAGTCTTGGTTATGTCTTCATTCAGATAGCTTTATATAAAAACAATAGTCTATGGTGTGTCTCCAATCATTTACATCGCTGAGTAAATGTTTCTGTGTTTTGTAGGAGGACATGGATCGACCTGCTACAGAGCCTGCTGCAAAGAGCCCCAGTCCTCCTCCTGTGGAGGTGGAGAAGAGGCCGTCAGCAGGAGCAGTGCTTGAGGAGAATGGAGAACAGGAAGCAGAGCCTCTAAGAAACGGGGCGGAACATGTCTCCGAAACAGAGAGCAGCGACAGCATCCACACGCCTGTAGCGAAAGAGCCGCTGATCAAAGCAGTGCCACGTAAGGCCTTCTCTCTATCTCTGTAATGTTCAGTACTTTCCCTCATGTATCTCTGACATGTTCTTTACACTGGTGATTCTCCTTTTCTGCAGAATTGGCAGAGAAGAATGGAAAGAGGCTGTACGAAAGAGACTTCCTGTTGGGCTTCCAGTTCATGCCTGCGTGTGTACAGAAACCTGAGGGGCTTCCTCCCATTTCTGATGTTGTTTTAGATAAGGTGAGCCACTGTTATATGGACTTGTGGTCCAAACTCTTTTGGTCATAAACACTACCAGTCAAAATTATGGACAATTATATACTGACCAAAAATGCCAATCAAATCATCTGCATCTATACTGAATATTTTAGTATCTTCAAACTAGCCACCATTTGCCTAGATTACAGCTTTGCACACTCACATTTACTCAACCGACATGCAATCAACTTAATGTTGTGTCAAGTTGGTTGGGATGCTGTCTACATTTTTTCAGGGAAATCAACTGACATTTAGCTTAGTTGTCTCTGCCTGTTACCTCATTAAACTCTGATGCATCTTTGTGCTGCCTCCTGCAATTTTTTTACACTCAAATTTAAAAGCTCACCATTCACACTCAATGTGACTAAATGCTAAAATGTCATCTAATTTTATCAGAAAACCTCCCAAATAATAATAAAAAGACTCCAATTATTCATAAATAATATTGTATGTGTTTATAATCTTATGATAAACAGTTTTTTGTTGTTGTTGTTGTTGTTGTTTTTGTTGTTGTTGTCCCAAATTTGTAAGCATGTAATTCTGGTTCTGTTCACTATATCTCACTTTGAAAAGTCTTATTTTGTTCCACTAAATGACAGCAAGTACTAGAAATGTTTTTCTCCTCTATTACATTCCATCACAATAAACAGATCTGAAATGTAGGTGAAATGGATTTTAGCCCTCACAGATTTGCTTGTCCATAGACATTGTCTGATTTTCAGTTTATGCACCACCCTCATTGTTTCATTGAATATCTCGGCCTCTGAGTGGACTAGAAGCTCAATCTAGGTGTTATTAGAAATCTGAGATCCTCATCTTTGCGATGATGTATAACATTTTATCTTCAATAGTTAAAAACATATTTTTATTATGATTTGTTTAGCATGCTCTTTCTGCTGGATGGCATATTTTGTTATGTACATCTAAGATATAACATTCGATTATTCAGCCAATCAAGCTCACAGACAAGTAAAAAATGGCTAATTTTTAAGACAACTTTCAAAAAAAATTTCAAACTGTGGTATTAGAGCAACAAAATAAACTGAACAGTCCCATTCCTGAGAGTGAGAGTTTTCATTTGAAATATGACTTGTTCATTTAAGTGCCATGTGCCAAGACTTTTATATTCAAATTAATATTTCTACCCCATTACCTCTTGGGGGCGCTAATTTGCGAATAAAATGTTTTTGTGTAACATAAATGCAAAAGGAATGGTATTCTCTGAAACGTTCAGATTCTAAGCTTTCAAACGATACCTCACATGCCTGACCTACTGTATGTACAGTATACAGGGACTTTAACATTTTAAGTGAAAAAAAAAATCACGATATAGCTCCCTCTTCCACAGTTTTAAACTGGGATAGAGGAATTATTAAAAAAAAGAAAATGACAAATTACACATTGACCCTGTTTACTAACATATTAAGATGCGTTTTTGGTGATTTGATCACATGTGGTCAGTGCTAAATACAGGTCTAGGCGGGGTCTAAAATGTTTTGTGATCACAAAAACCACATACGAATGTGGTGAAAAACACATTTGACCGCATCACATTTGAGTTGTATATGCTAATCTGTCCTGTATGCAACCCGGCAGCAGTGATTCAGCTCGAAATGTTGATTGATTGCCTAGATTAAATTTCAGATGCATCTGGGAGAAATAGCATGCCGTTTTTTTTTCTTTTTCGCTTTCTCTGTCTTTTCTGACTTTGTTGTGCTTTAATGTCATGCAGTAACACGTTGACATGGTGATTGATGTATGTTGTCATGAAATACAGTCCCTCCTCTTCAAATCCGATCAAGTGGTTAGAGGAGACGCATTAAGCGACCAGGTGTAAACAGTGATGTCTCAACTGACCACATGTGAACAGATCACCCAAGACACATCTTAATACCAGGTGTAAACAGGGTCATTTTAGATAATGACAAACAAATTCAGTCGTGTGTCCAAACTTTTGACTGTTAGTGTATTTCAGGGGTTTTAAAGCAATTAGAATAAAGTCATTAATAAAATGAAAATTCCCTTAGAAGCTTCTCTTTTATTTGCAGTATTTTGTACCACACTGTTAAATTGACTACTATGGGAATAAAAGGATACTGCAACCTAATTATGGCCCTCTTTTTAATCCCTGTAAAACTTATTACCAGTCTTGTACAGAGCGGTTAGTTGTTCTAATATGTAGCTGTCTCACTTGACTGCCCGTTTGAACAGATTAACCAGAATAAGCTGCCGAATCGGCCAGTAGACCCTCGTGCGATCTCCAGAGGCCCAGACTTCACACCAGCGTTTGCCGATTTTGGCCGACAGATTCCAGGGGGCAGAGGAGCACCGGTTTGTTTTTCTCCTTTTTTTAACACTCATACAAACAGTTAGTATGGAGAGTTTTAATAAAAGTGTTGCCTTAAACACTACGCTAACTAAATTACTATGTTCTCTGGATCCTCCTTTTGGAAATTCTTAACTTAATTACATTTTAATACATATCTTAATCTGTACCCAGGAACATAAGCCTTTTCAGTTCATAGACCCTGCATGTTTAAACCATAGAAGTGAAATGTCTTTAGATTCCATCTAAGAAACACTCATTATACATTCCCAGTATAACATGATTATGTCTGTTCTCTCAGCTGCTGAATGTAAGCATGCGGCGACCTCCTGCGCGCAAGATTATTACAAACGTTTCGGTGAACGATGAGGTGCAGCTCAGGACAGCAGAAAATGCCTGGAAGCCTGGCCTGAAGCGGGAAAGCGTCATTGAAGATCCAGAGTCCCAGAAAACTCAGGTATGCCCTGCAATCTCACTCTGACCTGAGCCAAATACACGTTTCAAAAAGTCTTATTTTGCAATTAGCAGAAAGGATGTTGTGGTATCTAGATGATTCCATTATGATTTAATGGTTTATATTACACCATTCCTGTAAAACAGAGAAAATGGAGCTTGGGATTGATTCTTGCCTTGGAGGGCATTCACTAATCTGTTCATTAATGTTTCGTGCAGGAGCTTTTCCGAAAAGTGCGTAGTATCCTCAACAAATTGACGCCACAGATGTTCAGCCAGCTGATGAAGCAGGTGACCGACCTCACCATTGACACAGAAGAGCGACTCAAGGGTGTTATAGACCTGGTCTTTGAGAAAGCCATCGATGAACCCAGCTTCTCTGTTGCCTATGGCAACATGTGCAGCTGCCTGGCCACGGTGAGTCAGACATACATTTAAAGGGATAGTTCACACACAATGTACAATTCTGCCATAATACAGTCACCCTCATTTTGTTCCAAACCTGTATGACGGCAGAATGTTAGCCTCAGTCACAATTCACTTTCATTGTATGGAAAAAAGTTGCAATGAATATGAAGGGTGAGTGATGCTGAAATCTCCTTTTGTGTGGTATGGAAGCAAGAAACTCTACTAATATGAATAAAAAATATATATTTCCATCTGTTTAGCTTAGAATATGCTGTGGAGAACGGAGTTTCCACTTCCCAAAGTCAGTGATTTATGCTGTATTTGTAGTTGAAAGTGCCCATGATGGACAAGCCCAACATCACTGTGAATTTCCGGAAGCTGCTGCTGAACCGCTGTCAGAAGGAGTTTGAGAAAGACAAGGTGGATGATGACGCCTTTGAGAGAAAACACAAGGAGCTGGAGGCAGCTACCTCGGTAAGTGCTTCAGACTTAAAAGTATTGTTAAAACCTGTCAAAAAATTCACAGGCCGTTAAAATGGGCTAGATGCTGAATATAAATGGCATATGCTATGATCAGGTTGAATTGTAGATGTAATCTGCCATCTGCATGCAAACTATGAGCAGTCATAGACATTGTCTACTATTTTTCAGTATTTTAGTTCTAAAGTTACTTCTCTTATAAAATCTGAGCTCTAAACATTATTGCACTTTGGTCAACTCAAAATCCAATATTTTGTACAATTACAAATTCCAACATAAGGTACATGTGCTTAAAATACATTAGAAATATTATCTTTGTGTCTTAAATACTACACAAACTATGAATTGCAGCATTTGTGAATTGTACCAAATTAACATGACACAACACTGAAAATAAAAATGTTTATGTGTTAAACAATCATCTGTGCTGAATAAAATAAATTGAAGGCACTTTGACCGCAATGGCTTCTCTAGGATAATTTCTGATGTCTCTGTCTTTCTCTGTGCCAGGCTAGCGAGCGGGAGAGGCTGCAGGAGGAGCTGGAAGAGGCAAAGGACAAGGCCCGCAGACGCTCCATTGGCAACATCAAGTTCATCGGCGAGCTCTTCAAGCTGCGGATGCTGACGGAGGCCATTATGCATGACTGTGTAGTCAAGTTGCTGAAGAATCACGATGAAGAGTCACTCGAGTGCCTCTGTAGACTGCTCACCACTATTGGAAAGGACCTGGACTTTGAGAAAGCTAAGGTGAGCCCAGGGTCTTCTAAATTGTGATAGAAAAATTAAAACATGACTGTTTTTGCTCAATAAACTTCACTAACATTATAAGTGGACCTGGAATGCCCCCTTTAAATGTAAATATCCTTATAAAGCTGCTTTTGCAGTGCCTGCAGGTAAATGTTGCAACCTGTGTGCATGCAATAGGACTTTTGCGTAGTGTGAACAAATTTGCAGGTCTTTTTCGGCCTGGGCTGATCAGCAAAAGAAAAAGTTGTGGTGCAAGAAATATGCGAGATGGCCACACTCTGCTATAAACTAATATTGTTTGGCATCTTTGACTTTTTCCTCTCTGGTCCATCTCTCCTGCTGTGTGCTGTTGTGTAAAATCAAGTCAGATTTGACTGCTGACAGTTTGAGTAAACACCTGCTGGTCTGTACAACTCTACAGAAAACATGGGTGCAATTCAAAGCCTACAAGTTTGCTTGGAAACGGTAGTCCCTTATGAGTCATGTGCTCTGCTAACTCACTCTGAGTTCAGCTGAGAACATGATTCTGTTTTTGCAGGGAGGTGCCTAATGCACTTAAAGGTAGACATCAATTTTGAGGTTTGTCAGTAGAATTGAAATACATTATATTGTAGATAGTGGTCTGTTGTTGTATCCAGGTCTCGTTTGAAGCTTGTACATCTCAAGGACTATTTTGTTACATTTAACTTTCAGCCACGAATGGATCAGTACTTCAATCAAATGGAGAAGATAGTAAAGGAGAAAAAGACTTCATCTCGCATTCGCTTCATGCTGCAGGATGTTATTGACCTGCGATTGGTGAGTTGCATGCGTTTTTGTTTGTTTTCAGTAGAGCTCAAAAGTGACCCCCTACTTTTTCAGTTTCCTGAGTTACTGAAGTATATTTTTTGTTCACTTTCCATTTACAATACAAAGAAAAAAACAAAAAAACATGTAATTTGGAAATAATTTGGTACTTAGGATTGCGTGGTTTACCGGTACTAATGAAGTATCGCGATACCAGAAAAATGTAAACGGTACTATATCATACTATACTTTTGCTAATTTCGGTACCATATTACTGTATGCTGTCATTAGCAAAATGATATGAGATGTGACAGTTTTGAGATGAAATCAGTTTGAAAAAAAAAAAACTCTGGATATGGCCAAGTGCGATCATTAAACAGCAGAAGAATGTAATTTAATTAAATATTATACAGTCACATGCGCTGCACACTTCAGAATGAACAAGAGGTGCCACTGTGCTCTGTCATCTGCTTCACACACATGCGCGCACGCATGCGCGCACATAAAAACACAGCACACACTACTGGTGCTTAATTTTCATGCAGTGCAACCCTACCGGTACTTCACGTCTAGTATAAAGGAATTAATGTACTCGAACCAAAAAGCATTGTAAATGATGTCATTGAATCAGTTTCTGTTTTTTGTTTGCTTGTTTGTTTGTTTATTTGTTTGTAATACAAAAGGTCCTGTGACTTATAGTCTTAAGAGACTTATTTACATAATTTATACGGTCAAACACACTGCACACCAAAGCATATATGCTTACACACAGATGAAAACATCAGTCAGAGAGACGGTAGTTGCGTTTTAAGCTTATTCATTGTACTGTGTGGAGGTGAGGGCGTGGTCGAGCGCCCGTCTGGGGAGAGAGAAAGTGGTAAGGACATCCATCTGAGATGAATTGTTACTAATTACTGTTTCTATGTGCACAGTGAGATTCGGTGGAGATAAAAGACGGCCCAGTCCACAGAGAGAGAGAGAGAGAGAGAGAGAGCTATGCACCACCCCAGAGTGTTCCAGAGTGTGATTTGTGTTGCTGAAAAGCATTCATTTGAGTGTGCCCACTGAAAAGTGGAATACTTATATAGACTGTGAAGCTGTGGGAAATAAATCCCTTTTGAGTTGGATCTAGCCATCTCCCGCTTCCTCCCTTGTCATGAAAACTAAGAACCTTATTACACTGGTGCTGAATCCCGGGAAAAAGGAGGAAGGTACGCTGCTATGGAGTTATCTTCACCGCTGTCGGAAGCCTTCCGATCCCCCTCCAGCATCCACTAGGCCCTCATGAATCTGCGGGCAGAGCAGCAACAGCGTTTCAAGGTGCTCCTTCAAGGCCAAGAGGAGGATCTATGGGAGTTGCAGAGCTTGGTGCCTCAGGAGGGGGCACACGCAGCGACCCCGGCAGCAGTGAAGATGGGGGCTCAAGACGATCCGGAGGCCTTTCTGGAGCTATTCGAGAGCACAGCCCAAGCCCTGGAATGGCCGCAGGCGCAATGGGCAGTCCACCCCTTACCGCTGCTGACCGGGGAGGCCCAATTCGTGGCCCAACAGCTCTTGCGGGGAGCCAAGTCATGTCAGCAAACAGTGCCCGGTGATGGAGATAGGGACGTTGATCCGGGTCCCTGACACTCCACGGGCCGCCCCTGATTGAGCTGGTATACCAAATACCTGTGAGTATTGGGGGGGGTGCATACCAAGCCTTGGTGGATTCAGGTTGTAACCGAACCTCTCTTCATCAATGCTTGGTTCAAAATGGGGCGTTGAATACAAATAATTGGGTGAAATTGAGGTGTGTGCACAAGGGATATTTACGATTATCCTGCCGTGACCGTCACTATTCTATTTCGGGGTCAAAAGCATAACATTGAGGCTGTGGTTAGTTCCCGCCTCACCCATCCACTAATTTTGGGTATTAATTGGCTGACTTTTCCCAAATTGTTAAAAGTGTTGTGTGTGGATGGGTCCTGTAATACAGTGAGACGGTGTGGGGTTTGCAATGTGCTGATGGGGGAGGCGGAGTCGGGGGCATACAGTATCTGGGGTTCCACTTGGGGCATGGGCAGGTGTGACCCCAAATTGATAAAACAGCAGCAATTGCAACCTGCCCATGTTCTAAGACCAAAAAGGAGGTGGGGGTATGTGGAGGTGAGGGCGTGGTCGAGCGCCCGTCTGGGGAGAGAGAAAGCGGTAAGGACATCCACCTGAGATGAATTGTTACTAATTACTGTTTCTATGTGCACACTGAGATTCGGGGGAGATAAAAGATGGCCCAGTCCACACACACAGAGAGAGAGAGAGAGAGCTGCATGGAGCAGAGTGTTCAAGAGTGTGATTTGTGTTGCTGAAAATCATTAATTTGAGTGTGCCCACTGAAAAGTGGAATACATATATAGTCTGTGAAGCTGTGGGAAATAAAGCCTGTTTGAGTTGGATCTTGCCGTCTCCTGCTTCCTCTCTTGTCACGAAATCTAAGAACTTTGTTACATACCGGTATTTGGCATATACAATTTATTTTATGCAACCAGTTTAAATATTTTGTCCACCATAACATTATTATGCTAACAAACAGGATTACTGGTAATCTAAGACAGCTGTCACATGCAATTTCTTACATCCCCACTAAATAATGTTTCATCACAGTTTTACTATCCCTAGTAAAAACATTCAGTCAGTGAACTGGATGATCAGTGCACAGCAAATATGGTTGCAAAGTTCAGAAATATCCATGATTGACTGTCGTTAAATTTAATGAATGAATAGAATACAGCAGGCATTCACTCACAGACTGTTTATTGTACACTGGCGGCCAAAAGTTTGGAATAATGTACAGATTGTGCTCTTATGGAAAGAAACTGGTACTTATATTCACCAAAGTGGCATTCAACTGATCACAATGTATAGTCAGGACATTAATAACATGAAAAATTACTATTACATAGGGAGGGTAGAGTCACATGGGGTAACCTCCTCATGGTCGCTATAATGTGTAGTTCTCGCTCTTGGTGGGGCACGTGGTGAGTTGTGCGTGGATGCCGCGGAGAATAGCGTGGGACTCCACACGCGCTACGTCTCCGTGGTAACGCGCTCAACAAGCCAAGTGATGAAGTGCGCGGATTGACGGTCTCAGACGCAGGGGCAACTGAGATTCGTCCTCCTCCACCACAAGGACTTAGAGCGCATTAGGAATTCCAAATTGGGGAGAAAAGGGGAGAAAATAATTTTAAAAAATATATACTGTATGCCTGTATTTGCTAATGTTGATTCAGTGAATGCGTGTCATGTTCTATATTTAATGTATAATGATCATAATGCAAGGCAAGCACGTTGCAGATGAATGCCCATTTTCAGCAGAATTTAGTGTCGGATTTGGCTGTTGGAATAGATTAAATATTTTAAATGGGTTGCATAAATACACATTTTTTTTGTTGTTGTTCTTTTACTGTTTTCTGAGGGTTTCTTACTTTTTAGACTAGTTGACTCCAAAATGTACGTTTAAATGTCAGTGAAATAAGTCATTCCACACATCACTACTGCTAACCTACAAAAACTCACCTCTGTGATTCCATTTTAATGGTATGGTACTGGCAACTTGTCTGATTGGTGGATTTCACTTGAGGATTGTGGGAAGTGTAGTACTTCACCAGGAATTTGGCAATTAAACATGATGTTTTTAAAATGAAGTTGACATCACACTCTTGCCTTCTACAGAAGACATATACCATAATTTAACAACCTTGGAGCTCATTATTTCCATGGAGCTCATTTAATATATCATATTTAACAACCTTCAATTTGTCTTGAAAGGTTTACGTTATCGCTAAAAAAAATTCAGTGGCATTTTTCTTTCTGTATCCTACTGTTGAGCTCTATAGTAAAGGTTTTTATGGAACTCAAGGACAACTTTCATATTTTTGCCGGTCATGCTGGGATTTTCAGGTCTTTTTTTTTTTTTTCATTCTCAGCACAATTGGGTGTCTCGGAGAGCTGACCAGGGACCCAAGACCATCGAGCAGATCCACAAGGAGGCAAAGTTGGAGGAGCAGGAGGAACAGAGGAAGGTCCACCAGCAGCTGCTGTCTAAGGACAACAAGAGGAGACCAGGTCAGAAAGAGAGTTCAGCTATAGGCTAATCCTCTTATGCTTGCTTGCTCTCCTCCTTTCTCTATTGTTCTCTCCGATGAAGCAGCCATACTATGTACATCTATGATAACTCTCCAAGCATTCATTCTCTTCTCTTCACGTTGCAGTGGTGCAGAGAGAGGAGACCTGGAGCACTGTGCCAATGACTAAGAACAGCAGGACAATAGACCCCACTAAGATTCTCAAAATCTCCAAGGTAGAGTCCAGTCTATTTTCTCTTTCTGGTCTGTTAATGAGATGTGTTTCACAGCTGTGGTTGTGTTTTTAGTAAAGGAAATTCTTAGATCCATCATACAGCGTGTCAGTACTCATCTCTATTACTTGTTTGAATGGGGTCCATCCCTGAAGTGTATTTTCTGTACCACTAGCGCCACCAAACGGCATTGCAAAAACATTTTTTAAACAGGTTTACTGAACTCTGCCTTTGGTCCCACCCTAAACTCATGCCATTGGTTGAACCAATGTTGCTATGTCGGGCTGTTCGAGATGCTTAAACAGCAATATTTTGATAGCACCACAGAGCCAGTGTTCACACTTTTTTGGAAAATTAACCTACCTATGGTTTACTTTATGTTTTTTGTGCATATTAAGCTGGGGTAGGAGAAAGTGTTTTAATGTAGTCAAAATTTGACACTTTGGCTTTAAGGAAGCTGTTCAAACCACACCTTGTCATGGATTATGTACTTTGCAGTCTGCTGCTTCAAAGCTCTTTGACCTAAAATTATTTGGTAAATATGGAAATTGAATATGTTACTCAACATCAATCAGTGTATCTTCCGTTCATTCCATATCCGTCTTGAAATCAAAAAACGGAAAATGAAAAAAACAACTTGTCTTTTTAATTGTCAATTATTTGCCTTGGTAAATTATTCACTAAAACAGGTTTTCCCTTTTTTTTAAATGCATTATGCAGGGCTCCAGATTAAAAAAATTACCAAGGAGCCATTGGCTCCTAAACTGAAACATTTAGGAGCCAAATGGCTATTTTAGTTGTCACATCACATAATTGCTCGATTTAGATTGTTGTTCTAAAACAAGATAGAAAGCCAAAGAAAAGACAGCTGATAGCTCATTAATCGGGTGTTTAATATATATATACTGTATAGTTGAGTGCACAAATTTTCATTCCCCTTTTGTCTCATATGTTTTCACACCCCTTTCAGAATTTATACAAAATAAGAGATAAGATCTTTTTTTTTATCTAGTACTGCCATTCAGAATTTACATAACAGGTATTTACATGAAGTATAATATGCATATAGTAGTGTGTTTCCTTCTTGAGCAGTATTGTGCAAAAGTTTTAGGCACTTGTGAAAAATGTTGCATAGTGAGGATGTCTTCAAAAATAATGCCATAAATAGTTTTCATTTATCACTTTATGTCATACAAAGTCCAGTAAACATAAAAAGCTAAATCAATATTTGGTGTGCCCACCTTTGCCTTTAAAACAGTCCCAATTCTCCTAGGTACACCTGGACACAGTTTTTCTTGGAATTGTTGTAGAATTCGAAACAGTTCTTCTATCTATTTAGGCTGTCTCAATTGCTTCTGTCTCTTCATGTAATCCCAGACTGACTCGACGTTCAGTGGGGGACTCTGTGGGGGCAATGCTGCACCCTGCTGGTGACTTTTGTAAGTGTTGATGAGAAGAGTTAAGTAAATTTAAAAATAGAAAATTTTTGCTTTTATTCTCTTCAGTTTTAGTTTTGATAAGGGAGAATTAGGAACAAAAATATAAAAAGAAAATGAAAATAGAAATAGAAAAGGGCTAGAATTCTACTTTTGCAGAAAAAGAAAAAACACCTGTTATCCAATTTTTGATTTCAAAACTGAAATGAAATGAATGGAAGATGCACGGATTAACAGCTCCTCCTGATGGCTGTTGCTTGTCTAGTAACATCTTTATCGGTATGTATGCAATGGTGAAATGTAATGTGATCGTACTGAAACCAGTTTTGTTTGTGAATCTTCTTTAGCCAACAATAGATGAGACGATTCAACTGGGACCAAGAGCTCAGCTGAACTGGATGAAGGGCAGCAGTGGAGGGGCTGGAGCCAAGGCCAATGAGTCAGGTAAAGAAAGAGTGATTGAGTAACACGTGGGCTGCTGTCATGTTATTTTGCAGTTTATGCAGGATTTTCTGCCTGTATACTTTACTACAGTGATGCTGACTGTTTTCTCCTGCTAATGCAAAATCTCTCCCATTGTTGCACCCTCCTTTCAGATGTCTCTCGCCCCAGTGCCACCAGTTTGAACCGTTACTCAGCCCTGCAACCCTCAGCACCACCGGCCTCCACTTTATCCTCTACATCCCCAGACTTTGATTCCAGGCGAGTTCTCAGCAGGTACTGTACACATGTAAAATACAGCAATAATGGAAAGGAAGCTTTTTTGTTGTTATGCTACAGTGGAACTCAGTACCAGTTTTTTTAGGTGGTCATGCTTAGTTCATATTTTCAAGAGAAAAAAAAAAGGTTTATTTTTTAAATAATAATCAACAGAAAATAATATGTTTTACTTTTATTAGTTCAGAGAAAAAGGAAATAGATGTCCATGCACTGTTATTAAAGCTCCAAAAATGTTGTTTGAAAAACACATTTATTATTATTATTATTATTTTATTTAGTTTTGCTTGATGAAGTCATAAATGGCCAAAATGATTTTTGTTGTTGTGCTTCAACAATCATTTTGGAGCTTTAATAACAATGTGTGGACATGTATTTCCTTTTTTTTTATTTGTTACATTTTGCCAGCAAATGTACCCAACTTGGGTTTAAATGTGCACATTAGCACAGATTCTTTACTTTTAACATAACAAGTTTTTTTCCCCTCTTCAATTTGAGCTACAAAGAAAGGTGCTCTGTAACAAATTAGGGGTGGGCGATATGACCAAAATCTTACACCATGATATTAAAGGAACAGTTCACCCAAAAATGAAAATTCTCTCATTATTCACATACCCTGATGCCATCCCAGATGTGTATGACTTGCTTTCTTCAGCAGAACAAAAAAAAAATCTTCTTTTTAGAAGAAGATAGAGATCTGTCCGGTCCTTATAATGCAAGTAAACGGGTGCCAGCACTTTGGAAGCATAAAAGTAATCCATGTGACTCCAGTCGATCAATCAGTGTCTTCTGAAGCGAATCGATAGGTTTATGTAAAAAACAAGTCGATAATTAAAACGTTATTAACTTTAAATCGGCGCTTCGTCAAGGGCTTTGTTGCTGTTTGAAATGGCCGAACTCTCGGGTGACATTTATTCTTCTGTTGTAAATAAGTGACACTTCCGAATTATCGCGTCACATGACAGCTATGTGATGCATCAACTGCTGGCAGGAAGCGCTTTTAAAAAATGTATAACATTTTAATAATGATTTTTTTTTACACAAATGTATCGATTTGCTTCAGAAGACCGACTGGAGTCGCATGGATTACTTTTATGCAGCCTTAATGTGACCGTCAAAGTGCTGGCACCCGTAGACCTGACAGAGCTCTATCTTCTAAAAATCTTTATTTGTGTTCTGCTGAAGAAAGACAGTCATACATATCTGGGATGGCATGTGAATAATGAGAGAATTTTAATTTTTGGGTGAACTATTCGTTTAATAATTTTATATCACGATAAGAATATCACAATATAGTTAATTTTTATTAAAAAAAAAAGAAATCTATAAAAATTGGTATATATATTAAATAACCATATTGTAATGCTTATATTTGAATAATTCAGTCAGTGAATTAAATACCTTATAAATGAAAGCTACTTCCTCTTAATTTTTCTCTTCACCTGGAACTTGACAAACATAGTCAAAGAAAATAAAAAGGTTTAAATCAACCTTACCATAATGCTAAATTTCACATTATGTCACATTTCAGTCTGATGTTGTTGATTATTATTATTATTGTAAACTTTCCTTAAGAAACGCAGCATCTTCTCAAAGCAGTGCAACAAAGGAAATAATATACAAGTTAAAAAAATATCACAGGAAATAAACACTTCATTAGGCTCTTAATGATTAAAGTCATCTCTGAAGAGAACATTTGAAGGCAAACATGGCCCGGTTTGTTTCCTAATATCTAACATCATTCGAACAGAACTGTCTAGCCATTGGAGATGTTTGACTTCCTCCTTTGCACTTTAAGGTAAACAACTCAATCAAATGGGTCACGTAAATTTTATCGTTTGTGAACCGGGTTGAGTAGCATGAGTGATCCCGCTCTGCGCTCTCCTGTCTCTGGTGTACAAACGGAAAGCTTGATTAACTTGCGACAATCACATGAAATACAGCAGTGCGTGTCAGATGAGAAACCTATTTAGAACGCGAGATGAATGTCATTGAATTTACTTCAGTTGGCTGAAAAATTGTCAGTGCCTGAAAAACTCTGTCCATGTTTCTTCAATTTCTCAGACAGAATGTGTACTGTGTTTGTGTAATGTGAATAGAATGAGGTGCGCATTTCTTGCCACGCGGAGGTGATTTTGTGTTACTGCGATAGAGACAATAATCCCAAATGTGTACCGGTTGTCAAATTTATACCGGTATATCATCTCTTCCGGTATATCGCCCAACCCTGTTACAAATGATTATTAAATTGTATATCTGTGTTATGGAGATTACTATAATGAATTGATAGTTTTGTAGTTCAGCTCTGTCTGCTCTAAAATATTTCATCGGCTTAATATTGCTCTTAGAGTAAAACTTACTCGCGAGCCATAAGCAATGTCTGATTTCTGAGCGAACCGTTCATTTGAATCAGTTGTTTTCAATGAATAGGTCAAACCGGTTCACAAATCAGTCTGAATCAGAATGAATCAGTCCAGTTTAAAAATCCTTATCCAGTCATTACAAACTAATCGCAATAAAGGCTGCAGAGAAGTCATGGAAGTTCATTGGTCAAAAAGTGTGGGAAATCTTTGGAGATTCATGTACAGTTGTGCTCAAAAGTTTGCATACCCTGGCAGAAATTTTTTAATTAATTTTGAAAATATGACTGATCTTGCAAAAAATGTCTTTTATTTAAGGATAGTGATCATATTAAGCCATTTATTATCACATAGTTGTTTGGCTCCTTTTTAAAACATAATGATAACAGAAATCCCAAATGTTACATATCCTTGAATGTTTGGCCTTGTTACAGACACACAAGGTGACACACACAGGTTTAAATGGCAATTAAAGGTTAATTTCCCACACCTGTGGCTTTTTAAATTGCAATTAGTGTCTGTGTATAAATAGTCAATGAGTTTGTTAGCTCTCATGTGGATGCACTGAGCAGACCAGATACTGAGTCATGGGGAGCAGAAAAGAACTGTCAAAAGACCTGCGTAACAAGGTAATGGAACTTAATAAAGATAGAAAAGGATATAAAAAGATATCCAAAGCCTTGAAAATGCCAGTCAGTAATGTTCAATCACTTATTAAGAAGTGCAAAATTCGGGGATCTCTTGATACCAAGCCAAGGTCAGGTAGACCAAGAAAGATTTTAGCCACAACTGCCGGAAGAATTGTTCGGGATACAAAGAAAAACCCACAGGTAACCTCAGGAGAAATACAGGCTGCTCAAGGACCACAATACTTGTTGACCCCTCTCCAAACATAGCGCTTATGGTTGTGACCATAAAGCTCTATTTTGGTCTCGTCACTCCAAATTACAGTGTGCCAGAAGCTGTGAGGCGTGTCAAGGTGTTGTCAGGCATATTGTAACCGGGCTTTTTTGTGGCATTGGCTTCTTTCTGGCAACTCGACCATGCAGCTCATTTTTGTTCAAGTGTCGTCATATTGTGCTCCTTGAAACAACCACACTGTCTTTTTCCAGAGCAGCCTGTATTTCTCATGAGGTTACCTTTGGGTTTTTCTTTGTATCCTGAACAATTCTTCTGGCAGTTGTGGCTGAAATCTTTCTTGGTCTACCTGACCTTGGCTTGGTATCAAGAGATCCCTGAATTTTCCACTTCTTATTAAGTGACTGAACAGTACTGACTGGCATTTTCATCTTTTTATATCTTTTTCCATCTTTATAAAGTTCTGTTTCCTTGTTACACAGATCTAGCCTGCTCAGTGCATCCACGTGAGAGCTAACAAACTCATTGACTATTTATACACAGACACTAATTGCAATTTAAAAAGCCACAGGTGTGGGAAATTAACCTTTAATTGCCATTTAAACCTGTGTGTGTCACCTTGTGTGTCTGTAACAAGGCCAAACATTCAAGGGTATGTAAAATTTGATCAGGGACATTTGGGTGATTTCTGTTACCATTATGATTTAAAAAGGAGCCAAATAACTATGTGATAATACATGGCTTCATATGATCACTATCCTGAAATAAAAGACAGTTTTTCTGCATGATCAGTTATATTTTCAAAATCAATGCCAAAATTTCACAATTTCTGCCAGGGTATGCAAACTTTTGAGCACAACTGTATGTATATGTGTGTTTTTGTGAATTTCTCAGTCGTGGAAGCTCAGGACGGGAACACAGTGACAAGCCATTGAGTACAGGTGCCACTCGGACAGGGCCCCTCTCATTGGGATGCAGCAATAAGGAGGGTCCTGAAGAGGTGGTGCAAGAGGTGTCCCTCAGAGACTCAAATACCTCAGACACGCCCAAGCTGCCCTCCAGCACTGCGGACCAGAGCAGACTGGAGCGTAGCCAATCCAGGGAGTCTGGTGAGACCCACAGATACTTATACACTCACTATAAAGATGTGAAAGCTCTTGAATTTGTGTTGTTGGTTACATTAGAGTGCAAAACATGAGTAAAAGAGCTGTCATGCATAAACTGGTATATTATTGAAATGATTCACTTTAGTTATTCCAAACTAAAGGCTGTTTCTCATTGCTTGAAGCACCGTCAGGCGGCTCTCCAGACAAGCCTGCATTAACAGAAGAGGAGATGGAGAGGCGGTCCAAGACGATTATTGATGAGTTTTTGCACATTAATGATTATAAGGTTTGTACTATTATTTTAATCACCTTAAGTATCCAGTAAATCGCCATATTGCAAATTCCTTTAAACACATGCATCTGCACTATTTATGCCTATTTGTGTATTGTCTTTGTAAGATGGACATGCATAAATATTTAAAGTGTGTGTGTAATGCAGGAAGCAATGCAGTGTGTTGAGGAACTGGAGCAGCCTGCCATGCTCTATGTGTTCGTGCGGGTGGGTGTGGATTCAACGGTGGAGAGGAGTCAGATCACGCGAGACCACATGGGTCAGCTGCTCTACCAGCTGCTGCAGGCTGGAAGCCTTTTGAAGCCTCAGTTCTTTAAAGGGTGAGACTGCAGCACTCACACGGCCTGACACAAGAACTGTAGAGGGCTAACAGCTTCTTATGCTCTCCAGGGTTCCACAGTCAAGGAAAACCTGGAAATATCTGGGAATTGTAAAATATTCACGTTATCCTCACCTCTAAAATATTTAATCTGCTAGTAATTTCTCTTTGAAATAGCAGGCCCATGACTCAGCTCTCTAGTTTTTGAGTGGAGCTAATATCTCTAATCTCTTATAGCTCTTACTAGATATAACTATCAGATATCATGCTGCAGTACAGTGCACCAATACAGAAGCATTTTATTTGTTACCGATAAATGATGTTTTATGTGTTTTGCCGTTTTCTCTGCAGGTTCTCTGAAACTCTTGAATTTGCAGATGATGTGGCCATTGATGTTCCTCATATATGGTTGTACCTTGCGGAGCTGGTGACCCCTGTGCTTCGAGAGGGGGGAATCTCTATGAGAGAATTATTTAGGTGAGAGACTTACTGCAGTGTTATTGGATTCTGGCTGAACTAATCAGTGTTAGTAATTGCCTGTACACCAGTTTGGCGCTTTATTTATTTGTTTTTTATTTGTGTTTGCAGTGAATTTAGTAAACCATTACTCCCTGTGGGAAGAGCTGGGATATTATTTTCTGAAATATTGCACCTTCTATGCAAACATATGGTAAGTTGAAATGCTTGAGGACAACATGCATATGATTGTTGTGTATTTTCTATCATTATTACTATTTAAGTTAAAACATTCAGTTCTATTGTATTTCCATTCCCTTGATCATCTTCATTTGTTATTGCAAGGTCACAGGTATGGCCATATTTGTATTGAGTAGTAATAGACTGATACAGGTGCATCTCAATAAATTAGAATGTCGTGGAAAAGTTCATTTATTTCAGTAATTCAACTCAAATGGTGAAACTCGTGTATTAAATAAATTCAATGCACACAGACTGAAGTAGTTTAAGTCTTTGGTTCTTTTAATTGTGATGATTTTGGCTCACATTTAACTAAACCCACCAATTCACTATCTCAAAAAATTAGAATACATCATAAGACCAATAAATAAAACATTTTTAGTGAATTGTTGGCCTTCTGGAAAGTATGTTCATTTACTGTATATGTACTCAATACTTGGTAGGGGCTCCTTTTGCTTTAATTACTGCCTCAATTCGGCGTGGCATGGAGGTGATCAGTTTGTGGCACTGCTGAGGTGGTATGGAAGCCCAGGTTTCTTTGACAGTGGCCTTCAGCTCATCTGCATTTTTTGGTCTCTTGTTTCTCATTTTCCTCTTGACAATACCCCATAGATTCTCTATGGGGTTCAGGTCTGGTGAGTTTGCTGGCCAGTCAAGCACACCAACACCATGGTCATTTAACCAACTTTTGGTGCTTTTGGCAGTGTGGGCAGGTGCCAAATCCTGCTGGAAAATGAAATCAGCATCTTTAAAAAGCTGGTCAGCAGAAGGAAGCATGAAGTGCTCCAAAATTTCTTGGTAAACGGGTGCAGTGACTTTGGTTTTCAAAAAACACAATGGACCAACACCAGCAGATGACATTGCACCCCAAATAATCACAGACTGTGGAAACTTAACACTGGACTTCAAGCAACTCGGGCTATGAGCTTCTCCACCCTTCCTCCAGACTCTAGGACCTTGGTTTCCAAATGAAATACAAAACTTGCTCTCATCTGAAAAGAGGACTTTGGACCACTGGGCAACAGTCCAGTTCTTCTTCTCCTTAGCCCAGGTAAGACGCCTCTGACGTTGTCTGTGGTTCAGGAGTGGCTTAACAAGAGGAATACGACAACTGTAGCCAAATTCCTTGACATGTCTGTGTGTGGTGGCTCTTGATGCCTTGACCCCAGCCTCAGTCCATTCCTTGTGAAGTTCACCCAAATTCTTGAATCGATTTTGCTTGACAATTCTCATAAGGCTGTGGTTCTCTCGGTTGGTTGTGCATCTTTTTCTTCCACACTTTTTCCTTCCACTCAACTTTCTGTTAACATGCTTGGATACAGCACTCTGTGAACAGCCAGCTTCTTTGGCAATGAATGTTTGTGGCTTACCCTCCTTGTGAAGGGTGTCAATGATTGTCTTCTGGACAACTGTCAGATCAGCAGTCTTCCCCATGATTGTGTAGCCTAGTGAACCAAACTGAGAGACCATTTTGAAGGCCCAGGAAACCTTTGCAGGTGTTTTGAGTTGATTAGCTGATTGGCATGTCACCATATTCTAATGTTTTGAGATAGTGAATTGGTGGGTTTTTGTTAAATGTGAGCCAAAATCATCACAATTAAAAGAACCAAAGACTTAAACTACTTCAGTCTGTGTGCACTGAATTTATTTAATACACAAGTTTCACAATTTGAGTTGAATTACTGAAATAAATGAACTTTTCCACAACATTCTAATTTATTGAGATGCACCTGTATATCGGCCAGTCCGATATTTGGCCATTTTGCGATTATCGTCATCGGCCAATAAACGCGTTAACTTTCCCTTGTGTTAGTTCCAAAATCTAATGAATTTGTCAATGGTTGACAACACTTTCTGTTTTCAAGGTTCTTTTCAAGCAAATTTGAGTAAATATTGCATAAACAAGTGTTTGATTCACTTTTTGTGTACATCTGATTTGCTGTTGTTAAATTGTACTATGTTAATCGGCATTAATATATCAGCCCTCTGCCATCCTGCTCTTTAGATATCGGCATCGACAATTAAAAAACCCAGATTGGTCGGCCATTAGTATTGAGCATGTATTTGCAAGCGTAAGGATGGTGGAATTGAATGGATTGTGTGCATGTATGTCTTGTAGAGCCATAGGAAAGTGGGATCATTATGGAGGGACTCTGGGTTGAGCTGGGCGGATGTTATACCTGAAACAGAGGATGTGCACAGCTTCATCACAGAACATGTGAGTCTTCCCTTACCATACATCACCTACTTCAGTCTAATATGAGATAACCTTCAAGGACACTGTAAAAGACCAGTACTCATCTACAATAGGCTATTGAATTCTGAAGAAATTTAATTTGTTTAAAGAAAAGATAAAAGGTATGAATCAGCTACTCCATACTGATTGTGTTCCATTTAAAATGTGATCCCTCAACAGAAACTCGACTTCACTCTTTCTGATTGCTCAAACCCAAATGAGGCTGTCTCTAAGAGATCACTCTCGCCTGAGGAATTAAACAAGCAACTTGAAAAACTACTACTTGAGGACATGGCTGGCGATGAACAAATCTTCGACTGGGTTGAGGTACAGATTTACATGAGGCTCTTCCAACTCATTTCGTTAAAGGTTATGAAACTCTGTGAATGATCATCTTGTCACTGATTTGTGATCATTTATTACAGGCCAATCTAGATGAATCAGAAATGAGTTCACCTCCTTTCCTCAGAGCTTTAATGACTGCTGTGTGTAAAGCAGCAGTGAAAAGTAAGTGGCTCTCTATTTTGTCTCACAGAAACAACACAAATTTGTTTGGATTGTAGGGTGGATCATGGGTCAATGGGTCATATTTCACTTCAAAATCAAAGGAAAAATATAAATGTATTAATAGGATATTAAAGGAAATTACCCCTCTTTTTAGGACCATTCAGTTTTTGCATGGTGACACACTTTTGCATATTTTCATGACAAGCACATTTTTCTCCCACTCCCTTAACTGTAATGTGAAGAGATGTCAATCTCAACATTAATACAGTAATGAAAATCATAAATTTTTCTTGTATTGATCAGCATAAGCAAAACTCAGTATAAATTAAATTCAGTACAACAAATACTACTATTATTCATACTTAAAATTCTACTTTATGAGTTTACACCTGGGCTCTTAAATGTGACTCTTTTGACCACTTGTGTTTGGATTTCAAGGGCAGGGTCTCTGATTTCATGATAACATACAACAATCACTATGTCAGTGTGTTACTGCATGACATTAAATACAACAAATCAGAAAGGAATGAAAGAAATGGTGCGCTGTTTCTCCCAGATGCATCTGAATTTTAATCTAAGCACAAACGCAACATTTTGAGCAGAATTGTCAGTTATTTGAGTGGATTACCTGTATTAAAGGAGCTTCAGAAGTGTGTGCTCACTGCATGTTAATATGAGACACACTGAAGGAGATCCATGAAGTTTTTGTGTATGTATCCGCTATTTTTTTTTATTATTATTTTTTTACCGATTGGGTGGTTATTTCCTTTTAAAGCCGCTCATAACCACCAAAGTTTAAACTCCTGTTTTAGCGCAGTGTTTGATTGACAGGTGAGAGGAGGCACTTCACTGCTGCCAGGATGCATTCAGGGTGGATTAGCGTTTACACCTCAAATGCGATGTGGACGTGTGCATTTTTGACTACCTTCATATGTGGTTTTGTGATACGATCACAAAACTTTTTAGACTCCATTTAGACCTGAATGTAGGGCTGACAACATGTGATCGGATCACCTTAAAATCTTAATACCAAGAGTAAATGGAGTCAAGAAGTCTCGGTAACTAAAAAGCTGTTGAACATTTTCACCGTTCTTGCCCAGGAAAAAAGATACTGTTCATTTGAACACACATTGACCTTTCGGAACAACAAAAAAATCTTAATGGTCCACAAAATTGGCTTCATCTTTATGTAAATATAACTTCTTTTTTTCCTCTTGTTTTTTAGGTAAATTA
Organism: Myxocyprinus asiaticus; assembly: GCF_019703515.2. Classification (NCBI taxonomy): domain Eukaryota; kingdom Metazoa; phylum Chordata; class Actinopteri; order Cypriniformes; family Catostomidae; genus Myxocyprinus; species Myxocyprinus asiaticus. The sequence goes on from NC_059371.1 coordinate 21,060,684, forward strand.
TGACCTGGAAATTTGTGAGAAATGTTTGTGAGATTCACCCAGTAACTTTTATTTGTCATTGGACAACATTGCACCTTATGATTATACTGCAAATTTTAGCACTTTACTTTGGCACTTAATGAGAGTGTTTAAGTGGGCATCAACTGTTGACCTCATACTAGGTACGATTTCAAATGTTAAAGTGTCTAATGCTCCAATCTTTGTGTCCCCTGTGTGCAGCCGAGGGCTCCTCCTGCAAAGTGGACACGTCCATAATCCAGAGGAGGTTGCCTGTATTACACAAGTACCTTAACTCGGACACAGAGAGACAGTTGCAAGCACTTTATGCACTTCAAGCATTGGTAGTAAAACTGGACCAGCCTCCTAGTGAGTAAAACCTATCACTTTCCACATTCCCACATAAATTCAAACCAAAGCAGCTATTCCAGTGTTAATATTAAGGAATGATTTAAAGTCAGCTGATCATTATCACAAAATAAACCCAGACAGGGTGAGTACATGTTGTATAATCTTGTATAATCCTGAAAGGATTAATTTTGCAGTAATGACCGGCTGACTGTATATACGTATTATCCCACTTATTAAATGGCTATTTTCAATTTTATATATATATATATATATATATATATATATATATATATATATATATACACACACACACACACACTGGTGGCCAAAAGTTTGGAATAATTTACAGATTTTGCTCTTATGGAAAGATATTGGTACTTTTATTCACCAAAGTGGCATTCAACTGATCACAATGTATAGTCAGGACATTAATAATGAGAAAAATTATTATTACAATTTGAAAAAAAATGTTCAGAACTTCTTAAACTACTTCAAAGAGGATCAAAAAGTTATTTCCTTGGCATTCTAGCTGTCAGTTTGTCCAGATGCTCAGGTGACATTTCACCCCACACTTCCTGTAGCACTTGCCATAGATGTGGCTGTCTTGTTGGGCACTTCTCACGCACCTTACAGTCTAGCTGATTTATTTATTTATTTATTTATTTATTTATTTATTTTTGCCATTTTTGACATAATGTTGACCTGTCTGTGTTTGTAGCCTGCTAGATTTTTTTAGCATCACTTATCTATCTGTTTTTTTTATCTTTAATATCTGCCATTTTTCAGCACACATCAGGTTTCCCCCTGCATTATTCTCTTATCGCAATTCAACTGCGTGCATTTTTTCCGCATGCATCCGCTTTCTATTTTTATCGCGATTAAACTGCTTGCATTTTACAGCGCGCACCCGTTTTCTCCTCTTGTGTTACATGGATTATTGCATTGATCTCAAAGCACCGCTTATCAAGAACAACCATAAACAACAAACAATTACATGAGGGATTCTCATCGATCTCAAACCATCACCGCTCAGGAACAACCAACAACAACAAACAATTACGGTAAGTCATGGCATCCGCTCATGTTATTGCTTCCTGCATTACATGCCACATGTTTACTATAGCTTCTTTCGTCAGCAGTGAGGGATTCACATGTGATAAATGTAAAGAATTAGTCAGGCTGACGGAGAAGGTTAATGAGTTAGAGACCTGCATCCGAACGCTAGTGGAGGTCAGTGAGAAAGAGAACCCGGTAGATACTGTTTTGGATGCAGGCAACACACACACTTTGGTTCCGGCTCTAGAGCCCCCGCAGCAGGGCTCTGAGGGCGACATCTCAGCGGCATACCCACTCAGCAATGCGACACCACTCTCCCGTTCTTGTTAGTGTTTCCAATCGATTCTTCCCACTCAGTGATGCACCCACTGAGAATCATGTTGAAAGAGCCTTTGTCATAGGTGATTCTGTTGTAAGAAACGTGGAAATAGAGACTCCAGCCACCGTTAAATGCATTTCGGGTGCCAGAGCGTCTGACATCAGATCAAATTTATAAGTGCTGGCTAATGCTAAACGTAGATTTTCTAAAATTGTTATTCATATCGGCACTAACGATGTCCGGCTTCGCCAGTCAGAGATCACTAGAGATAATGTTAAAGAGGTGTGTGAACTTGCAAAAACGATGTCAGACACTGTAATATGCTCTGGCCCCCTCCCTGCTCATCATGGTGATGAGGTTTATAGTAGATTAGTGTCACTGAATGGCTGGGTGTCTGAGTGGTGTCTGGAGAATACCATAGGATTTATAGACAATTGGAAGAGTTTTTGGGGTAGACCTGACCTGCTAAAGAGAGATGGAATCCATCCCTTCAGGGAAGGTGCTGCTCTCCTCTCTAGTAATTTGGCTCATAGTCTTAATAGTGATAGTATTTGAATAACTGGGGCCCAGGTCAGGAAGCAGACAAACTGGCTAATCCGAACGTCAACGTAATTGAAGATAAACATCATATAAAGATAGGGCTACTAAACATTAGATCTCTTTCAACCATAGCACTAATTGTAAATGAAATTATTACAGATCATAATTTGGATGTGCTCTGTTTGACTGAAATCTGGCATAAACCGGATGATTATATTAGTTTAAATGAATCTACTCCCCCAGGTTGTTTTAAAAATGAGCCTCATCTGAAGGGTCGAGGAGGAGGTGTTGGTAAAATTTACAGTGATGTTTTTGGTGTTACTCAGAGGACAGGATACAAGTTTAAGTCTTTTGAACTAATAATACTTAATGTAACACCGTCAGATATAAATAAAAAATCTGTCATCTTTTGCCCTTGCTACAGTATATAGATCACCCGGGACTTATTCTGATTTCCTTGGTGAATTTGCTAATTTTCTATCAGATCTAGTAGTTAATGTAGATAAAGCTTTAATTGTTGGTGACTTCAACATTCACATAGATAATGAAAATGACACATTGGGATTAGCATTTATCAATATTCTCAACTCTCTTGGAGTCAGACAGAATGTGACAGGACCAACTCATCGCCATATTCATATGCTAGATTTAATTCTGTCATACAGAGTTGATGTTGATACTATAGAAATTCTGCCGTAGAGCGATGACATCTCGGATCATTACCTCGTCTCTTGTATGCTACGATCAGCTAATGTTACTCAATCTACACCATTCTATCGTTCAGGTAGAACTATTCTTTTGACTACTAAAGATAGCTTCACTAATAATCTTCCAGATCTATCTCATACACTCAGTAAACCCCAAAGCCTAGAAGAATTTGATGAAATAACAGAAAATATAAATAGTCTTCTCTAGCACTCTTGTTAGTGTCGCCCCCCCTTCGATTAAAGAAAAACGCCCCGCACCATGGTACAATGATCACACTCGTGCTCTCAAGAGAGCAGCTTGGAAAATGGAGCGCAAGTGGAAGAATACAAAATTAGATGTATTTCGTGGTGCATGTAAGGATAGTGTCTGTAGCTACAGACAGGCACTGAAAGCTGCCAGGTCAGCTTATTTTAGAAAATTCGTAGAAAATAACCACAACAATCCAAGGTGTTTATTCAGTACTGTGGCTAAATTGGTTAGGAATAAAGCCTCAACTGAACCAGATATTCTGTCGCAGCACAATAGTAGTCTTCATGAATTTCTTTACTGATAAAATTGAAATAATCAGAAATAAAATTGGAATTATGCAATCATCTATCACAGTACCTCAGAAAACAGTGTCTCATAATTTTCCTCATGTGCAACCTCAATCCTTCGCTGTCACAGGTCATGAAGAGCTAACAAAACTTATCGAAACATCAAAAGCCACAACATGTTTGTTCGATCCAATACCAACTAAGCTCTTAAAAGAGGAATTCCATGTAATTCCAGAACCTCTTCTTAATATTATTAACTCCTCGCTATCCTTAGGACATGACCCAAGAAACTTTAAAATGGCAGTTATCAAACCGCTTATTAAGAAGCCACAGCTTGATCCTAGAGAATTGGCTAATTATTGACCGACTTCAAATTTCCCGTTTATGTCAAAAATACTAAAAAAGTTTGTGTCCTCCCAATTATGTTCATTTCTACAGAGAAATAGTATATATGAACAGTTTCAGTCAGGATTTAGGCCACACCACTGTACAGAGACTTCACCTATCAGAGTTACTAATGACTTGCTCTTATCATCTGATCGCGGCTGCATTTCTCTTCTATTGCTTTTAGATCTTAGTGCTGCCTTCGACATGATAGATCACGATATTCTTTTGAATAGGCTAGAGAATTATGTTGGCATTTGTGGACTTGCATTACCATGGTTTAGGTCCTATTTAGCAGACCACTACCACTTTGTCTATGTAAACAAGGAATTGTCAAATCAAACAAATGTTAAGTATGGAGTGCCACAGGGATCCGTTTTAGGGCCTTTGCTTTTCTCCTTATATATGCTTCCCCTGGGAGATATTATCAGGAATTATGGAATAAGTTTCCACTTATTCAACTTTATATTTCTTCGAAACCCCATGAAATTTCACAATTCTCCAAATTAGCAGAGTGTATCAATGAAATCAAATATTGGATGGCCAGGAATTTCCTTCTACTGAATTCCGACAAATCAGAGGCAATAGTTATTGGACCAAAAACCTATATTCCATCACATTCATTACGATCGCAAAACTCTGGCCTGCTAATAGTTCCTAGAATATCAAAATCCACAAAAGGGATTCCTATTTGGCTCCTAAACTATGCAATAGTCTCCCTAACATTGTTTGGGATGCAGACACACTCACTGAGTTTAAGTCTAGACTAAAGACTAATCTATTTAGCCAGGCATACACCTAATTTATTCTTCACCACACAATTAGGCTGCTTTAGTTAGGTCTCCCGGAACCTGAAACATTGATCATGATCTATAACTCTGCAAAAAATTGAATGGTATCTACGCTAATATTATTCTATTTGTTTCCATGTCTCAACCTCGGGTCTCCTATCCCGAGGTCACCAGAACCGGCCGGATCCAGCTCCATTCCTGCTTGGTATCGGACTCCACTGCTACGTGTCTCTGAGTGCCAGCCAGACATCACTTCAGTCTATTATAATAGACCTCAGAGGATGAACTAATGCGAACTCCAACCATAAGACATGGGATACTACATATGCCATTGCCTGAACCTTGGATTTAGGATAGACCTCACCGAAATTACCGGCAGGTTGAACTGCGAAGCACCTCACTGATCTCGGCCTGCATCACTCTGGTATAATGATGGGCTACACTCTTAAAATGGAATACATAGACTATCAATAAATTGCCAACAAAAGCCTTCATCAGCCAACTAACAAAGGACAATTTCATCTATGTGAACTCCTACAGTTAATCCAGGATGGACTTCAAAGACATTAGTCATTAATCTTACAGTTCTTCCAAAATCTTTGTTTAGACACTGGCCCTTAACACTTACTTAGTTTACTCATTTTAAACCATGACTTGCACTGCACATAAATAAGTAATATTGGCATTATATTCATGCTGTTAGCCAGAGGGGAACTGGCCCCCACAGTGAGCCTGGTTTCTCCATTAATCAACATCTTATGGAGTTTTTCCTTGCCACAGTTGCCTTCGGCTTGCTCACTGGGTTTCTAAATACAATTATTATTTAATTACTTATTTTTATACACACTTCATCATATTTAATCAAACTACACAATATGACTCTAAGACTTTATAGATATTACAGTTTAATTTTCTGTTAATGCATGATTTTCTGTAAAGCTGCTTTGAAACGATGTGTGTTGTGAAAGGCGCTATACAAATAAAAATGACTTGACCTTAAGACATGCCAGTCTATTGCATACTGTGGCAAATAAAAAAAAAACACAAAGACAATGTTAAGCTTCATTTAACGAACCAAATAGCTTTCAACTGTGTTTGAAATAATGGCAAGTGATTTTGTAGTACCAAATTCGCAATTTAGCATGATTACTCAAGGATAAGGTGTTGGAGTGATGGCTGCTGGAAATGGGGCCTGTCTAGATTACTTTTTTCAAATAGTGATGGTGCTGTTATTTACATCAGTAATGTCCTGACTATACTTTGTGATCAGTTGAATCCCACTTTGGTGAATTAAAGTACCAATTTCCTTCCGAATCAGAAAAATCTGTACATTATTACAAACGTTTGGCCACCTGTGTGTGTGTGTGTGCTCAAAAGTTTGCATACCCTGGCAGAAATTGTGAAATTTTGGCATTGATTTTGAAAATATGACTGATCATGCAAAAAAAGTTCAAAAGTTTACATACCCTTGAATGTTTGGCCTTGTTACAGACACACAAGGTGACACACACTGGTTTAAATGGCAATTAAAGGTTAATTTCCCACACCTGTGGCTTTTTAAATTGCAATTAGTGTCTGTGTATAAATGGTCAATGATTTTGTTAGCTCTCACGTGGATGCACTGAGTAGGCTAGATACTGAGCCATGGGGAGTATAAAAGAACTGTCAAAAGACCTGCGTAACAAGGTAATGGAACTTTATAAAGATGGAAAAGGATATAAAAAGATATCCAAAGCCTTGAAAATGCCAGTCAGTACTGTTCAATCACTTATTAAGAAGTAGAAAATTTGGGGATCTCTTGATACCAAGCCAAGGTCAGGTAGACCAAGAAAGATTTTAGCCACAACTGCCAGAAGAATTGTTCGGGATACAAACAAAAACCCACAGGTAACCTCAGGAGAAATACAGGCTTCTCTGGAAAAAGACGGAGTGGTTGTTTCATTTAAACCTGTGTGTGTCACCTTGTGTGTCTGTAACAAGGCCAAACATTCAAGGGTATGTAAACTTTTGATCAGGGCCATTTAGGTGATTTCTGTTATCATAATTATTTGAAAAGGAGCCAAACAACTATGTGATAATAAATGGCTTCATATGATCACTATCCTTAAATAAAAGACAGTGTTTTTGCATGATCAGTCATATTTTCAAAATCAATGCCAAAATTTCACAATTTCTACCACGGTATGCAAACTTTTGAGCACAACTATATATATATATATATATATATATATATATATATATATATATATATATATATATTTGGTGTAATTTTTTTCTAATAGACAAACAACCAATCGGAATCAAGTATTACAGAAAGTCGTGTATTATCTTCCCTGAGGTCCACTTATAATGTTAGTAGTAATAAAGTTTTTTTGTGCCAAAACATCATAATTTAGTAATATATAATAATTTTCCACCCTGTCTCTGGCCGTCTCCCCCTGAAATGCTCAGGTTTTAAGCTCTCTGACCCTTAAAGACTTCAATGTAAATGCCCACTCTTATGATTGGCTAACATCGTGCAGCCCCTCAAATGCAGCCATATTTAAAACTTAATCCAAAGAAAACGAACAAACTCCACAAGACCACAACATTTTCTAAAACTAAATTTCTGAATTAACAAATAACCCACACCCAACACCTGAATATATTAAACTGTTCACTCAAGCTGCACCATAAACTATCAAAGTCATGAACATATGAAATATTCAAGAATGAAATTGTTTACTTATGGTTTTGCGGTCCAATATTGTTTTAACAGCTCCATCTTTCAATAAATGTTTCTTTGCAAAGCTTGAATCATATTCACAAGCAATCCATGCCGATATGAGCTGAAAACACATACAATCCATGCTGAAATGTTCTGAATAAGCAAACATAATACAGTGCATAGTGATGTTGGGTGCTTTAAAAGGCCAAGGCAGAGACATTGGTGTTCACATCTCACATCTTTCGTGTTTGTTTACACACAGAACGGCATGAGTTTTTCCCAGTCAGTGGCAGCAGCAGAATGAGACGCGTATTTCAAAGTTGCACTTGAACTCTTAAAAGGTGACATTGCTGGAAATGCATGAAAATGATCAAAGACGTCCATCTAGTGCATGTTTACAAAAGACCAATAATTATATATAGCGCAGATGGTTGCAAAAACTGTACAGAATGCCTTCAAAACAGCAAGAAACAGTGCAGCTCATTGAAACTGAATGGAGGTCTGCTTTTTAGAGATATAACTTGACATTGCTTCTTTTAAAAGCGGCACGATATCCATGTTAACCGTCAAAGCCGTTGATCTAGTGCATGTTTATATAGAAAAACATTTAAATCCAGATAGGCATATGAAGGTAACCTGTGCAAATCCCCTTAAAAGTGTAGATGAATCTCCCAGGACAGGCCCTCTCTACTCATCACCTGTGTGACTGAGCACCGGTGGGCGGGGCCAAGGGTGCAATGACGCAAAATTGGAGTTGATGTAGTACTGAAGAGGTATATGCAGATGTATTTAGTCCTTGTGACGTCACAAGTTCCACAAATTCCAAACGAGCCGTTTCTGGAGCTTGGTTTAAATAAATGCTCTTTTTCTATTAAGGAGGAAGTTTTCAGTTCTGAAACTTACAGGATGTTTTTATATTTTATATGACCTCTTATATGTCAAAAGATCAAGGAAAATTTGATTCCTCATGTCATGACCCCTTTAAATAAACAAATACTGCTTTTAGTATTTAGTAATACTGCAAATAATGTTTTTGTGTATTTGAAGCTGAAATTTTGAAATTGAACTAATAGATTAAAATAATAATTATTATTTTTATTTTCCAGATTTGCTCCGGATGTTTTTTGACTGTTTGTATGATGAGGATGTGATATCAGAAGATGCATTTTATAAGTGGGAAAATAGTAAAGACCCCACTGAACAACAAGGCAAGGGTGTGGCCCTGAAGTCAGTCACTGCCTTCTTCACATGGCTGCGCGAGGCAGAAGAGGAGTCAGAGGACAATTGACGTGGGGACAAACAGACTCATTTGCCAACTAGTGCTGAAGAGACAATAAGTCGCTGAAACAATAACTGCATCAAATTAAAAAGTAACGTAACAAGCAACATGGATTGAGTGCAGCAAGTTTTCGAATGGTACGGTTCACTGACATGCAGCGACCTGATGACTTACAATTGCTGGAGCACTAAAAAAAATATATTATTTATAGAAATGTTGCATTTAAGTTTTTTATTTTTTATTTTGTTACTTTTTAAGAAAAGGCTTTAATAATACAAACGTGCAACAATGAAGCAAAACAAGTTCAGACTTGTTAATTTATTTTTTGTAAGAGTAGCGTACACAAAAGGGTATTTAACATTTGCAGACAGCCACAATGATAGGTGAACGGTGGATAAGTAATAATTTTAATAATTTTATTATTAATATAATGACAATAACAATTATTAAACAACCTCCATGATTTTCAAGCTGTTCGATTAAGGACAATGACTGGTTTTTGGGGTTGAAGATAGACAAGGCCAGGTTTCAAAGGAGGATCTGCGGTTTTAGTACGTCAGTACTAGCGTTTAAGGTTATTATTTCAATAACCATACAAAATGTTCCTCTGCTTTAGCTTGCTCTATGTGAAACATTTAATCTGGCAGAAACTTGCAGAACTATGCATTCAGGGGACTGCTGGAGTCACAGAAGAGCTCAAAACGAGCCATCGAGCAAATGGCAACGTGTACAAGACACTAATGAAATGTTGCTGAACCTAAAGTGCTTGTTATTCTTCATACTGATAGAAATACAAATGTAAAGCTTGTAAATAAATTAAAGACAAAAAGATTCATAAAAATACTAACGGTGGTGATGGTGTGCATTTTCTACAGTGTTGTCAGTGAGGGCCTTGCTGATCACATAGCTTTCTCTTATCTCTGTAAATCAAGATATCAGTGTAAGCTATATTTTTTTATTCTTTCTCATTAACAAATAAGGAGAATACTGTATGTGACTCGCTCCATCATTTTAAGTCACTCTGAGCCGTACACACAATGCTCTATGGTAAAAAGGAATGTTTTGGCTTTCTAATGATTTAAGCATTATGTTTCTACTCCAAACTGTTTTTGATTGATAATTTAAAAGTTTGCTGATATAATCATATTCTTTCCTTTTTACTTAGTGAATAAAACTGTGTGACTCAAAAGTAAATCAGTTTGATGGAGCAGGTCACATATGGCCTATTAATTTCATGGCAGGTAACCAAAGCTATCTGAAATTCCCTGATGAGTACAATGATCAGAAATTAAATTGTGACGCACATCCAAAATACAGTTTTGTTTACTTAAAGGAGTTTGGGGTTCAATACAAGTTGAGCTCTATGAACGGTATCTGTGGCATACTTTACCTCATTTTGTAAAAACAACATACAGTAAATACACTATACTGCCAAAAGTATTCGCTCATCTGCCTTTAGACGCATATGAGCTTAAGTGACATCCCATTCTTAATCCATAGGGTTTAATATGACGTCGGCCCACCCTTTGCAGCTATAACAGCTTCAACTCTTCTGGGAAGGCTTTCCACAAGGTTTAGGAGTGTGTTTATGGGAATTTTTGACCATTCTTCCAGAAGCGCATTTGTGAGGTCAGACACTGATGTTGGACGAGAAGGCCTGGCTCGCAGTCTTCGCTCTAATTCATCCCAAAGGTGCTCTATCGGGTTGAGGTCAGGACTCTGTGCAGGCCAGTCAAGTTCTTCCACACCAAACTCGCTCATCCATGTCTTTATGGACCTTGCTTTGTGCACTGGTGCGCAGTCATGTTGGAACAGGAAGGGGCCATCCCCAAACTGTTCCCACAAAGTTGGGAGCATGGAATTGTCCAAAGTCTCTTAGTATGCTGAAGCATTCAGAGTTCCTTTCACTGGAACTAAGGGGCCAAGCCCAGCTCTTGAAAAACAACCCCACACCATAATCCCCCCCCCCAACAAACTTCACAGTTGGCACAATGCAGTCAGACAAGTACCGTTCTCCTGGCAACCGCCAAACCCAGACTCGTCCATCAGATTGCCAGATGGAGAAGCGTGATTCGTCACTCCAGAGAACGTGTCTCCACTGCTCTAGAGTCCAGTGGCGGCGTGCTTTACACTACTGCATCCGACGCTTTGCATTGCACTTGGTGATGTATGGCTTGGATGCAGCTGCTCGGCCATGGAAACCCATTCCATGAAGCTCTCTACGCACTGTTCTTGAGCTAATCTGAAGGTCACATGAACTTTGGAGGTCTGTAGCGATTGACTCTGCAGAAAGTTGGTGAGCTCTGTGCACTATGCGCCTCAGCATCCGCTGACCCCGCTCTGTCATTTTATGTGGCCTACCACTTCGTGGCTGAGTTCCTGTCATTCCCAATCGCTTCCACTTTGTTATAATACCACTGACAGTTGACTGTGGAATATTTAGTAGCGAGGAAATTTCACGACTGGACTTGTTGCACAGGTGGCATCCTATCACAGTACCACGCTGGAATTCACTGAGCTCCTGAGAGCGGCCCATTCTTTCACAAACGTTTGTAGAAGCAGTCTGCATGCCTAGGTGCTTCATTTTATACACCTGTGGCCATGGAAGTGATTGGAACACCTGAATTCAATTATTTGGATGGGTGAGCAAATACTTTTGGCAATATAGCGTATGTACTTACAATGGAAGTCAGTGGAGCAAGATATTCCAGAGCATTAAAAAGCAGAAATCTCATATTTTTGTAAAGGCACGTATATTAAAGCTTCAGTAAAAATGTGTATTTTAAGTTATTAGTGGTCTGAATCATCATTTTGCTGATACAGTAGTTCCATCATGTCCCTTTCTGGTACCCTTGCACACTTTACCCATCTTTGAGATACTGTTTACAGTATGTGGTTACAGCATGAGTCAACACACTAATCTCATGTTAACACATATAATTTTGAAGTCTTGTGGTTATACTTTTGAAATAGTATTATAATGATTATTCTTGTGCAATACTTTTGCTCTATAGACTTCCACTGTAAGTGCATTAGTGTAAACTTTTTTCTTCCCAACCCCACCCCCACAAATTTAGAGCCAAGTCAAACATTTTGTAGTAATTGACAGCAGGCCGCACATTTCAATACGGCTGCATTTGTATTGAACTACAGTATGTTAATGCCTACCCTTAGGAACAGGTGATATCCTGATTTCAGATACAAATATGCCGTAATGACAAGTTTTATCCTGGTTCTCACTGATGGTCCTTCCAGAATGTTTAAAGGAGTAGTTCACCAAAAATGGAAATTGTCTCATCATTTACTCACCCTCAGGCCATCCCAGATGAATATGACTTTCATCTGCAGAACACAAACGAACATTTTTAGAAGAATATTTCAGCTCTGTTGGTGCATACAATGCAAGTCAATTGTGGCTAGAACTTTTACGCTCAAAAAAAGTACATAAACGCAGCATAAAAGTAATCCATATAACTTCAGTGGTTAAATCCATGTCTTCAGAAGCGATATGATAGGTGTGGGTGAGAAAAAGATCAATATTTAAGTCCTTTTAATTCTGATGCTTTAATGTAGAGTTCCCACAATCATGGAACCCGGAAATATTGACATTTTGAAATTGTAATTTCCAGGACAAGATAAGCATAAATGTATTGAAATTCCTATTGTTAATATAATTTTGTCCAAATATTCTCTAAACATTTAATTGGCCAAATTTTTTTTTTTTGTGAGCATTTGTGAGTCTATGTGCCAATTTGATGGTCTAATATGAGATTAAGTATAATCAGTTAAGTCTATCTAAATACTTTTAACATACAAATGGAAATTTGCCCAGCAACATCTGTAAAATGATTTCTTAAAAACAAACTTGTTTAATAATCATGAACTACTGGAAAATAAACATTTTAGAAGGAAGCAAAAAAAAAAAAAAAAAGTGTTTTCTCAGGTTTTATTTTCAAATATAAAAGAGAATCAGAGACTTGCTCTCAATAAATACAGAAATTTGATTTAAAAAAATGAATGTAAAAATACAGAGACAAGCTGCACTAAATTTCCAAAGATGAGTCCACACTGAAGTGATTTAGAAGAAAAAAAAAACAAAAAAAAAAACATCAGAGCTAATCAGATCATACTGAGATGGGATTAGATCTTAAATGTAGAATGCTTTTATCTGTAGTTTCAAAATCTGAATGCTGGTATGAAAAACTATAACTGGCAAATGGAAAAAACATTTTTAAAAGTTGTGTATAATCTTTGGGATATTTAGAGAAATATTAGGCACATCTTGGATAGTCATTGTCATTTTGAGGACAAAATCTGAATTGTAATTGCATGTGAATTGAGGAATTTCTCAGAAAATGTCTGATGAAGAAACTCGAACAAGTTTACTACCTACTAATGATGGCACACTCCAAGGCTAATGGTTTATTAAATGAAAGTTTCCTTGGCTAAACAATCAAACTTTTGAACCGGAACTACAACATAACGTCTGTATGTCACTTGAAAGATAGAACAGGAACAGAAACTGTAAACCTGTTTCCATGCTACCATACAATTTCCCTGTCTATGAATCAAGAGCCTTTGTTTGCACAAATGGTAAAGTACTTGTGCTTGTCTTCTATGGGATATCTCAAGCAAAATGGATCGTTACCCTCTGGGCCTGGCACAGTGGATTACACCAGAGTTCCAGAATTAATCACAACATTACCCTTTGAGGATAAAACAAAAGTCCAATTGTGACCAAAGGTATACACAAATTTTAATTGTTTTGAGGAGCAGCAGTCCTCAGGACCCAAAGCCTTAATGGGATGAGGAAAACCAGTGCAGAAGTTTAGGGTGCCCTTTCCAGTTGTGAGCTTGATGGAGCAGTGGGAAACGCTACGAGTCCTTGAGCATATTGATGCGGGCAAAGATTTTCAGTGCAGGCCCTAGTTTGATGTTCATGGTGCTCATGAGATGGTCCTCTTTCAGCAGCAGCAAGGCCTGCCCATCGATCTCCTGAGAGCGGAACTCTTCTGCAATCTCCTGGCAGCCTGACATAAACAACAGAACATTTTTTGTTAACTAAACCTCAGCATAATCAGTAAATTAAATGCTTAAAGGAATATTCCGGGTTCAGTACAAATTAAGCAAAATCAACAGCATTTATGGAAAAATGTTGATTACCACAAAAAAATTATTATACAAGGCTGATTTCTTCTGTTATTGTGTATATCTCATACTAAATTGTTTCAAAAATTCAAACAAAATCTAACAAAACAAAGGCAATCTGAGTAAACGCCAAATACACAAAATATATTAAGGGGGCAGTTAGTTTTTCACATGGGTGATATAGGTGTTGGATAACTTTTTTGCTTCGATAAAAAAAATATATACAGTTGAAGTCAGAAGTTTACATACACCTTAGCCAAATACATTTAAACTCAGTTTTTCACAATTCCTGACATTTAATCGTAGAAAACATTCCCTGTCTTAGGTCAGTTAGAATCACTACTATTTAAGAATGTGAAATGTCAGAATAATAGTAGAGAGAATTATTTATTTCAGCTTTTATTTCTTTACATCACATTCCCAGTGGGTCAGAAGTTGACATACACTTTGTTAGTATTTGGTAGCATTGCCTTTAAATTGTTTAACTTGGGTCAAACGTTTTGGGTAGCCTACCACAAGTTGCTGGAATTTTGGCCCATTCCTCCAGACAGAACTGGTGTAACTGAGTTTGTAGGCCTCCTTGCTTTCACACGCTTTTTCAGTTCTGCCCATATCGCATTGAGGTCAGGGCTTTGTGATGGCCACTCCAATACTTTGACTTTGTTGTCCTCGAGCCATTTTGCCACAACTTTGGAGGTATGCTTGGGATCATTGTCCATTTGGAAGACCCATTTGCGACCGAGCTTTAGCTTCCTGGCTGATGTCTTGAGATGTTGCTATAATATACCCACATAATTTCCTTCCTCATGATGCCATCTATTTTGTGAAGTGCATCAGTCCCTCCTGCAGCAAAGCACCCCCACAACATGATGCTGCCACCCCATGCTTCACAGTTGGGATGGTGTTCTTTGGCTTGCAAGCCTCACCCTTTTTCCTCCAAACATAACGATGACTATTATGGCCAAACAGTCCAATTTTTGTTTCATCAGACCAGAGGACATTTCTCCAAAAAGTAAGATCTTTGTCCCCATGCACACTTGCAAACTGTTGTCTGGCTTTTTTATGGCAATTTTGGAGCAGTGGCTTCTTCCTTGCTGAGCAGTATTTCAGGTTATGCGATATAGGACTCGTTTTACTGTGGATATAGATACTTGTCTACCTGTTTCCTCCAGCATCTTCACAAGGTCCTTTGCTGTTGTTCTGGGATTGATTTGCATTTTTCGCACCAAACTACATTCATCTCTAGGAGACAGAATGTGTCTCCTTCCTAAGCAGTATGATGGCTGAGTGGTCCCATGGTGTTTATAATTGCATACTATTGTTTGTACAAATGAACGTGGTACCTTCAGGTGTTTGGAATTTTTTTTTTGGAGGTCAAGCAAAGAGGTTTTTTTGAAGGTAAGCCTTAAAATACATCCACATACATACCTCCAATTGACTCCAATTTTCCAAGCTGCTTAAAGACACAGTTAACTCTGTATGTAAACTTCTGACCCACTGGAATTGTGATATAGTCAATTAAAAGTGAAACAATTGTTGGAAAAATGACTTGTGTCATGCACAAAGTAGATGAGTGGTTAAAGAATGAGT
Organism: Myxocyprinus asiaticus; assembly: GCF_019703515.2. Lineage (NCBI taxonomy): Eukaryota > Metazoa > Chordata > Actinopteri > Cypriniformes > Catostomidae > Myxocyprinus > Myxocyprinus asiaticus. The sequence goes on from NC_059371.1 coordinate 21,076,090, forward strand.
TTAAGACTTCAACCTAAGTGTATGTAAACTGACTTCAACTGTATATTTGAAAACTGTATTTTGTGTTTACTCAGGCTGCCTTTGTTTTATGTTATCTCGTTTAAAGATCTAAAACTATTTAGTATGAAAAACACAAAAATAGAAGAAATCAGGAAGAGGGCAAATACTTTTTCACTGCACGGTATAATATACAAGAAATAAATATATAATAATATTTTAACATTTAGGGATTGGCCCAATTCACTTCCATTGTAAGTGCCTAGCTGTAACCCATATTTTTGCTTTTTAAAAAAAAAAAAAAAAAAAAAAAAATTTATATATATATTATTTGATCTATAATTAATTGTTAAATCAACCATTTTTAGGTGGTTTCTGGTGTTACATTGTCATGGCAACAAAGTTGTAAAATTGGATAAAAATTTAAAGATTAGTAAGCAATTTTATCACATTAAAATCCTGTTAACACATATTGTTTCATATTGTATAGTGTATAGGAGCTATTTTGAAACTGATCTACATTAAAGCTGCTTGAGCGGGCAACTATCCGATAATATATGATATGAAATCAGAACTGTATTTTCTGGCACAGCACAATGAAGGGGCTCTGAATTTTCATAGAATTAAACTTGAACAGATAAACTTACATCAAATACAATGATAAAACAGAAAACACTAGAATAAACTTCTCTAACATAGTAGACAACAACAGCAGCGCAGGGACGCAGGTCTGTAAATCATTATTTGAATCTGTTAATTTAAATTAACTGCCAGAACAAATCGATTCACTATAATTAATCAATTTTTACAACGCTACGTAGGAGAGTGCATTTGATTATTGCCTCAGCTTGCTGGTCTATAAAGCTGAGTAGAAAATATAAAAACCAGAGATGTAGCACTTTTTTATGTTACACATGCAACATGTTGGAAAAAGCAGCTTGTTGCTTTTCCAGTAACATTTTGAAAAAAAAATAAAATAAAAACTGAGCTAGTCACTCTACTAAATTTTATACTTTTAGTAAAACATTTTTTTTTAGAGGAATAGCGACCTTTCAGGCAGCAAGATTTATTTGCTTGAGCTATTCTACATTAGGCAATTAAAACTGTTACAGCTCAAAGTTAATCCTATAAAATCTCTAGGGTAGCTACCTGGAAGAGAGCAGATGAACTCGTAAACATCCTCAACATTCCACTTGGCTGGATCACTGGCCAAGAAGTGCTGCGTAAGGAGAGGGAGCTCTCTACTGTGATCAGATCTGTCTTCATTTGGAAGCCTCTGGGCACCAGAGCTTGCTGCGGACAGTGGCGAAAGAGGCTCTTCATAGCTGGACATGTCTGAGCACTGGCTTGACTCACCATAACTAGGATGTGAGGGGTGTGGGGACAAAATAGATGCTCCCATGGCTGTTTGAGAGCTTGGATTCTGTGAAAGAACACGAGACAATAAAGCACATTTCTGCTCAAATCAACCAAATCGGACACTGACGTGATAAATAAAAGGGGTAGACATAATGCATTACCTGTTTCTTGATATCTGCGGCTCTCTGTTTCTTTAGTTTCTCCAGGGTTGATTTTCTTGGGAAAAGTCCCATTCGCTTTGTGCATCCCACATTATACCTGGAAGTGAAGAAAAAAAAAGAAGAAAAAAAGTGTCAACCAACCATTCATTATCATTTGCAATAGTGTTTTATTAGTAATTATCAGAATTTAGGGATTTCACCAGTAAAGGTGAAATGTTGTTGATCATAGACTGATAAAATCAGATGATATTTGGCCATTTTAAGATTATCAGCACTGGCTTTTAACTGTGCCAACCTAACAGAAGTTTCTTCCAAATCGACCCACAGCCTTGTCCAAAGGTAATGTCCAATTTCTGTTTTCACACATTTTTAGTGAATTTCATGAAGTACATTTTGTACATATACAATTATTATAAGTGTATTACCATATATCACAATTTATTGGCATGCACACATTTTATACATACATACATACATACACACACACACACACACACACACACACACACATACATCGATCAGTCACAACATTAAAACCACCTGCCTAATATTGTGTAGGTCCCCCTCATCTGGCCATTCTCTGTTGACCTCACATCAACAAGGTGTTTCCATCCACAGAACTGCCGCACACTGGATGTTTTTTTGTTTCTGGCACCATTCTGAGTAAATTCTAGAGACTGTTGTGTGTGAAAATCCCAGGAGATCAAGCAGTTACAGAAATACTCAAACCAGCCCATCTGGCACCATCAATCATGCCATGGTTCAAATCACTGATCACATTTTTCCCCATTCTGATAGTCTCTAGAATTTATTCAGAATGGTGCCAAAAACAAAAAACATCCAGTGAGCGGCAGTTCTGTGGACGGAAAAGCCTTGTTGATGAGAGAGGTCAACAGAGAATGGCCAGACTGGTTTGAACTGACAAAGTCTACTGTAACTCAGATAACCGCTCTGTACATTTGTGATGAGAAGAACAACATCTCAGAATGTTATTCTGAGATGCAGGTTGGCGCTGTTTTGGCGGCATGAGGGGGACCTACACAATATTAGGCAGGTGGTTTTAATGTTGTGGCTGATTGGTGTATCTGTATTATATATCACAATTTATTGGCATTTTATCATCCATCAGCCACTCCACTCTAGTTATCGCCATTGGTCACTGAGAAACCCTTATCTGTCTACCACTAAAAAAAATTGATTGAACATAAAAATAAGTAACAAGTATAACTAGATAGGTATGGTCTTTCAAGACAAACTTTGATATTGGCTTGACAAATCCATGTCTGAAAGTTTACTATAGTTTTACAGTTTTAAAGTTTGATGGATATGCAGACATCACAGTAAGACAAACAGCCAGTACAGAGAGAGTGAGAGAGAGAGAGAGACTTAAGGCGGTTGCACACCGAACGAGAAGTGCCATGTTGCATCGCGGCTAGGACACAGCACAGGTATCAAACACAGAGCATGTCGATGCGGTTCAGGTGGCAGACAGTACACACAAAAGTTACCAAGGTTTTTCCCTTCTTAAAGAATGAACAACGCTAGAGTAAATAATCTATGTCCTTTGATAATGATTTGGGTCGAATTTAATGGAAAATATGCAAGTTGTGCTCCGGGCAGAAATTTGAGCAGCCTCCGGAGTCGTAGCTAGGTGCCGTCGACAGGCGGCAGCGATGTGTACCATGTCGTCCGTCAGACACGTCCGGTGTGCAACCCCCTTTAAAGCAGTTTAAAAACCTTGTCTTGGTTTGTTTACATTTGAATAAATGACAGTTGGAGTTTAACAAGCATTCTGATGGCCCGTTTGAACATGGGATTCCCCAAAAATATATGGGATTTCCCAAATTTTCAATGTCTGCTGTGCGAAAACCATAAGTTTGGTCAGTTAGAAAAGACATACCACACTACTCCAGAATAGATACAGTCTGAAGGTCTGTATCAAGTTTGGTGGAAGTAGCTTGAAAGCTCTAAAAGGAGTTTGTGTTAGAAATGTTGGGCTTGGTTTAGGGATTTTGAAAGAAACTCTAAACAAAGTTTGTGAATAACAATATGTTGGATTTGTCAAACCAATGTAAATATGCTGTAAAAATACAAAATCTTAAATAATGTATGGGCTGCAGAAGGATTTGTAATCCACATACCTCTTTGCACACACTGTAGAACAAAACCGCTTGGATCTCCTGAAGTTATAAGCAAAGTCTATATTTCCACAAAATTCACATGACAGCGTTGGCTCCTCATCCAGGTTCTTCAGCTCTATGGATGAGTTTACATTACCAATTACATATGCATGACTGATTAGACAGACAACAGTCTGTGTGTTATTGATCCATCATGTTGACCCTGTGCCAGTGTTTGCATGTGCCACTAAAGTAACCCTTACCTCGTTGTGAAAGGTCTTCCATCTCAGAGTCTGCATTGTGAGAGGTCTGAGACTGAGGCTGCTTCTGCTTCTTTAAATTCTCTATCAGCAAAGATGGACGTTCAACCTGCATTGATCAATAAAGTAGTTTCATAAGGTAACCACATTTGTTTAATTATATTTATTTTCAATCACTTCAAGGACATTTTACTGCATTCTCAAATGTACCAGAGTATTCAATCAGTGTTTGCTCAAAGCTCACAGCTTTTAAAACTACTAAAGTCTGTGCATATATCCCTGGTATATTGTCCACTAGAGGGAAGTGTGTCTCTTTCAATAAACAAAGACTTCAAACTGGATCAGATTTACCTTATCCCTTAAAAAAAAATCAAGAGTTCTGGCAAACTTGCCACAAGTGTGTCACTCATTTTTACATGCAAATGAGCTTTTGCGGCAAACTCTTCATTATTGCCACAGGTTTGCCAGTAGTGACAAATTGTCCATTGTTGCCAAAGATTTGCTTCAGGTTCACTACTACTGGTGAAGAGCTGCAAACTTCTGGCAATAATTTTCAGCAAATCGCAAGCTCATTTGCATGTGAAAATAATGAGCGGCAAATTTTCCAGAACTCTACATTTTTGTAAGTGAGGTCAATTCCTCCAACCTTATCAGAGACTTGACAATGACATTTTTCACTACATTTTCATTAACTGTAACTATCAACAGACATTTTTTGTAATGTTAGCCAAGCAAAAATGCTTTCTGGCCATTTATCACACAAACACATACAGACTTCTACACACACTTGCGAGGACCTCCCATTGACTTCTACAGTTCATACATTATGCTAATTATAATAATTACACCCCTAACCCTTACAGACACCTTGTGGCATTTTGCCATTATTTGGTCCTTAACAAGCCTTTTCTACTTGCGAGGACTGTCCACACAAAAATGTGTCCCTCAAAATTACAAAGAACTGTAGTATACTTTAAAGGGATAGTTCACCCCCCTAAAAAAAAGTCTCATCATTTACTCCCCTCATGCCATCCCAGATGTGTATGACTTTCTTTCTTCAGCAGAACACAAAGATTTTTAGAAGAATATCTTAGCTCTGGAGATCCATACAGTGCAAGTGAATGGTGGCCAGAATGCTGAAGCTCCAAAAAGGGCATAAAGACAGCATAAAAGTAATCTATATGACTTCAGTGTTTAAATCCATGTCTTCAGAAGTGGTATGATTGGTGTTAGTGAGAAACAGCTGAATATTTATGTATTTTTTACTATAAATTCTCCTCCCTTCCCAGTAGGCAGCAATATGCACAAAGCATGCAAATTGCCAAAAACAAAAGTATGTGAAAGTGGAGATTTTTTGTTTCAAAAAAAAAAATTTTTGATCTGTTTCTCGCCCAACACCCATTATATCGCTACTGAAGATATGGCTATAACCACTTGAGTCATATGGATTACTTTTAAGCTACATTTATGTGCTTTTTGGAGCTTCAAAGTTCTGACTACTATTCACTTGCATTGTATGGACCTACAGAGCTGAGATACTCGTGTGAAAATCTGTGTTCAGCAAAAGAAAGAAAGTCATACACATCTGGGTTGGCAAGAGGGTGCGTTAATGATGAGAGAATTTTCATTTTTGGGTTGATTAATAATAACTGTAGTAAAGTAACTATGGTATTTATGCAGAAATACCATACATTTTTAATCACAACCATGACAGGTGCCGTTTTTAAATGTGTTCAGACTTACATTTTTCATGAACACCACCAAGGGTGTAGATTTTTTTTTGGGGGGGGGGGATGGGGGTTGCAGCATGAAGCATCTACATGATTCCATTGATCATGGTATAAATATGGGGAGGGGAGTTTGTACTTGCTTGTTTTGATTATGGGGGGGGGGGGTTACCTCCCTCCCATCCCCCCTGGAAACTACGCCCCTGAACACCACAGTTTCTCTAATAGAATCAATAGTTACATAAAACAAACCATGGCATTTGACCATCTAACAATGATCTTTTTACAACAATGTTGGTTAAACTATTGTTATTACGAAAGAACTCTGGGACAAGAAAAAACAAATACACCAAATACAAATAATCAGCGGAAATGGGCACTCACGGGGAAAGGCTCCGCTCCCTCCTGAATCACGAATCCCTCGATGACATGCGTGAGGATCTGGGGCTTTACTATGGCCTGTGGTGGTGGTTTACTCTCGCCATTTTGCGGAGCGCTGCCGGTCACAGTGGGCGCATTGTTCCCGCTGCCCGAGGTCATGTCTGGAGGTGAGCTCACACCTGCCTTCACATTCACTCTGCCTGCTGGACACGAGGACAACAGCCCCTTAAACACTTAACTATGATACAGCTTTGTTCGTGTCTTCATAAACTGAGCTGATATTACAGTTAAATTAATGTTCCGGGTCCATGTTAAACTCAATCAGCAGCATCTGTGACTTAACATTGATAACCACAAATAATCCAATACAGAAATAAAAAACGACTCGTTTTATAATTCGCGGTTACAGTAAGGCAGATGCAATGGGAGTAAATGGGGTCTAATTTGCTAATCGTATCTGTGTAAATTTATAGCCAATATTACAGTTTGTACTGACGACAACACCGGCAAACCCCTTAATCTGGTAAAACGCCGGTAAATCTCTGATTTTATCACACCAAAATCATGTTTACACGTATAATATTTACATACTGTGGCTATACTTTTAGAAAACCAGTGTATTTTATTGTTTTTTGACTGGCCCCATTCACTTCCGTTTAAAGTGGGTGAGTGTGAATACAGTAACTTGTATAACACTGATACGTTATTAATAATCTCCTCCATTTGTTCGCATACAGTTTAATATAACTATGTATATGTATAAACATGCATGTACTTGCTCGTTTCACAAGCTTGTTGCTAAATAATCTGCAATGTCTGGTTAAAGCACTCAGGAAACAGCTCTGTGAATACGAGCCATGCACAGCTCTCTGCAAAGATCCAGGTCAAAGTCAGAAGTTTTTGTGAGCACTACCCATTTTGAAAAGCTGCCAAAATGCAACCCCTGTACTGTAAGCATTATTATTTCCATGCTTTCTCGAAACTGTGTGAAAACACTCACATTCACGTGCAAACAACACTTCAACATCAGAAAGAGTGACTAGCGTCGCATCTCTCCGTCCTGGAACAAGTACCGATTAACGAGCAACTTTGTAACTTTATATCCCGAACATTTTGCTGAGGTTACACACAAACACTGCAGACAAACGCGCACGTACATGCGTTCTGGTGATTGTCAACGGCACACGCCTTTGTTCCGCTCGGCTCACGCACTCTTTACTTACACTTTCAAGCGTCAACAGAGGAAAGCACGAAAGTGGATTTAGCATTCCAACGTTAAGGACAGCTCTTCCATAAACCACCTGTTTAGCCACAAAGCAGTACAACGAGTGATCCGATCCGTTGCGAGCTTTTTGTGTGCGTAGATCTATTTGTTCTAACCGATTCCCTCTATGTGAGCAGCGGGACCACACTTTCTAATCCTCTTTGTATGGGGGAACTGAATAGGAAACATTGCGCAGCTGCGATTGGTCCGCACCCTTGGAATTCCGTCCAATGGCAGGCCGTATTTACAAAAACGCAGATCCCTGATTGGTTGAAAGGCAGAGAAAGAGCATCTACTTAATTATATGGTCAAGTTCTTTGTACCCATAACATTGGCATATAGTAATACAACTGAGTAAACATAAGTGTTCAAACTTTATTTGTAGGACAACATTAAATGTTAAGGAGACCTTACTCACAGTAGCGCCATCTTTGATTTTTAGTGGGAATGACAACGAGGCTGTGAGGGATAGACTTTCAGTCTCTTTAATGGCACGAACGGTATAAAGCTCCTAGATCACATCTGATTTTCCACAACTCATGTTGTCTGGAGTTTTTTTGTCTACTGAATGTTCTTGGAAAGACATTGTATCAATGTTTTGTCCGCGGAACGACTCAAAAACACTTTAAACTGCAGTACAGACCACTGAGGAGACAGTAAGTCTATCCCTCACAGCCTCGTTGTCATTCCCATTAAAAATCAAAGATGGCGCTAGCGTGAATAAGGTTATTGCCACTCGTTTATGAATGCAATTTAAACTTGCCTATGGTTGCAGATGGTTATATTGTTGTGTAAGCATAAATCACGCATATATAAGACTCCACCATGAATTGGCCTACTCATTAAAAAATAAAAATAAATTCTTTCGTTAAATAATCCATCTACACTTGTATGCATCTTCAAGACTTTTTTAAAGGGACAGTTCACCCAAAAATGGAAATTCTGTCATCATTTGCTCACCCTCATGTTGTTCCAAACTTGTTTGACTTAAGCTGCGTCCCAAATCACATACAATTTTACACCATTTTGCCATGTAAGAAGTGTGAGTAGTGCAACGAAAAGAACAGTACGATGAATACTTGGATAACTCTTCGACTTAAAACACATGCACTGAACGATCGCAGCTTGCTTTACATAGCGGAAGGGGCAGGGTTACTACATCCTGATGCTGGCCTGACAAAACAATTGCAATTAATGGATAATGTTGCAACTGAGTTAAATGCTTTACCATCATCCTACTCAGGGCCATTTCACCCTAGGTGAGATTGCGATTGTCGGTAGTGTATTAACATTGTGACTGCACCACTCTTTTATGTACTTAAATGGCTCAATGCATCAGAGCTCTTGAATCATAAATCATGTCATGTTCTTAACTGTCCCGAACTGGCTCCAGATAATTTTGCTTGATCCAGATAATTTATCGTGCCTTTTGTGTTAGATCAAACAAATATTAGCCATCTGTCTTGTGTGGGCTTAAAATGTAAATACTTTAGCTATTTTCTAACCAACACAGAGGTGAGTAGCTAGTTGTCTCACAGTATTGACTTGGTTCAAGTTCAAATCTAAGTGGATTGGAATAACTCTTTTTTTTTTTTTTTTTAAACCAATAACAAAGCTAGCTGTTCCTGTCGTGTTGCCTGATCATGAAGAATGTGTAACTAGATTGCAGCAAAGAAATGTAACAGCTCCAGACGTTGGTAGTTCAGTGTGAGACAAGTGAGACAAACACCTATGCCTAGAAAAGGCCCTGATCCTACTCTCTGTGAATATTTACATTATTTGAGATATACTGTAAGTGTTGGACTCAACCTGGAAATATTTCCACTATTTAGTAGGTCCACAAGGTGGCAACACTCACAATTGAGCCGTTACTGTAACAAAGAAGCACTAGATAGATAAATAGATAGATAATTTATTTGTCCTCAAAGACGAAATTTGTTTCCACCGTGGGTGTGTAGAAAGCATAAACACAACAATACCATACATATTAACCATCAAAACAATCACAAACATATATAAAAAAAATAAATAAAAAAAAACAAGATCATACAACGAATGCCAGAGCATAAGATGGCATCACAATGGCACATTACCTATGTGTTTAAATGTCGTATAGCCATAGGAACAAAACTCCTACTATAGCTGGCCTTTCTGCACATGGGTAGTCTATACCTGCGGCCAGAAGGAAGGAGGATGAAATACTGATAAAGTGGATGGTCTGGATCATTTAAAATTTTATGTGCCTTCCGGAGTGTATATGAAATGATACAGTCTGATAAATTAGGGGTAGGAATACCAATAATTTTACTTGCTAAATTAGTTATCTTTAAGAGTTCGTTCTTATTGGTAACTGTTAGCATATGAAAAAAACAAATGGCACCATACATAAGAACTGACTCAATAATACTTCGATACAGAATAAGAAGACTAGGCTGAACAGACAGATGTTTAAGTTTACGAATAACTCTAAGTCTCTGTTGACAGCACTTGTAAATACCTAGAGTGTGCTGATTGAAGTTGAGATGTTTATCCAATGTAATGCCAAGATATCTGAAATGCTCCACCAAAGAAGCACTAGAAGATGTAATCGCCGGTAAACAACAGGAGACAAAGGTGGAAACACCAACAGTGGATGTGCATGTGAAGAACATGTGTGTGAGGAGGTCATGAGATACCTGCATTTGTATAACTCGAGTCTGAAGAACTATAAAGACATCTTTATGGGTCTAAACTCCTGAAAAGAAATAGTCCACTTTGTCTCATAGCAGTCGTAGTGCATGCGCCAACCTCCTGTGAATGCGTGCACAGTTAAATGTAGCATACTTCAAAAGGCTAGCGTTCGACTGTACGCAGGCGCTAAGCGTACATGTCAAAACCAAAGTATACTTTGGGCTTATGTGTACAGTGAATACTGTATAGTGCTTCATTTGGGATGCAGCTTTTCTTTATTCCATGGAACACAAAAGGAGATAAAAGATACAATGGCACAGTCACTAATGGAAAAAGATGCAAAGAAAGTGAATGGTGACATAGATTGTCATTTTGCCTAACATCTCGTTTTGTGTTCCAAGGAAGGAAGAAAGTCATATGGGTTTGGATTAGAGGTCGACAGGTATTGGATTTTGCCGATAACTAAGGTGGTGGGAAAGGCCGATAACCGATTAATCAGCCGATAGTTTTTAAAATCGATTTATAGAATGTCAAAAAAATGTCAAATGATGAAAAAACTATCTGCAACTATCGCAATAGATTTTTGCCAATAACGATAGTTCCAAAAAGCAACTATCGTCACCGATTAATCGCAAAAACCAATATAACGTTCTACTTCTAGTTTGGACAACATGAGAGTAGGTAAATGATGACACCATTTAAATTTTTTTTTTGTGTACCTTTAAAGCTATTCACTGCATTAGCCACACGATTCTCTTTTATTCAGAGCAGACACAAATGTTTCGATAACAGGGTCTTGGGTTCCACAGGGACAAAGAGAGACCCTGGGTAACACGAGGTGCATGTATAGAAAGTCTATCGCCCATAAGATATAGAATACCACTCAAGTGGCACCCTCAGCAGCTGGGAGTCGCAGCACAATGGAGTCTTGTATTGTAGGATAAACTCACGTTCGTCTCACTTGTCTCACACAGAACTACCAATGTCTGGAGCTGTTACATTTTCTTTGCTGCAATCTAGTTACACATTCTTCATGATCAGGCAACACGACAGGAACAGCTAGCTTTGTTATTGGTTTAAAAAAAAAAAAAAAAAAGAGTTATTCCAATCCACTTAGATTTGAACTTGAACCAAGTCAATACTGTGAGACAACTAGCTACTCACCTCTGTGTTGGTTAGAAAATAGCTAAAGTATTTACTTTTTAAGCCCACACAAGACAGACGGCTAATATTTGTTTGATCTAACACAAAAGGCACAATAAATTATCTGGATCAAGCAAAATTATCTGGAGCCAGTTTGGGACAATTAAGAACATGACATGATTTATGATTCAAGAGCTCTGATGCCTTGAGCCATTTAAGTACATAAAAGAGTAGTTAATCATCTTTCATAATTTAATATTTGAAAGGTTAGGCCTCCACCACACCTGTCAGACAGCCAGAGTGTCCACCTTTATTCCCACATCCCACAGAGGACGATGGAGTTCAGACCCTCGCCTCTAATTATAGCAGAGGCTGTCACATTCTTGCAAGTGCGTGGACCGGACAATAGACACTGGGGGTGTGACAGATCTGCTCTTCCGCTTGAGGGGAGAGATCGCGTTGTTGGCCTTTGTGTTTTTGTGACTGGCAAGCCTACAGATGGCGGTGACATTGTAGACACGGTGTCTGGCAAGGTCAAGATTGCTGCTTTTTGATTTGGGGATCATAGCCTTTCCACTTGCTTTTTGTAATCTATATCAGTGGTTCCCAACTGGTTTTGCTTCAGGACCATGACATTACATGAACACTAATTTGTGACCCAACACCTTATTGTTTATCACATAATAAAAGTGAAACAAATTTCTTCAAAATCAAACATTTAAAAGTTAGTTATTATTCATTATATTAAGCAAATAATTAACCACACAAAACATATTGTGGTTGGCACAAACTATGTCGATCCTCATTGCAAGTGAACCTGTATTTAAATTAGTCTGGGTGTTTGTTTGTTTGTTTTTTAACTTACATGGTTTACAGGGTTGAGGGAAAGTCACACAAACTGTACATGTTGGCATCTACCTATTTTGGCTAATTTGAGTTTGATAGGATGCACAAACCTTGACATCACCAACAAAAGATATGGGATGCGTTTTGTACTCGATTTTAAAATTGATAATCCTATAAATTTTGCTATCTAAAACTATGCACGATTACATGGTTTGTTGCATTTCATTATTTGCATTAAAGGGATAGTTCACCCAAAAAAAATTAAATTCTCTTATCATTTACTCACCCTCATGCCATCCCTGAAGTTTATGACTTACTTTCTTCTGCAGAACACAAATGAAAATTTTTAGAAGAATATCTCAGCTCTGCAAGTGAAAGGGTACCAAAATTTTGAAGTTCCAAAAGCACATAAAGGGAGCATAAAAGAAATCCAGTGGTTAAATTCATGTTTTCAGAAGCTATATGAAAAGTGTGGGTGAGAAACCAATCAATATTTAAGTCCTGCTTTACTATAAATCTCCACTTTCACACTCTTCTTCTTCTGTTTTTGACAATTCACAGAGCTAAAACATTCTTCTAAAAATCTTTGTTTGTGTTCAGCAGGAGAAAGAATGTCATTCACATCTGGGATGGCATGAGGGTGAGTAAATGATGAGAGAATTTTCATTTTTGGGCAAATTATCCCTTTAAACATTGTTTTTCCTTGTTGTTCACGGCCCTATCTGAACAGACCTGCTGTCCATTTTTGTGTCACAACCCACCAGTTGAGAACCACTGGTCTGTGTTGTTGAATGTGATCATGCCTTTTTTTAGAAGGGCCTAAAGCTAACTAGTCTATCAACATTCACTCTATTAATTGTTCAAACATATTGTATTTGAAATTCTTCAAAAGTTAAATTTTCAACCAACTGTTAAAGCTTTGTTGTAATTGCAGATCTGATGCAGTAAATACATTCAGCCAAGTTACTGATTACACTAACATTGTGTGCATTTGACTGCTAGGACAAACACACATGCTGAGAGACAGAGGAAGCCAAATTGGCCTAATTTAAAGATGTATAAACGAAAAGTGAAGCATGCTTGCAGGGATGAGTGAATTAAAACATCATTCAACAATGTAACCCTTGCCCTTTTTGAACCAACTAAACAAGTGTGAGTCATGGAGATGAAACAATGTAGAAATAAAGCAATACCTTCTCTGTTTTCTGTCACTTGGCTTTGATCAGACTGTTGGCAGGCTGGCACTTGTGTCTGTATGGGTAGCAGCTGCTGTTGGCTCTTTACAGGGCAGAGCTCTCTAACTTCAGGAGGAATGGCACTGTCCGTATCGGTCCCATCCTGTTTGGCTACTCCCATCTGGAATTCATGTCAGAACAGTACAAGGTCAGACTAGAAAAGAATGCCAGTACTTACAGAAATAGTTCACCCAAAAATGAAAATTCTGTGTATATATATATAAAAAAGGACTTATTCACCCTAATGTTGATACAAGTCTGTTATTTTTATTTTTTATTTTTTTGTGGACTACAAAATGTGAAAGTTTTGAAAAATCGTTATGCAGTCCTTGCTATACAACAGCAGCTCATGACCATGTCGTTTAGCTAAAAAAAAATAAAAAAATAAAAAGGCATCATGAAGGTGCTGTAAAAGTAGTCCATATGACTTGTGCACTATATTCCGATTCTTCCCAAGATCAGTCCGGATCATGAATGAATCATTCTTTTCAATTAACCACTTGATCACAAATTGGAATGAGCGATTTGTTTACAAATCTGACTGATCTGGTTCTTAAATGCAACTCACTGACACAATGATCTGGTCAAAGTAGTTCTAGATTTAACAGTTCATTGGAAAGGATGATTATCAATGATAATGACTTAATTTTTGTCGGTTCCTCACAAAGCTATTCTATGACTTCACAAGACTTGAAATATGGTACCTAAGTTGTATGGACTACGTATATGGCAAATTTATGGTGCTTTTTGTCCTTTTTAGAGCTTTACGGCCTCAGGACAAAATTAACTGTTGTTATATGGCAACTGCAATCCATGTAACCATCCTGAAAAAAATTTAACTTTTGTGTTGCACAGAAAAAGATAACCTACAAAACAAAATAACGTGAGTAAATAATGTCAGAATACAATGAAGATACAAAACACTGAGAAAGAAATGTAACAATGGCCATTGCATGATGTGCAATCTTTGTCCTTTCTTACTTGCGTTGGAGCTGGTTGGATCTGGAGGTTAACTGCTGTAAGTTGTAGAGGTGCTGCATTGTTGTGGCTCAAAATGGGCGACTGTCCATTCTGGGTGAGTGCCTGCTGACTCACCATGGTGGAATGGAAGATGGTGGCTTGTTGGCAGGTAACAGGCACTTTGGGCAACACAGGGATAGGGCACTGATGAGGCTGAGCTGCCAGGGTTGGCTGGATGGCTACAGCTTGCACAATGTGGGCGTGGGACTGGAGACTGGGCTGAATGGTGGCGCCCTCTAAAAGCTGGGCTTTTGGCATTATTTGGGGCTGCTGCTGTATTACAAACTGCTGCTTGTGTTGCTGGAGCAGCTGATGGGTCTGGATTTGAGTATATGCTGAAAACAAAAGAACCACAGTGTTGGATAGATGGTTGATGTGTGTCTGAGAAAGAGAAATTTGCATTTTACATCTAAAAAAAAAAAAAACATAAACCAGTCTAAGTCAGTTTAAGCTGGTCTCCCAGCCTGGTCAGGCTGGTCTAGCAGTTTTCCCATCAAGGGAGACTAACTACACTTGTGGTTACTCCGCGAGCTGAGAAAACCCGTGTAAAGGTCCTCAAAATGCAACTGAATGATGGCCAGAACTTTGATGCTCCAAAAGCACATAAAGGCAGCATAAAAGCAATCCTCACGACTCCAGTGGTTAAAGGAAAAGTTCACCCAAAAATGAAAATATTCTCATCATTTACTCACCCTTATGCCATCCCAGATGTGTATGACTTTCTTCCATCTGCTGAATTCAAATGAAGATTTTTAGAAGAATTTCTCAGATCTTTTGGTCCATACAATTACAAGTGAAAAGTATAAAAGTAATCCATTAGACTCCAGTGGTTAAATCTATGTCTTCAGAAGCAATATGATAGGTGTGGGCGAGTAACAGATCACTTTTACATTCTTCTTGTGTTTTTGGTGATTCACATTATTCATGCACATCACCCCCTACTGGGCAGGGAGAATAATTTCCAGCAAAAAATGACTTAAATATTGATGTGTTTCTCATCCACACCTATCATATCACTTCTGAAGATATAGATTAAAACTCTGGAGTCATATGAATTACTTTTATGATGCCTTTATGTGCTTTTTGGAGCATAGAAATTTTGGCAACCATTCACTTGCATTATATGGATCTACAGAGCTGAAATATTCTTCTAAAAATCATAATTTGTGTTCAGCAGAAGAAAGAAAGCCATACACATCTGGGATGGCGTGAGGGTGTGTAAATGATGAGAGAATTTTCATTTTTGGGTGATCTATTCCTTTAAATCCATGTCTTCAAAAATGATATGATGTGTCAGTGAGAAACAGGTCAATATTTAAGTCCTTTTTTACTGTCAATCTCCACGTTCACTTTCACTTTCACATTCTTTTGTTTTTGATGATTCACATTCTTTGTGGATATTACCACCTACTGGGCAGGGAGGAGAATTTATAGTTAAAAAGGATTTAAATATTGATCTGTTTCTCACACACATCTATCATATCGCTTCTGAAGACATGGATTTAACCACTGGAGTCTTATGGATTACTTTTATGCTGCCTTTGTGCTTTTGGAGCATCAAAGTTCTGGCCATCATTCAGTTGCATTTTGAGGGTCTAATGAGCTGAGATATTCTTCTAAAAATCTTTGTTTGTGTTCAGCAGAAGAAAGAAAGTCACATATCTGGGATGGCATGAGGATGAGTAAATAATAAGAATATTTAAATTTTTGGGTGAACAATCCCTTTAACATCAACCATTGGTTTTTGATAATAAGGCATTTCCCTTTAAGTAAATCCACTCAACAATAAACAGTGAATGCACATTTTCTCTCATCTACTTCAACACCAATTCTGCTGCTCTATTTCTTTTATTCAAAATAAGACACTACCAAGGATGATTCAGTACATGCAGAGAGAACATGACAGAACAGGGAAAGATTTAATGCCTTCCTCAGGCATAATGAGCGTGATGTGAGAGGATGTGATATGTTTTACTTTAGGATAAAAATATGTCCTTTATCTGCTGTTTTACTGAATATGAGTTACATTAATTACATCAAATGTAAGTTTCAGGGTTTAACCTAGAATTTAAGTGACACAAATTAAGTTAAAATAAAGATAAACTGAATTATTATACACTTTTTGGGGGTGGCTAAGTCTATGTACATTACAATGTTCATGCCTTATGAAAATTATGCAAAATACTCTCACCATAAGATTTATAGGGTTAGTTCACCCAAAAATTAAAAGGGTGAGAAAATGATGAGAGAATTTATATTTTTGGGTGAACTACCCATTTAATGTCAAAAGAATCAAGGGCTACGATTTTGGTTCAGTCTTTATATTAATGACAATGAAAACATGTTGAAAAAGTACAAGAAAAAAATGATTGTTCCTAAAATATTACCATCATATATTGTAATAAATCAGATAACATATAAAATATGATGGCTAGTTTAGCACAACATCTTGATTCATTGTTCTTGCAGCTTTGTGTAGCTGATGTTAGGTTAATGGGTTCAGCTTTCTCCTGCACAATGTCTGTAAGGGGTCTAAAGCATAGTTCTGCTCATCCACACGTGAAGTACTACACAACCTGACTGAATCATATGGCTCCAAGTAACCTTTAGTTGCTCAGACATACTCTGACAGCTTGTGCTGTGGTAACTCCTAATGTTAGCCTAATTTATGTATGACCTTAAAGGTGCTGTGTTGATGCTTTCTCCTTTCACAATTTAACGTGCAGAAACAACTATAAGATAGATATTCATAGGTTGCTTTCCCTGAAAAGTGTAAACACTGTGGTTCTTTAAACATTATGTTTGTTTAGAGGCCCAACATAGTGATATTGGCTCCACCAATGGCGCAACTTTGGGGTGGGACTACCTGTTTCACAAACAATGGAAGACGACACTACTTATTATTTGTGCAATTCAACTTGGCGGCGCAAGTTGTTGCAAGTTTTTTGTAAACCTGATTCAAATCAATTGTATTTGAGACTTTGAAGATTGTTGAGCTCAAGAAAATGTAATTTTCATGTCATGCTTTCCTTCGGTGAAAAGAAACAACTTCAGTGATAAGCAAAGTGATCAAAAGTCATGGTCTTGAAATCATCCTCCTACATTCTCAACACTAAGTCTGTGCAATGGTCTGCTCAGAGGTTTTAGGAGTGTGTTTGCCTCTTGTATCATCCTAATGCTGTTTTTTAATGCCAAAATGAGCACAATATTAGTTAGTGTGCAATATTCACTCCCTGCCCCAACGGACTGCTAAGTTCAAAGAATTCACAGAATAGCAACAACAGACGCAGGCCTTTCTAGGCACATTAAAGACCACATTCTGGTTTAAATTCCAACCATGTTAATAAATAATTAACTGCTGCCCTTCATGTTCTCAGCCCAGTTTAATACATCCCTGCATAAAAAAAAAAAAAAAAAAAAAAAAAAATGTCTGCAAGACTTCCTGGCCTTTGAGGGGAAAGTGCCCAAGGAATAGCATATACATTCTCTCAGTCTCAATACTGAGCACTGCTTAAGACAACAAGAACAGTCTAGAGTGGAACTAGAGACCTTCAATTTACATCTTTAGCAACATATTGTATATACTGTACAATATCGCAAGCAATATATTGTGAAAGCTGAGGACCAAACTCTCTTGGGATTCGCCATGTTGCGATTCCTGTGTTGACATACTTCCTATTAAAAAAGGAAGTCTGGGTGGAACATATCAAATAGCTTGTCCATTTGTTTTTAAACAAATTCAGTTACGTCACAGCCAAAAATATTGATTTGCTCTTTACTAGTTGGTTGTAGGTGGTATTAGGGGGAGGGATTTTCTTATTCTAGATAGCATTTGCTTAGACAATAATCTGTGTAGTGCAGGATGAGTCATCAGTATTTTTGGTCCATTTCTCAACAGGATAAAGACAGTAGGCTAAATTTTAAATGTATATATCTGCTCAAAATTTGTAGAAATGGACTAAAAGCCGCAAAACCCTAATTTACATTTTATGGGGTCTTTAGTTATAACAATTGTTATTGATTCATATATATATATATATAAAACAGAATAAACAGAATATATATATACAGAATCAACTTTAACCCCCATTATCCCCCCCCCAAACCCCACCCTGTCCCTCAACAAACATCCATGTGTTCAAAGCCTAAATTACACAACGTACACATATAAACAAACAAACAATATTTTGTTTTGTTTTTTTGAGAAAATAAAAGTATAAAAATCAACAAAGAGAAAAGAAAGAATTTCACAAAGAACAGAATCCACAATTACTACCATAATTTTGTTTCTCTCCACGTGGTCCTCACTGAGAACCTTCCAGAAAGGACAAATACCTGTTACATTTCTTACCAAAAGCGCCAATTGACTTCCATTCTTTGTGAAATATTTGTCTATGCTAGTTTGGACCCAGCATTTAGTCAATTTGTCACCTAGTTTAATAACTTCCCCATCACCCGATATACATAGTCTGGGGCAAATTTAAATTTGAGTATCTAAAACCTCAAGATAAAATTCTGGACCCTTGCCCAGAATTCTTGAATATTAGCGCAGAACCACAGAGCACGGGCTATGTCTCCATCCTCCAACTGACATCGCCAGCAGGTAGGTGTGTCTTTTAAACAAAGCCATACAATCTAGAGGGAGTCCAGTAGAAATTATGCAAAATCTTAAACTGAATAAGGCGTACCCTTGCATCCCTAGACATAGTTTTAACATTTTTAAAAATTCTTTCCTACTCCCCATCCTCCAATACCAAGTTCAAATCTCTTTACCAGAACCTCTTATGAGCTGATAAGGCCCCGTCACCAAGACTCTGAATCAACGAGGAATACACTGAAGCTTCATGCCCCTTTCCAAAGGCTGTGAGCACCATACAGAGGGTGTCTGCAGCTTTAGGGGCTGTGTACTAGCACCAAAAATAGTACAAAGTAAATGGCGCAACTGTAAATACCTGAAAAAGTGAGACCTAGAAATCCCAAATTGCTGTGTTACATTTTCAAATGATCTCAAAGCTCCGTTTTCATAAAGGTCTCCAAGTGTAGCAACACCCCTCTCCATCCATTCTTTCCAGCAAAAGGTGGACCTGTCAATACATAATTTGGGGTTCAGCCATATGCTTTGTTCATAATTGAACAAACCGGAAACCTTTGTCCATACTGAATGTAAGTGTGAAATTATGGGATGCATTTTCAATTGTCTAGGCATTTTGACAGAAAGTCTTTGCAATGGTAAGATTGGGGCAAGGACTGCTTGTTCAATCATGTACCAGGGAGGGGCTCTCTCAGGTGGAAGAGACCAATGGGCCAGGTGTCTAAGACTAAAAGCATAGTAATAAACAACATTTTGGGGAAGCCTAAACCTCCTTTGTCAGTTGGTCTATGTAACTTACTGAAATGCAGCCGAGGTCGTTTACTATTCCAAATAAAAAAACTTAGATATTCCATCAAATTGTATAAAATAAGAAAGAGGAACTTCTAAAGGGAGAGACTGTAGTAGATAATTGAATTTGGGGATACAATTAATTTTTATAACACTGACCTTCCCTGCCATAGACAAATGTAATGAAGCCCACTTATCCACATCACACAAGAACCTTTTTGTTAATGGGTCAACATTAACTCAAACTTAACTAAATCTATTAAATTTGCTGAAAATAAAATGGCTAAATACTTAATGCCTTGCTTGGGCCATTGAAAGGCACCAGGTTGGAAAGCTGTGATAGGGCAATATGCTGTCAGTGCAAGAGCTTCCGATTTAGACCAATTCACCCTGTGACATGAAAATTTGGAGAAAGAATTAAAAATTTTATGGAGGCTAGGGATAGATCTACAAGGGTCGGAGACACATAATAATATATATATCATCTGCATAGAGTAGAAGTTTATGCACCACGCCTCCTGCTACAACACCAGGAAAATCATCCTCTTTTCTTATTGCTGCTGTTAATGGTTCCAGGACAAGAAAGAACTATAAAGGGGAGAGAGGACAGCCTTGCCAGGTTCCCCTACCAAGAGAAAAATAATCTGAAATTAATTCATTAGTTTGCACTACTGCTAATAGTTGTTTATAAAGTAACATAATCCACCTAATAAAAGTGTTCCCAAACCTGCAAATTTCCAAAATCTTAAAAGATAATCCCATTCCACCCTATCAAACGCCTTCTCGGCGTCAAGTGATTTGGCATCGGGATCTGACCAATCACAACTGACCACATAATATTTATAAAACGTCTAATATTATCAGAAGAACTACGACCACGAATAAACCCCACTTGATCTATATGTATAATAGTTGTAATTACTCTGCTTAATCGATTAGCCAGAATTTTAGACAATATTTTAAATCTAACTGGATCAGGACAATTGGATGATTTACATTAATTTGGGTCCTTATCTTTCTTAAGAATGAGACTGATCAAGGCTTGTATCATGGTTGGCGGTAGTTCACCTTTCTATAATGACTTTGTGTAAACTTCTAACATAAGTGGAGCCAGTTCTGTGACATAAGGCTTTAATTACCTCAGCAAGCTCCTCCAAAGTAATAACTGAGTCAAGAAAGTCTTTTTGATCACTTGTCAATTTAGGAAGTTCTAATGGCTCTACGAAGTTGCTAATATCCTTATCGGTAGACGAAAACATGGACCTATAAAGATCAAAATAGAATTCTTTAAAGGCCTTATTAATATCTGTGGCAGAAGTAAATATATTGCCTCATTTCACTGCAGGAATGGTGGGAAAAAACTTTCTCTGTTTTAAGTATCTGGCAAGAAGTTTCCCTGCTTTGCCGCCCAACTCAAAATATGTCTGTCTTGCCCTGAATAACCAAAACTCAACCTTCTGTGACAGAATAGTATTGTACCTATATTTTAGCTGGGTCAACTCTCTAAGACCACTGGAAGACATTTGGCACTTCATCTCTGTTTTAGCACTTTTAATCCTCTCCAATTCTATGAATTCTTGTGCTTTGATCTTTTTAATGAATTAGGCATATTGTATGATCCGCCTCCTAAGAACTGCCTTAAGCGCCTCCCATGCCACACCCACAGAGGACACTAAGGACCAGTTGGTTTCTACATAAACATTGACTTCTGTCTTTAACATTTGTTGAAATGCTGGGTCCTGTAGAAGAGATGTATTAAAGCACCATCTACATGATTTTCTTTTCTCTATATGCGGCAACATCTCTAAACACACCATGCATGATCTGAAACTAAAATGTTTCCAATTGAGCAGTCAGTGGCAGATGGAATAAGACATGTAATTATATTGACATGTAAAGATAAATTGTGTACCCAAGGCAAAATTATATGGACTACTTTCCAACATTTATGTAACAATCAAATCCTGAACAACCCACAGAACAGAAGAAAAAAAATGCACTTCAATCCCACGCACAACAGTCCCAACTGGCATCCATCCCCCGGAAATCTGACGGTCCATGCACGCACACAAGATTTTCTGCAACACTATTGCTACCAGATTGCTCAAGTCCAGTGTTGTTGTTTTTTCCCTTGTTTTGTTTTTGTTTTAACATATACCGTGCCATTAAATTGCACAAAAATGTAATACATAAAATAAGCCCAAGTAAATTATCACATCGAACCCACAAAATGAACAAATGATCTCAACAATAAGTCAATAAAGGGAGAAAGAGAAAAAAAAAAAAAAGAGTAGAGCAAGAGTCAGTGGGCAGCCAACAGAATAACATACCCTCTCAGGCTGCATCAGTAAAATGCACGATGTGTAGTCTGTATTGTTGACCGAGTGCAGGCAAAATTACCCACTCACACCATTGATTTAATGAAGGCCATAGCTTGTCGTGGGCATGTAAAAGTCTTGCGACCACCTTTGGGGTCAATTCTCAGCTTAGCAGGAAAAAGCAGTGTGAAGCCCACCTTCTGTTGGTGAAGCAATTTTTTACACTCTTTGAATCCTTCGCACTTCGTTAGTGTCGCACTAGCAAAGTCCAGAAAAACAATGATGTTGTGGTCCTCCCAGCACAACATGCCTTTATTCCTCTCTGCTCGTAGAACAAAGTCTCTGGATCGGGGTCTGTTACCCGCCATGGGAAGCTGACTGAAAACTCTGTCGGCGCACTCAATTTCGAACTGGCGTTCCGCGGTGTCGATAAAATTCGGAATGAGCCCGTCCAAAAACATCACCATATCTTGACCTTCCTTTCCCTCTGGGATTCAAACGAAATGAAAATTATTACGCCTGCTCCGATTTTCCATATATTCTAGTCTTTCCCACACGCATTCCACATCAGCCTTGCTAGCAGGCAGGTTAGCATGTAGCTCTCTTTTGGTCAACTCCAGAAACTTGACCCATTTTTCAACATTGTCCATTCTTGGAGCCTGGGTAGCTCAGTGGTAAAAGATGCTGGTTACCACCCCTGGAGTTCGCTAGTTCGCTAGTTAGCCTGTAGCTCTCTTTTGGTCGACTCCAGAAACTTGACCCATTTTTCAACATTGTCCATTCTTGGGGCCTGGGTAGCTCAGTGGTAAAAGATGCTGGTTACCACCCCTGGAGTTCGCTAGTTCACTAGTTAGCCTCCAGCCAGGTCCCCTAAAAAACCAAATTGGCCCGGTTGCTAGGGAGGGTAGAGTCACATGGGGTAACCTCCTCGTGGTCGCTATAATGTGGTTCGTTCTCGGCACGTGGCGAGTTGAGCGTAGTTGCAGCGGTGGATGGTGTGAAGCCTCCACACGCGCTATGTCTCTGTGGCAATGCCCTCAACAAGTCACGTGACAAGACGCGCGGGTTGACAGTCTCAGACGCGGAGGCAACTGGGATTCGTCCTCCGCCACCTGGACTGAGGCGAATCACTACGCGACCACAAGGACTTAAAAGCACATTGGGAATTGGGCATTCCAAATTGGGAGATAAAGGGGTAAAAAAACAAACATTGTCCATTCTTGTGATCAGGGTGGAAAGTTTCTCCTCCATAGATGCGATCGCTTGACGTATTTCTGCGAGGCCCTCCAAGTCAGTCGAGATTTTCATCAGCGCTGCATGAATGTTCGAAATGTCCTGACCTACTTCACAAAGCTCACTGCCACCATCGACTGGACCTCTCCAATCCTGATCCTGCGAGGCGTCCGACAGATGGGAACGTACGTGTTTTGTAATGTCCCCACAGGCCGACGATTTCACATTTTTCGACATCCTGCCCTCCCAGCACAGTTAGCAAACAGAACTATTACAGTTCTCACCGATTAATATTGTTTTAAAGGTTAACTGTAGCAAAGTTTAAGCGGCGCTCGCCTCTAAGCAACCAACCTCGCATGGCGTCACGTGACTTCTGATTTTATGGGGTCTTTAAATAAACAATAACTTTGCAAACATCTTGTGTTAGAGAGATGTTTTCATCTAAATCTACAGATGGTTTTCTCTGAGAGGCTATTAATTTTAGTCCCAAAGTGATGGGGGTGGACTTCCTCTACTCGTGTACCTACATGATTTGTCTCTAAAGGAAAAGATCTCCTAACCCCAATCTCAGTGTTCATTGCAGCTGGTCAAAGAATCTCTGGGTCCACAGTTTCAACCTTGATCAAAATGCTCCGAGGAGGCCCAACACATCACATATGCAGTGGTCACTCCAAGAAATGTCTGGTCCTACTTAGGATTCTCCCCAGTCGAAGTCCAAATACTTTGTTGTGTTTCAAGCTCCTGGCTATCCACTTTTCTAGACTAATGAATTCCTTATGAAGAAAACATGGGAGATGGGAGGGAGAGCCATTCAAACACACCATTTACATTTACCAAGTGTTAGTCTTTCCAAAGTCTATTTTTTACCCTCTAAATATAGTACATCCACCAAGATAGAGCATAATAACAGACTTTATTTTAGAAGCTACAGCCAAGGAAGCTACTACCCAAGGAATATAGGGTAGATGTAAGAACGGAGAGTGCTGAGTTCAGTTATCAAAGTGCCATTTGTGGGTTCATGAAGCCACATGTGTGTAATGCAAAATGTATTGATGGATGGTGTTGCTAGTGAGTACTGACCATTTATTATGGCTCTCGTGGTTTCACTTACTTTGTCTCTAGCAGTTCTGTGTGTATATTGGTATTGGAGCTGTCGAATGAAGGTTTGGTTTGTTCTAAGTGGCAGCTCGTTGCTATTAATATGACTGTGACGGATGATGCGTTATAAGATTAAATGGACAAAAAAAAATAAAAAAAAATGTAAAGAAAGCAAAGTGTCTTTTTAGGGTTCACACACAAGACACAGTCTTGCATTTGAAAACAGCTAGTTATATGCGCAATAGAATGCAGGGGTCTTGAGATGCATTCTTTGAAACTGAACTGTTTTTAATTTGACATGCTGTCTTAAAGGCTCGGTCACGTTTACCTTTGCATGGTGAAATTCGGCAGGCGAAGAAGGCGTAGGTGGATGTTATGCAAGTGTGAAACTCTTAAAAACTTTGCCAGTCATCATCTTTTTTTTATGCTGTACTATACACTCTGCAGTTATAATAACTCACCGCTAAATAATTTCCTCGCCCATTGTGAATATTCAGTGTAGCTCTGTACAAAGCAGTGCCTCTATAGGGTCACTGACAAACCAATCAACTCCTTATTGGTCAATGCTGCAAATTTGTGCGTCAAAGTTCACCAAAGCGCATGCAAAATTTGCTTTGAGAAATCCTTCTCATTGAGATGATTGTATTTCACCCGTGGAATTTTGTCGTGCAAAGGTAAATGTGACCAAGCCTAAAGAATGTTATGCTCATGAAGTGAGACATTAATAAAACAGTGAGACGAGATGCATGGCAAAAGACGTCCATCTGACCAACCATTTAAAAACTGCACAAACCAAACACAAGAAGACATCCTGTACAAGGATTGCGTTTGGAAAACAGAATCCAACAGAACTGAACAGAATGCATGGGTCTCGATGATTTGCAAAGCTGAAATGTTTTTAACGTTATACTGTATGCCATCTTAAAAATGTGACGCTCTTCCAGCAAGACACTGCAAAAACAATGAGAGGTGATGGCCAAAGATGTCTGTCTGAACCATGAACCAACAATTACAAAATAGCACAGAAATAACGAAGAACTGTGTAAATGTCACCTTATAACAACTTTTAGTGTGTTTTATAAATGCAGACCAGTGTTTGTGTCTGTTTTCCAGTCTAAACCAAAATGACCATACATGTGAAAATTGCTATGTTTTCCTGTGATCCAACAGGAAAGAATCAATGAATCATTTGACTCAAGTAAAACCCTTTTTTAGATGAGTGTTACTTAATGAAAAAGGATTTGACTTGGACTTGACAAAAGACTTGAGACTTGGAGTTTGTGTCAGAAACTTATGAACATGTCCAAAATGCATTACCACACAATGACTATTTAAAAAGTTATTACTGTTAATCCATAATTGTTTGCCTGATAGTCTTTGCCTGATTGGCAGCACTTCAGGGACCAGTTGCTAATTTGAAGACTCTCACTTTACAAATAGCATGTGGGTGAAATTATGTGGTCAAGCTTTGCATAAGGATGTGCATCTGTCTCAGTGTTAACAGATATCCTTTCACAGAAAGGCCATGAGAGGCCTGGCTTTAGAGCGGGCAAGCAAATAGAGGATTCCAGCACCCACAAATACACAGAGAGCAGGTGTGGTATCATGAAACAGTGTGTTTCTCAAGACTAATGCCACGGCAACCCGACCCTCTGTGTAATGCTCAAGGCCAGATGTCCTCCTCACTTGAGCTCTCATTCCTGCACTTTCACTTCTTCATTAGTGAGACAAGAACATGATGTTCCATTTTTACTATCTGGATCCTCCCCTCTTCTTTATTTGCACATAAAGACAGCACAGCAACTGGACAGCATGTCATTCTCATGTAGGCCAGGGCTCAACAATAAATAAGGATGGCTCAATGGCCTGGGCCAAGTGTGAGAAATTTAGGGTCAGTCGTTTTCATTACATCATCAGTTTCATTACATTACATAATTACATAATCATATACATGTGTTTTTATTAGAGATTAGAAATATATTTTTTACAGATATTACATACTACAGTACATACTTTTCTTCGTAAAATTTATAGATTTTGTAACATCGGTACAGATACAGGATATGGTGCCGTTATTATTATTAATGTCCTTATAATACATATTATGTTTTATTGTTAAAGTCCAATAATTATTTAGTGTCATATGAGAAATAAGACAGTAAAATCGGTTATGCATATTGGTTTACCAATTTATTTAACCAGACACTTAAAAAAAAAAAAAAAAAAGAAGATCATTATTGAATCTATTGATTGTAAACAATATTGAAGAAAAACAATATTGGTCGATCTCTGGTTTCTATGCCTTGCAAACTTAAATATTCAGATTTCTTTAATATATTGAACTTTATTGAGCATGTTTACATGTACAATCTTACACTGATTTTGCTTAATAAGCCAACAACATGTAAAATCATGTATATGCTTTAAAGGGATAGTTCACTCAAAAATTAAAATTCTCTCATTATTTACTCACCCTCATGATATCCCAAGAGTGTATGACTTTCGTTCTTCAGCTGAACACATTTGAAGAAAAGTAGAAAAATATCTTAGCTCAGTAGGTCCTTAAAATGCAAGTGGATGATGTTCAGAGTTTTGAAGATCCAAAGTTCACAGATAGTCAACATAAACATCATTCGTACGACTCCAGTGGTTAAATTAAGTCTTCTAAAGTGACATGATCACTTTTGGTGCGAAAAAAATATCAATATTTAAGTACTTTTTACATTTAATCCATCGCTTCTGGTAAACGTCACGAGAGGGTGGAGTTCAAGCGGTCTCTCGTGTGATGTATTCGCGTTGCCATGAAATGGACATAATCTCACGTTCTCCTCACAGTTGAGACATCCAGGATAAGCACACAAACGTACCATTATGCGTAAAGAAACAGACACAAATACAGATCTAACCAAAACCTTTCCTCCTACTCAGTTGTAAACAGCGCTTCTCTTCCAGGTGTGTCACACGTGCATCAGTTCTTGTGTGTTTCACGTGCCAATGCAATTACACACTGCTGCTGACCGGAAGTGATAATTTAGAGTTAAAAAGTACTTAAATATTGATTTAGAAGACATTAATTTAACAGCTGGAGTCATATCGATGTCGTTTATGCTGACTGTCTGTGATTTTTGGAGCTTCAAAAGTCTGACCACCATCCGTTTCATTCATTTTAATGACCAGTTGAGCTGAGATATTTTTCTATTTTTCTTCAAATGTGTTCTGCTAAAGAAAGAAAGTCATACACATCTGGCACATCATGAGGGTGAGTAAATGATGAGAGAATTTTCATTTTTGGGTGAACTATCCCTTTAAATAGCTTTCCGTTATTGGGGTAAGATTTAAGTAAAAAAAGATCAACACAGGCAGACTTTTGCCCATTACCCTGATTTTGCTCTGCATGAAAACACCTTTACCAGTGTTCTTATCGGCTTATCCAAAGTGCGTAAGTGTTCTGTGCATGCCTATTTATGTTTTGACATCAAAAGCAGCGAATAACTTTATGGTTTCAAGTCAAATGTAAACGTGTTTTCTTTTGTTGTCTGATTCTTTTGAATAAGCTAACTGTTGGTACAGTAGCCATCTGCGTATTGGTGTGCGTGTAAACGCAGTCACTGTGAAGGCAAATATCTTGCTGGCTTACAGGTGCATCTCAATAAATTAGAATGTCGTGGAAAAGTTCATTTATTTCAGTAATTCAACTCAAATTGTGAAACTCGTGTATTAAATAAATTCAATGCACACAGACTGAAGTAGTTTAAGTCTTTGGTTCTTTTAATTGCGATGATTTTGGCTCACATTTAACAAAAACCCACCAATTCACTATTTCAAAAAATTAGAATACATCATAAGACCAATAAAAAAAATGTTTTTAGTGAATTGTTGGCCTTCTGGAAAGTATGTTCATTTACTGTATATGTACCCAATACTTGGTAGGGGCTCCTTTTGCTTTAATTACTGCCTCAATTCGGCGTGGCATGGAGGTGATCAGTTTGTGGCACTGCTGAGGTGGTATGGAAGCCCAGGTTTCTTTGACAGTGGCCTTCAGCTCATCTGCATTTATTGGTCTCTTGTTTCTCATTTTCCTCTTGACAATACCCCATAGATTCTCTATGGGGTTCAGGTCTGGTGAGTTTGCTGGCCAGTCAAGCACACCAACACCATGGTCATTTAACCAACTTTTGGTGCTTTTGGCAGTGTGGGCAGGTGCCAAATCCTGCTGGAAAATGAAATCAGCATCTTTAAAATGCTGCACTTCATGCAGAAGGAAGCATGAAGTGCTCCAAAATTTCTTGGTAAACGGGTGCAGTGACTTTGGTTTTCAAAAAACACAATGGACCAACACCAGCAGATGACATTGCACCCCAAATCATCACAGACTGTGGAAACTTAACACTGGACTTCAAGCAACTTGGGCTATGAGCTTCTCCACCCTTCCTCCAGACTCTAGGACCTTGGTTTCCAAATGAAATACAAATCTTGCTCTCATCTGAAAAGAGGACTTTGGACCACTGGGCAACAGTCCAGTTCTTCTTCTCCTTAGCCCAGGTAAGACGCCTCTGACGTTGTCTGTGGTTCAGGAGTGGCTTAACAAGAGGAATAAGACAACTGTAGCCAAATTCCTTGACACGTCTGTGTGTGGTGGCTCTTGATGCATTGACCCCAGCCTCAGTCCATTCCTTGTGAAGTTCACCCAAATTCTTGAATCGATTTTGCTTGACAATCCTCATAAGGCTGTGGTTCTCTCGGTTGGTTGTGCATCTTTTTCTTCCACACTTTTTCCTTCCACTCAACTTTCTGTTAACATGCTTGGATACAGCACTCTGTGAACAGCCAGCTTCTTTGGCAATGAATGTTTGTGGCTTACCCTCCTTGTGAAGGGTGTCAATGATTGTCTTCTGGACAACTGTCAGATCAGCAGTCTTCCCCATGATTGTGTAGCCTAGTGAACCAAACTGAGAGACCATTTTGAAGGCTCAGGAAACCTTTGCAGGTGTTTAGAGTTGATTAGCTGATTGGCATGTCACCATATTCTAATTTTTTGAGATAGTGAATTGGTGGGTTTTTGTTAAATGTGAGCCAAAATCATCACAATTAAAAGAACCAAAGACTTAAACTACTTCAGTCTGTGTGCATTGAATTTATTTAATACACGAGTTTCACAATTTGAGTTGAATTACTGAAATAAATGAACTTTTCCACAACATTCTAATTTATTGAGATGCACCTGTACATAGATGAGGTTTTGTCAAACTTGCAAGAGTAAATAATAATAGTCTTGGAAGCATCAGTTTAAATGTGTTGAAAATTATAAACAAATCAACGTATTCCATTGTTCACCAGAAAAACCATGTTTATAATATTATAGCTGTTATGCAGTTACATTGAAATCTAATGTTTAATAAATAATTATAAATAGAGTTCATAAAATGAAAATTATAATTTTTTTGTGGCAGGGCCAGTAGAAATATTGGCAGGCAAAAGTACAAATCTGGGGCCAGCTGAAAAAAAAAATCCTTATTATTAAGCCTTATTATTATTGCAGACTATTGTAAAATGAGTTGAATCTGATGGGCCTACCTTTGCTGATGAGAGGATGGCCTGTCACTGAGGTCACATTGGGACACATGTTAAGCTCCTGTGTTTTAAGTTCAGTGGTTTTGTCATTCTTTCTCACTGTCTCAGAGGATGTCTCTGCAGGATTGCCCTTTGCTGGAGCTCCCTGTGGATTTGGCTCTACTCCAGGACTCTTCAGTCGGGCCACTGGCTGACTGTTCACAGAGAGCTGCGCGGATGCTCCTGTTGACTGTTTCACACTCAGATTCTGTAACTGAGTCTGGGAGAGGGAGGAAGCTAACTGCCCCTGCTGGCTGCGGAGGGCCAAGTTCTGCACCTGAGTGGACACGTACACAGATAGAAGAGACTTTATTAAGGGGTACTGGTAATTAAGTAAAAATGTCCTAGAAGTAATGCAACAGAAGTTGAGGTTAATAAACAAATGCTATGCTGTCACATTCACTCAGAAATAGGAAATATATAACACATCAGCATCCAAAACACAACAAATATTAGTGACCAGCATTGCTGGTCTTTTCAACAGGGTTGTCAGATGTAGGTCAGGCTTACGTGTCCACTGGCTGGCGTTGTGTTGATTGACAGTGCAGAGTTCTCTGGTTGGACTGTTGTGACTGTGGCAGTTGGGGTGAAAATGAGCTGGGGGAACAAAGGAACAGCTCGTCCGAGGCTCCTAGCTACTTGTACAAGATTAGTTTGTTGAGCCTGAAATCAAACCAAAAATGGTTGCTTCATCTAAAAGTATGATCCACAGAAGAGCAATTATTAATAGGAAAGTTCACCCAAAAATGAAAATTCTCTCATCATTTACTCACCCTCACGCCATCCCAGATATGTATGACTTTCTTTCTTCTGCTGAACACATACAAAGATTTTTAGAAGAATATTTCAGCTCTGTAAGTCCATACAATGCAAGTGAATGAGTGGCAAAATTTTTAAACTCCAAAAAGCACATGAAGTCAGCAAGTCTCCAGTGGTTAAATCCATATCCTCTGAAGCGATATGATAGGTGTGGGTGAGAAACAGATACATTTTTAAGTCAATTTTTTTACCATAAATTCTCCTCCCTGCCCAATAGGTGTTGATATGCACGAAGAAATGCAAATCACCAAAAACAAAAGAAGAAGAACGTAAAAGTGAAAGTGGAGAGTGATAATAAAAAAGGATTTAAATATTTATCTGTTTCTCACCCACATCTATCATATCACTTCAGAAGATATGGATTAACCACTGGAGTCTTATGGATTACTTTTATGCTGTGTTTATGTGCATTTTGGAGCATCAAAATTTTGACACCCATTCACCCTCATTATATGGACCTACAGAGCTTAAATATTCTTCTAAAAATCTTTGTGTTCAGCAGAAGAAAGTAAGTCATACACATCTGGGATGGCATGAGGGTGAGTAAATGAGCAAAGAATTTTCATTTTTGGGTGAACTATCCCTTGAGCCCTAGGGCAAATGCTATACAGTTATACTTGACACTGCACTCATCAGAGAGAGCACTTGAGACATTACAGCCATTATACAGTATGCACACAGCTTAAGGGAATGGTTTGATGGTCCTGAATTTTAAATTCTGGCAAACCTCAAATAGTTCATAACTCCTAATCAGTTCCTAAGCCAAAAACTGTTTTAGAGAAATAGAAGTTGATTTGCCAGTGAAAACATTTCATAGTCTCATTGGTTTTGAAATTGCTGCAGCTGTGCCACACAAGCCACAGCCAAATCAAAAAGATGTTGTAAAATGGCAAATATGACAATCTGTCTGAAGTAAAGCATGCCACTGTAAAATGAAGCCATATGTCAATAGTACGTACAGTATATATATATATATATATATATATATATATATATATATATATATATATATATATATATATATATATATTTGTATTTTTTTTTTTTTTCAAGAAAAATACTATTTATTCATGAGGAAATCAGGGAGAAGATTGTCTAGTAGCCTTGCATTTTACAGGAAATATCTCCATAACCCACACCACAGTGAACACTGCCATTAGGCAAACAAAATGGTCCATTTACACATAGGATTTGAAATATAACCACTCTGTGCTCTTACACACCACCAAGAATCATGTGCTTTGTTGGGTTTATCAGTGTTTGTGTACGTGTTATGGTTACTTAGCTATACTTTGGGGACAAATTTGTCCCTAGATGTTGGCTAAATATGAAAAACCTCCTTTTGGGGACATCCTCATTTGGAAAAATGAGTCAAGTTTTCTGTTAGGGTTTTGGTTTGTTAGACTGATGTCATTATATTAAGCTAAATAGAAGTCTATTGTATATCCTCATTAGATAGACAGCTAAGTGTGTGGGTGTGTGTGTGTGTACTTGTGTGTATGAGGTCTTACCATCTGAGCTTGTAAGTACATCTGTGCTTGGCTGGCAGATAGAGTGGGTGTGGAGGAGTTTCCCAGCAGAACGGCCTGTTGGGCAATGCAGACAGGAACCGAGCTCCCGCTCTGGGCTCGACTGATCAAATGAGCTGCTGCTGGGGATGTGGCCAGGCTTATCTGTTGAAACATAAAAAAGAAATACAAAAGAAATAATATTTATAAAGGAAGAAGAAGAAAAAGTAAAAAAAAGTAGGTAAAGTTCTATGATAAATTAATCTTAATCTTAATACATGGTTTTAACTTTTTTGAAAGTTCTGTTGTGAATCAGTAAATCACATTG
The DNA here is from genome assembly GCF_019703515.2 of Myxocyprinus asiaticus. NCBI lineage: Eukaryota > Metazoa > Chordata > Actinopteri > Cypriniformes > Catostomidae > Myxocyprinus > Myxocyprinus asiaticus. The sequence continues at coordinate 21,108,567 of NC_059371.1, forward strand.
TGTTTAATCTTAACACAAAACTTGGTTGCCAAAAAGCCCCCTTATTCAGAATTCAATTAATTCAAAATTAAAGTCAACATGAAACTCCATTTGCAACCCATTTTACTGTAATGCAAATGTTTTTGCAAAAAGTATATTCTATAAGAAAAAAGAAGGACGGAACCTCATCCATTGGAAATTGATCAGATTGTGAAGAAAGAGTAGACGTTCCATACCAGAATGGTGCCAGACCAGCATGTAAGTTTTCTAAACAATGCATAAATAGCTTTTTGCCTATTGGTTAACATTATCCAAAAGCTGATGCTGCCTATGTGATGTTAGCTGAAAAGCAAAGTTGTTTCAAAGAAAGAACAAGTTACTGATGAATCATTTACAAACAAACTTTAAGATAGTAAATGGGGCAATTTTGATTTCATGTTGACTTTGAAGTACAGTACAGAAGCCACTATTGTCTGTAATATTTGTATAAAAATGTGTGTAAAAAGGGAAATTACGTAATAAGTAGTACCCACTGCCATTTCCTCTATTGCACTGGAGACCTGTTGAGTGAGATATCAATGTCAGATTTAATAATACTTACAGTGGTTTGGGAGGCCACAGTCTGCTGGGATGTAGTGCCATTCTGACTGCAGCTTTGTCTTCCTGCCACTATACTAGCCTGCGGGGAGCGAGTGAATGCCAGAGAGAGAGAGAGAGAGAGAGAGAGAAGGCGAGAGAGAGACGGTAGAAAAGGGAAAAGACAGAGAGATAGGTCACAAGTCAAACCCAACCCTCATTAATCAACAACAAAAGCACTCTACACCACGTGAAAGAGAAAACACAGAGAGAGGGCCAGGAAACAGATCTCTCTTTCCCACACTGCAATCTTAAAAGAGTTTGCCAAAAAAACTACTCTAATATACTGTGTGGTTATAAAGTCTACAGTGCCCCCAAAAGGCACTGTGTGTATATTCAGTTGTGCTCAAAAGTTTGCATACCCTGGCAGAAATTGTGAAATTTTGGCATTGATTTTGAAAATATGACTGATCATGCAAAAAAAAAAAACTGTCTTATATTTAAGGCTAGTGATCATATGAAGCCATTTATTATCACATAGTTGTTTGGCTCCTTTTTAAATCATAATGATAACAGAAATCACCCAAATGGCCCTGATCAAAAGATCACATACCCTTGAATGTTTGGCCTTGTTACAGACACACAAGGTGACACACACTGGTTTAAATGGCAATTAAAAGTTAATTTCCCACACCTGTGGCTTTTTAAATTGCAATTAGTGTCTGTGTATAAATAGTCAATGAGTTTGTTAGCTCTCACGTGGATGCACTGAGCAGGCTAGATACTGAGCCATGGGGAGCAGAAAAGACCTGTCAAAAGACCTGCGTAACAAGGTAATAGAACTATATAAAGATGGAAAAGGATATAAAAAGATATTCAAAGCCTTGAAAATGCCAGTCAGTACTGTTCAATCACTTATTAAGAAGTGGAAAATTAGGGGATCTCTTGATACCAAGCTAAGGTCAGGTAGACCAAGAAAGATTTCAGCCACAACTGCCAGAAGAATTGTTTGGGATACAAAGAAAAACCCACAGGTAACCTCAGGAGAAATACAGGCTGCTCTGGAAAAAGACAGTGTGGTTGTTTCAAGGAGCACAATACGATGATACTTGAACAAAAATAAGCTGCATGGTCGAGTTTCCAGAAAGAAGCCTTTACTGCACCAATGCCACAAAAAAGCCCGGTTACAATATGCCCGACAACACCTTGACACGCCTCACAGCTTCTGACACACTGTAATATGGAGTGACGAGACCAAAATAGAGCTTTATGGTCACAACCATAAGCGCTATGTTTGGAGAGGGGTCAACAAGGCCTATAGTGAAAAGAATACCATTCCCACTGTGAAGCATGGTGGCGGCTCACTGATGTTTTGGGGGTGTGTGAGCTCTAAAGGCACGGGGAATCTTGTGAAAATTGATGGCAAGATGAATGCAGCATGTTATCAGAAAATACTGGCAGACAAGTTGCATTCTTCTGCACAAAAGCTGCACATGGGACGCTCTTGGACTTTCCAGCACGACAATGACCCTAAGCACAAGGCCAAGTTGATCCTCCAGTGGTTCAGCAGAAAAAGGTGAAGGTTCTAGAGTGGCCATCATGGTCTCCTGACCTTAATATCATCGAGCCACTCTGGGGAGATCTCAAACATGCAGTTCATGCAAGACGACCAAAGACTTTGCATGACCTGGAGGCATTTTGCCAAGATGAATGGGCAGCTATACCACCTGTAACAATTTGGGGCCTCATAGACAACTATTACAAAAGACTGCACACTGTCATTGATGCTAAAGATGCAATACACAGTATTAAGAACTAAGGGTATGCAGACTTTTGAACAGGGGTCATTTAATTTTTTTTCTTTGTTGGCATGTTTTGTTTTATGATTGTTTAATTCTGTTATAACCTACAGTTGAATATGAATCCCATAAGAAATAAAAGAAATGTGTTTTGCCAGCTCACTCATGTTTTCTTTAAAAATGTTACATATATTACCAATTCTCCAAGGGTATGCAAACTTTTGAGCACAACTGTATATACATATATATATATATATATACTGTATATTATTTTTGCAGAAAATGCACTGCATCTGTTCAGTGCAGTCTCAAATGTAAGTACAAATAGCTGAAGTGGTATTTCACGTGTTAGCCAATATTGCAAAGCAAATCCCTCCTTTGATGTTAAGAAATGATTGTTCCACTTGGTTTCCTCAAATATCCACAGGATGTGGAACACTATTGGTTAAACAGTGCAAAACATGCCTCTGGCCATTGCAAAGAATCACACATCAATACTTGTCACAAAAGATGAATGACCCAGTCCAAGGGTTACTCACTGCACAATTAATAAAGAGCTTGTGTGGTTTTCATCAGACCTTATATGCTTTCAAATGATATGATGATCTGGATCATTTTATCATTTCTTTTTTCTTTATCTTCACAAAGTATTGTTAGTCTTTTGAAAATCCTGTGTAATAGCATGCTCATGCATGCATGTTTTTTTCTCTCTGTGTTTGATTAGCGTATTGAGTGAGAGTTCAGTGAGGCAGTGAATAAACTATTTCTTTCATCTGACCGAATTAAGCTCCTTCAGGACAAGACTTACTACAAAAGCATGAATAACATTTAAAAGCTGGTCTGAGCTGTACAAATATTAAGACAAGAATTAATGTGTTAGTTAGACCAGAGTCTTGCTTGTGGAGAACAACTTTGAGGATAGGTACCAGCATTATATCTTGCTAAGATATTCTGAAATGCATGTATTTTTTCAATAGGATTTTTCACTTAAATTGTATATCCAATGTAATTTTTTATATATTAGAAAAATGCAAAGCAGAAGCATTTTCACTAATGGACTCTGACTTTTGGTACCTGCTGTACTGCGGCCAAACTGAGGTGCTGTTGCTGTAGAGCTGCAGTCTGGAGCATGAGGTGTTGTTGTTGGGCTGCATACATCTGCTGCAGGTACTGAGCCGCTGCTGTGCTGGGCTGCCTGTTCAAGGCCTGCTGAATCACCTGAGCAAAAAGACACAGAGAAAGACAGAAGCAGATGAGGATTATTAAATAATAAAATGTTTAATAAAAGGCTTGTAGCTTTTGTTATTGATTTCAAAGCCTATAAATCACACTTTCTGGTGTGTGCATTTACAAAAGTATACATTTTCCTATTCCTATTCTATGTCATGTTAATAGTTTTGAATATTGTTGGGCCTGCATTACCATGGTAATATTAATAAATATCAATGTTTGATTTTAAGGACACTACTGTTTACTTTTGCATGATTAACAATTGTATATTATTCTTCTGGGTCCTGAAGCAAATCCAGTTTTTTATTTCACAGAACACTTCTTATTGTAAATCCTCACTCATGCCTCTCTGTTTTCATCCATAAACAAAACCAGCACATAATGTACTATGCAGAAGGACAGGACAGTATTCTGTATAAACACACAGGGGTCACTGGGTTTGTTTCAGCATGACTGCATGCCTGAGTCATGATATGGCATGTGGGGTCACCGTCATCCATCAAAGCAGCCTACACAGTGACAGCATGACTACATTCCCTTAAATCCCCCTAAGAGGTCAAAAATCCCACCTAACAAGATCTGTACACACTGCTCTCGGGGCAATCACTGGACTGACAACAACTTGTTACCTGAAAATGCACCTCAGTTTCTGGCATTACGTTACATTCATATTGTTTTTGTATTACTCTAGTACTCAACTGAAATTGGTACATTTGCGCTATTTGTATTGTTTTCTACATGTGTTTGCTTACACTTGTATTATTCTCATATGTTAGCTGCTTTTGGATGTATGCTGAATGAAAACATTTAAATGTAAAAGTCTTGACATACTGTATAAGAATACTATCTTTATTTAATATATATAACAAGTGATATTTTAGGGAATTGCTAGAGTTTAAGGGAAGGGCTTAATTCAATCATGCCTTAGGAAATACACACTAAAAGTATGACAAGTATTTATTCTTTAAATCAAATTGTGAACAGTTGTTCTTAAAAATGAATATCAGAATACAATCAAAGAAACAACTCTATATTCCATTGCAGCATGTTTTAGATTTAAATAAAACTAAAAACACATGCTGGCATTATCAACGTTTTTTGTGCACAAGTGTTGAGGTCTGTGTGCGCGGATCTGTTCCTTGCTTCTTGTCTCACAAAGACTATGCAGCATGCAAGGAAAGTGCAAATATGAAACATCTGTATAATGTTTATTTACATTTGAGTAATTTGAAATACCATCACATCAGATTTGTAAGTAAAAGTTACTGTATAAACTGAAATGTTTTCATTAGATTTACTCACTGACTTCATTCAAAATTATGTAATGACGTTAAAGGAGTGTTCCGGTTCAATACAAGTTAAGCTCAATCGACAGCAGTTGTGGCATAATGTTGATTACCACAAAACTTAGTTTTGACTCGCCCCTCCTTTTCTTTAAAAAAAAAAAAAAGAAAAAATCTTTGTTCCATTGAGGCACTTACAATGGAAGTGAATGGGGGCCAATTCTTTTAACATTAAAACACTCACTTTTTCAAAAGTACAGCAACAAAACATCAACAATATGCATGTAAACATGATTTTAGTGTGATAAAATCACTTACTAACTAATCACTTGTGTAACATTAAAGCCAATTTTACAACTTCGTTACCATGACGATGCAATGTCAACAAACCCTAAAATGACTGTAAAAATTACAATTTAAACAACTTTACAGCTCAAATAATACACAAGTTTTAACAGAAGAATTAATGAAAGTGCTTTTATAAAATTATAAGGTTCACCTTTCTGTATTTACACACTCCAAAAATTTGCCCCATTCACTTTCATTGTAAGTGCTTCACTGTTACCTTGATTTTGGCTTTCTCTATAGAAAAGGAGGAACGAGTCGAAATAATTTTTTGTGGTACTCAACATTATGCCACAAATGCTGTCGACTGAGCTTAACTTGTATTGAACCTGGAACAATCCTTTAAGTAGTTTTTACTTAATATTCTTCCATTAAAATCTACTTAGAAAAACTATGTGCAAAAAAAAAAAAAAAAAAAAAAAAGAAGGAAAAAAAAGGAAATCTTACTAGTAATTTTTCAATGATTTTTACAAATGGGATTACAATTTTTAGACCCTAGCATAACTAGAGAAATGTAGCCTATATAACATTTTCCATGACTTTTCTGTGACTTTCGATTTTTGTTAATTTAATGACATTTCCAGGTCTAAAATTACAATTCCCTGATATTTCTGTTGTATGTTTTCATTACCATGTGAACCCTGCTGTTATCTTTGTTAACAAATGCTGTGTTACTTAATAAAGAACAAAAAAAAAAAAAAAAAAACACACACAAAACACACACACACACACACACACACACACACACACACACACACACACTAATGAAAAATGAGCTATTCCTTTTGAGTGTTGATTGATTAAAGAAGTACTTGCAGCAAATGGCCAGTAGATGTCACTATTGGATCATGCAATTTTATGGGGAATAGTGAAGCTTTCGCAATAGCCCTGTCATTATAAGGATAAACCTGCCCAATTAGCTTTTGATAATGTGATAATTAAAACAGTAAACTGGCCACGTATGAGAGATTCATAAACTGGGTAAATAGGACTCTACCTGAACGGTCTGTCTGTCTGTGATTCCTCTGTAGACTGATATCTGAGGGACAGCCTGCTGTCTGTTGGAGGAGCTTGATATGGTATTGTTGCCAGTGGAGGCTGAGGTAGTGCTGGGGATGGTGACACTGGCGCTGGAGGCCACGCTGCCCTGCTCCTTCTCCATGGGGGGCCTCCACCTGCCTGTGCCCGATCCACGACTACTGTCGATCCTTCACGCTCCCCTCCAGCTGACACAGAAACAGCAGAAACATGAGTATTGTTGAAAGAGTTTGTCTTTGAGGCGCTGTTGACAATAGGTTCTTCAATGTGTCATTTTGAAATGGTTCTCTCTCATGTTTTAAGGTTGTAATAAATTCCAGTGAAATCTGACCTTTAACCTTGCGATAACACAAAGTTATAATTTATCATTATCACAAAGGAGTACAATCAGTATCACAAATTTGCTTAAATTTGAATAGTGACCTACACTGAAAAAAGTGGTAGCCTGTAAGTAATTGTTACCTTAAGGATCTGTTTCTAAATGATCTAACCCATTAAATTACTTTTGTTGGCATACCGTAATTGGTCAGGTTGATTTAGTGAAAAATAAAAAATTTTTTAACTTAACTAACTTAACCAAAATAAAACATGAAGCACATTTTTAGGTTACCTGACAAAATGTCTTTATAGTGTAGAACCTTAAATACAGTATTTCTTCTTCATGATCTTTGTCATGATTTTTCTTTTTAAAATGATTCAAAATCCTAACACTTTCATTTAATACCATGGTGTAAATGTGGTCTCAGACTTTTGGATCCCACTGTGCATGAATCATGTCCTGAGAAACTGTACTGGTCCCATAAACCTCTGCAAGGGTGTTAATTTCCTTCTTTGTTTCCTCCATAACCCTGATCTCAAGCTACTCCCAAAGATACAAACAGATCCACTCAGATTACCTGCAGATACCCAGATCTCCACCACCCTGAGGAGAAACACGAGAAGTCTTAATCACTGCCTTACACCTGTTTCCAATATAAATTTGAGAATTGCTGTGTGAAACATTCAGCATTAGACATACAGTACATGTCACTCTATTCTCATTTAGTCCCAAACAGCTGGATCAGGTTTTAATCTTAGCAGACAAGTCTGCTATACTCATAAATCCTCTTATTTTTCATTCTTACTGAATGTGGCAGCTACACTGTTAGTTTGCTGGAGGTTTTGCAGTTCTTGCCTAATTGTAACACCTCACAGAATTGCAGGCTTCGGTTCATTTATGGTCCACATGCCCACTCCAGCTCCAGTAGCTCTCAGCAAATGAGGGATTAAAACAACATAACACAGACACGACATCAGCACCAGAGGCAGTCCCTGGCTTTGATCTGTCTGCCGATCTCTGAGACCGTAGCAGATGTACCAACAGGCTCTATAGCCCAATCACAAATGCTGAAAAGTAAGATTAATGCTTACATTTCCACTCAGGTATATCTGCTTTTGTGTATTTGGAATGCATTTGACAACATTGCACTTGAGATGGTGATTGTTTCATTTAGAGTCAGTCAAACATGTAACAAGCCTGTTAGCAAGCCAAATACGTTTAATATGAATGACTGAAAGATTACCTTTTTTTTTGTTGTTGAAAAAATGTAAAAGAAAAAAATTGATTCTTAAAGGTACAGTATGTAAGATTCTGAAACCCTTGCTATTAATGACACCTGTGGCCATTAAGTGAACTGCAGCCAGCTACAGGTTGCTTGTGCTCGTGCTCGCGCACACACTCCATTGGGACGTGAGCGAGCATCAGCCAAAACAATGACGTAACGTACAAAGAGACTGAACGTGATCCACCGGCATCATGTTGACAGATGAGGTAGCATAATTAAAATTACACAGTTATGATTATTTTACTACAAACTTTGAGACTAAACTAAAACTACTAATCAGCTAACATAGCATACTGATACACACATACAGCTACATACTACCAAACTATACCAGACAGTTTACTGTTGCACTGCACTGTTATGTTGCACTATTGTATGTTTTTTATGTCATATGTTGTACTACAAATAAGAAACCAGCGTATTTGCTTACATTTATCCTGTATACCTGACTTTTAGTACAAAGAGAATATCCTTGAAATTATTTGTAAGTTACGAAGCAAGGTATCTTGCAATTTGTCAGCATTAGCAGGCAAGATTAGTTAGCTAAAATTACACAGATCAATCCTTATGGCACTACATTTCACGTGCTTTGCAGTTATGTAAGCTTACCTGTCTAATAAGAAGAACGGCAATTCAGGGTCGGTTTTGATCCCCAAAACCGAACGAATGTCCCTCCAGGAATCAAATGCCCTGCCGATGTTCACTCTAGTTTTCGCTCGACCACGATCACGTTCCTGCTTCGCCAGACGGGATTCAGTAGATAAATGTTTTTTTTTTTTTTTTGGCTTACTCTGAGTTTGTGTAGGAGTCAGTGTTGTGCTGGGAGCCGGACGTTTGCTGGATTCCATCTCTAAGATAAAGTTACCTAGTGTTACAGACTGTCTGTTGACGCTGTTGAATAGCGGAAGAGAAGCGATTACTGAGGCAAGGCTCTCGGGAGCGCACATAAACGTCACATCCTTTGGATTTTCCCGGCAAAAGCGACCCGCTCCCTTCACATGAAAATCAGTCTACAGGCTTTAATAGGCAACCTAGGAAGTCCGGGGAGGGCTCATTTTTAAGTTGCGTTACAAGCCGTTCACACATTGGCAAAAAAATATATATATATAAACACGTTTACAACAACAAGATATACAGTAACTACCTGAGAAGCAAAATTTGCATGAGATATTAAAAGAATAGTTCATACAAAAATGAAATTCTGACATCATTTACTCACCCTCATGTGTTCCAAACCATGAGACTTTCAATGTTAAGAAGAATGGCATTAAAAGAATGTCTCAGTCAACATCCACTTTCATTGTATTGAAGAAAAAAAAAAAAGATGCAATGAAAGTGAATATTGATTAGGATGAATGTCATTTGGGTTTGAAACAACATGAGCGTAAATTATGACAGATCTTTTTTTTCTTGGTGAACTTTCCCTTTAAGATATTTTTTCAAAGAATGTCTCTTGAATGCAAGTATATTTTGCTTTGCTCCATTTGCAGTTGTCAGTTGTTTTAAGCATAAAGAAATTTGCCAATGGAACAAGACCAAACACACTTATATATTCAACATACACTCTCTGAAAACATATCTTTTGCAGTTTTCTGTTCCAGGTGAAAGTATCTTGTTCTAGGGATATTTCAATATTTTTAAAAGATAAGACAAAAATACAGATTTTTTGCAGTGTGGAATGTAGAAATGCAAAAGTCTCCAGATGTGAACTCTTCTAATCCAAATATGGATCAAATCAAACCCTACAACAAGAATTACCATGCTGCAAAAAGAGTTCACAACCCAAAACTAAATCACAGGCATGCACTGTACTCACTCAGATAGTCTGACAGCTTCCGCCACTATTTGTCACAGGAGGAAAAACTACCACCAAGGAAAATCCAATCTCTCACATTTCTCTGGACAGGACTCCTCCCATTACAAATGACTGGCATCCAATAATGTCATTAAACAAACACACATCAAAGGCACCAAAGACTGCTGCAGGGGAAATGAGGTGGGGGTTTTGTTTGTGGGGGGTGAGAGGACACTTTGGTGGCCATAGCAGACCCAGCCCCACTTCCTAAATGCAGCAGATGAACAACTAGACCAACAGCGAAGCTGCTGATACACATTACACACCAAGCCAAATGGGAGAGTAGATTCTCTTCTATAAAGCAATACACCTGCTAAAACATGTCCATACCATGTGTGAGAGATCTCATGCGTTAAAGGAATAGTTCACCCAAAAATGAATATTCTGTCATCATTTACTCACCATTGTGAGTCCGAACCTGTTTGAATTTGTTTCTTCCATGGAACACCAAAGGGGAAATTTTGAAGAATGAAAATATGATAAAACAAACCAAACAACTTGTAGGCTATATTCCTAGTCTTCTGAATTTATACAATAGCTTTTGTGTAAGTCCACATCTGATAAATGAATGAGTCATTCTTTTGAGCCAGATCTTTTCAATGAATCAGTTTATCCAGTTCACAAAACTGATTTGAATGATTCATTCACAAATAAGACTGATTCTTGATTTTTTCACTGATTTAGTGGAGTGATTTAGAGCAGTTGTTCTTGAATTAAAAGCTCACTGGAGGGGAAGATAATCAGTGAATAATGACTTTGAATTAACAAATTTTGATCTGTTCCTAACACAAATCTATCATATGACTTCAGATGACTTGGAATATAACATCATCAAGTCATATGGACCAGTGATTCCCAACCGGGGGTACACATATTCCAGGGGGTACATGAGCAGGTACGAGGGGGTACGCAAACAGAATTGCATTTTAGCTATGATGAACTTATTAAAAAAAAGTATGACATATAAAAATAACAGGGATTAGGGCTGGGTTACATTTTTTTATTTTCTAATAATCTCAATCTTCATTTGAATGATCTCAATATCCATTCTTAAAATCCCAAGATAGATATTTTAGTAAAACAAAGTTAAGCAGTCTGGTTTGACTCGTCAGTGTAATTTGTTCAAAGATGAGATCCACGCAATCCATTCGTCATTGATAATGTCTCTTTTAACATCTTTATTGTTCTTAACAGTTGTTGAACAAAAACAACCAGAAGAAACATTAGTTATAATAAAGAAGCTGTGCGACTTCACTCTTGTTAATATTAGCTTAACCAAAACAAAGCATGAAACTGACACTGATATCGATCAGTGGGAACTGCCCGCTTTCTTAAAGAGACAGTACCGTTTTAGCTTGTGTTCTACATATCAGCATATATTGTACAAATTGTGCATGCAAACACCATTTTGCATACATATATTACATATATATAGTTTTACCTACATGTTTATTGTTTTTTCATGTTAATGAACTGTCTACTACAATGACTAAAATGATGAAAACCTAATGAATATGAAATAAAATCAATAAAAATAATATTTTCCAATGTACCAAGTTAGAAGGTTTGCTGCCCTGTAAAATTAACAGCATTAGTCTGTTCTAATTGCACATTACATGGCTCATTTGGCCTGGTTTTGTTTTTGTTATTGTTGATCAATAAACGTCATAAATAATACTGAAATATTTTTTATAAATAAATGATATTTAGCTTTTGGTAGATATCTTTGGTTCTGGATCAATCAAGGGGTACTTGAGCCTTCCTGATTGAGCTGTGGGGGTACTTATAGCAAAAAAGGTTGGAAAAAAATTATGACACTTTCATGGTGCTTTTGCGTCCTTTTTGAAGCATGAAAGCTCGAGTCCCTATTCATTGCAATTACATGGAAAAGAGTGACCAGTACATTCATCAAAATGTAGAAAATAAAACAACAGAAGGCTGGGTAACTGATGAACTATTCCTTTTAGAAGGCCCTAAAATCTATTGTGCAGACATACTTACTTTCTGTGTTTACAGGACTTCATTTGAATGCACAATGTACAAGACAGAAAGAGCTTTATTATGCTCAGAGACACTGAAGTAATCAGAATACATGTGAGGAATTTGTCTGAATCCACTTAACCTTCCATTAGATCCATTAGGAATCTTTCAAGGACATATAAAAGCTTAATATACTCCTCTCTCCATTACCTTGAAAAGGAGACTCGTCTCCTCTCCAACTCTTTGTCGGCCCCCCCCCCACCCCCCCAGAGCCCCCCCACCAATTCTACTCTTCTCTCGTTATTTCTCTGCCAAGCACAGCACACTATACATTATTCCACTCAATTTGCCCTCTACCATGCATTAGAGAACGGCTCACCACACACCTTTGCATCTTACTGAATGTCTGGTGTCATCATCAATCCTGGGTATCCTGCCCACAAAGCCCTCTCATGACTATCTAGACACCAAAATGTGTTACGTTCAATAAAGACAAAAGTGAATTTTAGTTTAGCAACTAGAGCAAGGAGTATGAACTGAGTAAAGCAATACAAATTGGATTAGTATGAGAGAGCTGGAGCTTTAATCTTGAAATATTGATACTTTAGATAATGATGTTGTATTGAGAGGATCGATCCTCACGTTAAAGTTTTTTACATGCTAATGGGTTTTATTATTTATTTAGCATGAAAATATTTGCATTTAGCTTTTGATGGAGGTAGAAACATTGAAATATTGAGTAATCTTGAGTACAGAGCTGATATTGGATGGTAGTTTTTGGATCGAAAAGAGTGCAATTTTCAGTCCCTGTAAAAGCCAAGAAGTTAGGCCAAGGTGTCAAGGTACAGATGGGTTATCAGGACAATGAACAGGCCACATCAAACAACCAGGGCTCACCCTTGGGCCAAACTGACACCAGATGGATGAGACACCCAATCTGAGCCTGTTTGGGCAAGCCAGAGCCAGGTTAAACCAGTCCGCTAGGATCACAGCAAAATGGCCATCAAAAGATGTTGAGTAACAGCTAAAACCAGTTGTGTGCCTTGTCGTTCATTTGTCATGTCATAAACTTGACTGAAGAGGTACTACTGCTCAATAACTCTTCCTTTGATTTTGTTTTAAATAGTGCACATATGTGTATTTGGGTAATTGACCTGCAGTGTAACATGCAACACTTCATCTAAAACTATTTATTAATTATTTTAGGTAACACTTTACAATAAGGTTCCAGTCATTAACAACATTAGTTATCATGAACTAACAATAAACAATACTTATTAAGCATTTATTAATCTTTGTTAATGTTACTTTCAACATTTACTAATACATTTTTTAAATCAAAAGTTGTATTTGTTAACATTAGTTAATGCACAATGAACTAACATGAACTAACAATGAACAATTGTATTTTTATTATCTAATATTAACAAAGATTAATAAATTGTGTAACAAATATATTGTTAATTGTTAATTCATGATACCTAATGCATTAACTAATGTTAATGAATGGAACCTTATTGTAAAGTTTTATCTTATTTTATAATTATTATTCATGTTGTTTTATATATATTAAAGAGACTACATGGATGTGTACTTATGGACTATAGTAAAGAGAAAAAGGTGATTAAAATGGTAAAAGTCCCTAAAATATATGTTTCCTTATATATTCATATAACTTGTAACCTAAAATATTGATGTTGATGTAAAAAAAAATAAAAAAATGGTATGCATCAACTGAATAAAATAATTTGTTTTATTTGATCTATTTATAACTATAGAATGCATAGTGTTTTATTGTTTTAATATTACAAAACTGACTCGATTGAATTAGACCTGAAATTAGCGTGTCATTCTCACCACACTGCTAGTTAAATTAGCACACTCTCAGGATATTAGCTTCGTCACAGGATGCTTGCTGTTAGTTTTGACACTTTTGGCCAAGTGTGAATAAATGGTTAAGCAATTAAGAGCTCCTGCCCTTAATGGATCCATCAGATGTGGTGTCACTTAACAGGTCTGACAGTACCAAGATCAACTGTGTTTTCATTCTGTCAGATTCAATCATGAACCCTTGCTCTCAGAAAGATTTTGGTGTAGTCTAAGATCTTGACACAACATGTTCACTTAACAATATGCCTGTTGAGTGCACATCAGAGTTTGTTGTAAATCAGAAGTAAGGAGAACTGGGAAAGAGACAGACAGATGGAAGGAGGGAGCCACCAGTCATATTTGCCCACAGGAAAGAAAAATCAAATGGTGGGCTCTATTTCTGTGACCGCGCTTGATGTGGCGCTAAGCGCAATGGCTGTGCACTACATCTTATCCAATTTTCTTAAGAGCGCTAATTCTAAGCACAATTTTTGTGCCAGCGCAAAGCGCAAGTGGCCTTGGGTGGGAGTTTTTGTGCTATCTGTGGTTGTATGAGTGCAAACTGTGGGTGTATTGTATGTTAAAGGAATAGTTCACCCAAAAATGAAAATTCTCTCATCATTTACTCACCCTAACGCCATCCCAGATGTGTATGACTTTCTTTCTTCTGCAGAACACAAATTTCAGCTGTGTAGGTTCATACAATGCAAATGAATGGGTGACAAAAAAATCACATAAGTCAGCATAAAAGTCATCCATATGATAGGTGTGGATGAGAAATAGATCACTTTCACATTCTTCTTCTTGTGTTTTTGGTGATTCACATTCTTCATGCATATCGCCCCCTACTGGGCAGGGAGAATAATGTCAAGCAAAAAAGGACTTAAATATTCATCTGTTTCTCACCAACACCTATCATATCACTTCTGAAGATATGGATGAAAACACTGGAGTCGTATGGATTACTTGTATGCTGACTTATGTGATTTTTGGAGCTTCAAAATGTTGGCACCCATTCACTTGAATTGTATGGACCTACAGAGCTGAAACATTCTTCTTAAATCTTTGTTTGTGTTCAGCAGAAGAAAGAAAGTCATACACATCTGAGATGGCATTAGGGTGAGTAAATTATGAGAACATTTTCAGTTTTGGGTGAACTATTCCTTTAATGAAGTGGAGCAAAGCACAATGTGCTATTTTCCTGAGAAA